>NC_042615.1:139721521-140031402 GCF_901001135.1 Rhinatrema bivittatum | reverse complement strand
GTTATCTGATCTTATTTTTCAAATTGGTTGGTCCCGGTATCCTTTTCCCTTGTCTATCTTTTCCTAATTCCTTTCTCAGGGTCTCTTTTATTTTTTTCTATTTCTTTTCTCTCCTCCTGTCTTCTTTCCTTCCTTCCTCATATACACACACAGGATCTCTCTCACATGCTTTCTCTCACACAGGCTTCCACGCTCACATTCTCTCACACAGGTTTGCACTCCCAAGCAGACTCCCACTCCCACCCACACAGGCTCTCACTCTCACATGTTCTTATACACATGCTCTCTTTTGTTCTTTCTGTTTCTTCTCTTTCCTCCTGTCTTCTTTCCTTCCTTCCTCTTACACATGCAGTTATCTCTCACATGTGCTCTCTTACACACATGTTTTCTCTCACACAGGCTTCCATTCTCACATGCTCTCTCTCACAGGCTCTCACTCACACACACACAAGCTCTCACTCTCACATGCAGAATCCCACTCCCACATAACAGGCTCTCACTCTCACATGCTCTTACATGCAGGCTCCTATTCTCAAAAACACACACACACACAATCTCTCACTTTCATTCTCACATACTCTCTCGCATGCTGGCTCCCATTCACACACACAAAGTCTTCTGCTCTCACATGTTCTCTCACACACATGCATGCACACTTTATCAGGGCCTCTTATCTCTCTTGCGGGCCTCTTTGCTGCAAGGCCTCTTTTTCTTGTGATGAGCTCCATGGCAGTCCTGTGGCATGGCTTCCGCATCTTGGGCTGATGCAGAATGAGCTCTCTCTCTCTCTCTCACACACACACACACACAAAACCACACACGCACACACATGCACTCATGCACTCAAGCAGGCAAGCATTCACACACATACACACACTCAGGCAGGCAGGCACTCACATGTATGCATGCAGGCAGGCAGGATGGCACTCCCTCACACACATGCACAGGCACTGGCAGGCAGGATGACATTCACAAATGTAGGCAGGCAGGAAGGCACTCTTCTCAGACACACATAACTAGACAGGCACTCACACACTTAGGCAGGCAAGCATTCGCAAGCACACACATACACACCACACACAGGCAGGTGGGCACTCACACATATACATGCAGGCAGGAAGGATGGCACTCTTTCTCACATACACATACACACTTGCAGGCAGTCATGCATACACACACAGACAGGTACTCTTTCACACAGATACACATGCAGGTAGATAAGAAAGCACTCACACACCCGCAGGCAGATAGAAAGGCACTCACCCCCCCCCCCCCCCCCCGCAGGTAGGTACTCTCTCTCACACACACACACACATGCAGGTAGGTAGGAAGGTACTCTCATACACATTCAAGCAAGCAGGCACTCTCTCTCACTCACATTCAAGCAGATAGGTACTCCCTCATATATACATGCAAGCAAGCAAGCAGACACACACACATGCACACAGGTAGGCCAGGGCCTCATTTTCAGCTGCCGCAGGATGGGCTACATGGCAGCTTGGGGTTCTTTTTTGGCTGCCGTGGGATAGGTTCCATGGCAGCCCAGCCAGATCTGCTTTTAGAAGAGCGAGCCCTTGCCATGCAGGCTGCTTCCTCCTCCTCCTCAACTGTTGGCACATGATGATGTCATTCAGGCTGCAGCAGCCAAGGAGGAGGAGGCATCCCAAAGCACAGCAAGATCACGATCCCTTCGATTCATTTGGCTCGGAAAGGGCGAGTGAAGGGATTGTGGCAAAATCTGGAGGAAGGCGGAAAGGACATGCGCTGTCTCACCTGCCACCAATGAGACTTCTCCTTCCATAGCTGGTGGAAATTTGGGGGGGTCATGGCCTCTGCGGGGCCCCCCCTTTCGATGCCTATGTGCCCACTCGTAGCCATAACATTGCATCCGCCATTTTGAGAAAGTCAGAGGTTGTCAGGTGCGAGAGTGCTGCTCAGGATTGCAGGCAGTGAGAGGACGCAGAATGGTCACACCCTCAAGATACTGTTTTTTTCTTGGATTGACTCAGAGACAGCTGTGCAGTTGGCAGTGGGGCGGGGGCCTAGGTGGGGTGAGCTAACAAAGTCCTAGGCTAGGCACCCACACAAATTAGGCAGCAGAGCAGTATAAAAAAACACCCGGCCCAACCTGTCCCGCTGAGTGACAGTGCTTGATGAAAATTAGCAGCAGAGCAGGACCAGACAGAATCTCAGCAACAGCGGAGAAGCAGCACTCTGACTCGAGACAGACCTCCAGGCTCAGTGGCTTGCTTGCATGTGCAATGTGCTTTTGCAAAAAAATGAGCTGGAAGACTCGAGCTGCTGCGGCCTCCCTTAAGCTGGTGCCCAGGGTCATTGCCCCCCCTGCCCCCCACTATGCCACTGCAACGAGGGCAATGCAGTGGAAATACACAGAGGCAAAAGATATGTGGAAAAATGAGACCCTGCAGGTGAGGCCAGGTTGAAGATCAGGATGTCCCATTCGCTGAAGAAAATAAGTATTAACATGTGGGCCCATATAGGCATGAACTATTTTCATTCACATGGTATCACAGAAAAGTCTGACAGTTTTAATCCTGTTAGCTAATAATAGCAGTGGCTATTTTCTAAATCAAATTAATTAATAGCAGGTAATGGACTTTTCCTCCAAGAACTTATCCAATCCTTTTTAAACACAGATACACTAACTGCACTAACCACATCCTCTGGCAACAAATTCCAGAGTTTAATTGTGCGTTGAGTGAAAAAGAACTTTCTCCAATTAGTTTTAAATGTGCCACATGCTAACTTCATAGAGTGCCCCCTAGTCCTTCTATTATCCGAAAGAGTAAATAACCGATTCACATCTACCCGTTCTAGACCTCTCATGATTTTAAACACCTCTATCATATCCCCCTCAGCTGTCTCTTCTCCAAGCTGAAAAGTCCTAACCTCTTTGGTCTTTCCTCATAGGGGAGCTGTTCCATTCCCCTTATTATTTTGGTAGCCCTTCTCTGTACCTTCTCCATCGCAATTATATCTTTTCTGAGATGCGGCAACCAGATTCGTACACAGTATTCAAGGTGCGGTCTCACCATGGAACGATACAGAGGCATTATGACATTTTCCATTTTATTCACCATTCCCTTCCTAATAATTCCCAACATTCTGTTTGCTTTTTTGACTGCTGCAGCACACTGAGCTGACAATTTCAATGTGTTATCCACTATGATGCCTAGATCTCTTTCTTGGGCGGTAGCTCCTAATATGGAACCTAACATTGTGTAACTATAGCATGGGTTATTTTTCCCTATATGCATCACCTTGCACTTATTCACATTAAATTTCATCTGCCATTTCGATGCCCAATTTTCCAGTCTCACAAGTTCTTCCTGCAGTTTTTATCACAATCTGCTTGTGATTTTAACTACTCTGAACAATTTTGTATCATCTGCAAATTTGATTATCTCACTCGTCGTATTTCTTTCCAGATCATTTATAAATATATTGAAAAGTAAGGGTCCCAATACAGATCCCTGAGGCACTCCACTGTCCACTCCCTTCCACTGAGAAAATTGCCCATTTAATCCTACTCTCTGTTTCCTGTCTTTTAGCCAGTTAGCAATACACGAAAGGACATCACCACCTATCCCATGACTTTTTACTTTTCCTAGAAGCCTTTCATGAGGAACTTTGTCAAACGCCTTCTGAAAATCCAAAGATACTACATCTACCAGTTCACCTTTATCCACATGTTTATTAACTCCTTCAAAAAAGTGAAGTAGATTTGTGATGCAAGACTTTGCTTGGGTAAAGCCATGCTGACTTTGTTCCATTAAACCATGTCTTTCTATATGTTCTGTGATTTTGATGTTTAGAACACTTTCCACTATTTTTCCTGGCACTGAAGTCAGGCTAACTGGTTTGTAGTTTCCCGGATCGCCCCTGGAGCTCTTTTAAAATATTGGGTTTACGCTGTTCCCTAAATCAAACCCCACATCTCGTGCTCTTTTACGGTCTACAGTTGATGTTGGTGATGATAGAACCTTACTTTAGGTCACCTGAAAAGCTCCTGGGCACTCATCCCAAACTACTCAAATATGGGAATATCTCCCAGAAGTTTCTAGAGATTGTAATAGTGTCTGAAATCTGAGAGCTTCTCTAGTAGTTTAGCTCTTAAATTGTTAAATACTGATTTGCAGCCTACTTTATCAAAGATCTTTGTCATAAGTACAGAAATGGAATGCAACTTTGATAGCTCTCAGTTCCTTTGACAGACAATAAAATAGCGACAAGTTGTAGGTTATACATTTTTATTGGATTAAATACAATTTGTGACAAACATTTGAGGGCTATGCTCCCCTTCCTCAGGTCAGAATTTGTCCTAACCCCCAATTGCTCTACAAAATAACTAATGCATCTTGTAGCCTGAATGACTTTTCACTAGTGACCTTCCAACAATATTTTATTTCAATATTTGGTAATCATATTTCACTATGAGAATGTGATCCCTGTTTCTGAGAAGCAGAAGCTTTTCTGGTATGTTGTTAATCTTGATTGTAGCTGAAAAGAAACTTGTCCTGCTTAGCTGGAGTGAGGAGCGGTTAATCTGTGCTGGGAGGCATGGGAATGGTTTACAGATGCACCTTGGGCTGGACCTATATGAGAAAGGCAGGATATAAAATGTGATAAGAAGGACAAGGAAGCCCTAAACTGGAGAGCTTCTTTGAAGCCGAAGTGCCAGCTATCAGGAGAGACAGATATGGGAACACATGGCCACAGCTGCTAAATGTACAAAATAAAGAGACATGCCGGGGCTCTGCCACTTTGATTTCTAAGGCGGTGGCTCCCGTTTCCCTCGGTGGTTTGTAAATCTTCCTGTGACCTCAAGCATTCCATTCCCTGGAATGTTCCACATTTCACATGCTAAATCCCTGTCCTGTTGACAGGTTATTGTAGAAGAGGAGTACGTACAAAATAATTGTGCTACATTCTGTCATGGAGAAGCTGCAAAATACATTCAACATTTCTTGAAACAGAATTGATTCCGTATTTTTCCACTCATTTCTGTTGTCATGTTCTCAGCCCGTGTTCCATAATAGCATGCCAGCAGGCTCCAATGAGAAGACAGTAAAATGATATGCATGTATAGGATTTATTTACATGCCCTGGAAGAACTTGTACCACGAGCTATGCAAGCTGTGCCATATTCCTCAGAAATGCACTATACTTAAGTCTCTGATTGCTATTGTGACATTGGTAAAATAAAATAAAAAAAAAAAACAACCCCAAGATTTTCATTTGCTTGCTGTCAAGGATACAATCACTAGCAGATTGCTCCTGTGGCATTCACAGCTGTATAGTGGGTCCATGAAACAGAAAAATACACTTCAGCTTTATCTCTGTTGCAATGACGCTGAGCAACATCTTTTAGGATATATTAGGGTTAACCCCAAGGGCAGAGATGGTGAACATTGGTCCTCGAGTGCCACAAACAGATTCTGACTTTCAGGAGAGCCAATCTATGTAAATTAACCTGGTTATTGGATTAGATGTATGCAATTGTACCTCATGAATATTCACTGTGGAGATCCCAAAAAACCCAGAACTTTTTGTGGCATTCAAGGAGAGAAGTTCACCATCCCTCTCCTAGTGAAATCCACATTTCAGTATAAAATGGAAATGACTGGCTAGGTTTTAATACTACAGAGCAGTGCTTCTCAACCGAGTCCTTGGGGCACACCTAGCCAGTCGCGTTTTCTGGATATCCTGTGGAAATCCTGTGGATATCCCGAAAACCTGACTGGTTAGATTTGCCCTGAGGACTGGATTGAGAAGCACAGTTGCAGAGTAAGATCTGGGAGTTATAGTGGCCAACTCTGGTCCTCAAGAGCCAATGACAAGCCAGGTTTTCAGGATATCCACGATGAATGTGCATGAGATAGGTTTGCATGCACTGCCTCCCTTGTATGCACATCTATCTCATGCGTGGCTCACTGTGACTATCCTGAAAACACGCCCTGCTTGTGGCTCTTGAGGACTGGAGTTAGCCACCCCGTCGTAGACCATAAACTAAATGTGAGCTAGTCATGTTATAAATGAGCTAACAGCATATTCAGATGTAGTAACAGTACGGTTACATGTAAATCACGTGAAGAAATAAATGGTCCCATTCCGTTGTTGGAGTACTGTGTACAGTTTTGGGCCCCCCACTTCAAAAAGGACATATAAGAACTAGAAATAATCCAGAAGAGAACAATAAAAATAATACGATTCCTAAGAAATATGACCTAGAAGAGTAGGTTGGAGGAATTAGGTTTGCTTAGCACAAAAAAAAAAAGAAGACTGAAGGGTGATTCAATATAACAGTCTCAGATACATAAAAAGCTTTATAATGAGGACAGTTGTTCTCCAACCTTCATTTAGGAAAGGACAGAATTAAAGGGCTTAAATGAACTAGATAATATATTAGTAACACGTCGTCTAATGGTTAGAGCTGTGAACTAGGGAAGCCAGGGTTCAAATTCTGCTTCTCCCACTGATGCTCCTTGTGACCTTGGACAAATCACTTCACCCTTCATTTCCTCGGGTACTAACTTAGGACCTGATTTACTAAGCATTTTTCCCATACACAAAGACTGGGGAAAAAGCCTAAGCAAATCAGGCACTTAGATTGTAAGCCATCTGGTGCAGAGGATTATCTTCTGTATCTACAGCTCGGCCTTGGAAAGGTGAGCAATTACATCCAGAATTTAAATCCAAACTTTGAAACTATGAAAATAGTCAGGCACTGGAACAAATTACCTAGAGGACTGATGGAATCTCAATCACTGCATGTTTTTAAGAGCAGGTTAGATATCTACCTGAGATGATAAAGGTAGAGTGGATATTGCCTTGACAAAGAAGAACGGACTCAGTGTGACCTCTGGAGGTCCTTTCCAGCCTTATTATTTTATGACTTTATATCCACAAGTGGAAGCTCACAAAACTTTGTGGAAAGGTTTATTGTAATTGATGAGAGACAGAGGAGCATAGCAATGGACCCATGCTGGGTCAAACCAAGGGTCTATCAAGCCCAACATCCTATTTCCAACAGTGGCCAATCCAGGCCATAAGAACCTGGCAGGTACCCAAAAACTAAGTCTATTCCATGTTACCATTGCTAGTAATAGCAGTGGCTATTTTCTAAGTCAACTTAATTAATAGCAGGTAATGGACTTCTCCTCCAAGAACTTATCCAATCCTTTTTTAAACACAGCTATACTAACTGCACTAACCACATCCTCTGGCAACAAATTCCAGAGTTTAATTGTGCATTGAGTGAAAAAGAGCTTTCTCCAATTAGTTTTAAATGTGCCACATGCTAACTTCATGGAGTGCCCCCAGTCTTTCTATTATCCAAAAGAGTACCAAATAACTGATTCATATTAACCCGTTCTAGATCTCTCATGATTTTAAACACCTCTATCATATCCCCCCTCAGCCGTCTCTTCCCCTCAGTCTTTCCTCATAGGGGAGCTGTTCCATTCCCTTTATCATTTTGGTCTCCCTTCTCTGCACCTTCTCCATCGCAACTATATCTTGACATGCTTTCAACAGAGAAATGTCCAATCAGACAGACTCACTGGAAGTTTTTTAATCCAGTGGTAAAAGTGGGAATTGAGTAAATCTTATCTACTATGAATAATAGTACATCTGAGCTAGATCCAATGCCAACCAAGCTGTGAGATATGGAATAGCAGCTTTTAGAATTTCTTTAACGTTTAATGAGAGGCATAGTTCCGATTCCTTAAATTATTCTAAGATACATCTTGTTTTTAAAAGAGAATACCTAGATCCTTCAGAGCTCCAACATTATCGACCAGTGTCTAATTTATCTTTCATTATGAAAGTAATTGAGAAGGTAGTAGATGCCCAACTCACCAATTTTATCAATAAAGTCAAAACAATTCATCCAAGGCAATCAGAGTTTCGGAGAGAACACAGTATGAAACCACACTGATAGCACTGACCAATGAAATCAGAATTAATATTGACAGGGGTAAAGATGTAATTTTGGTTTTAATTGACATGAGCTCTGCCTTTGATACCATTGATCATAATCTCTTACTATTATGACTCAAATTGTTGGGAATAGCTGGCACAGTATTAAGATGGTTCAGGTCTTTTCTTGTCAATCATTCCTTTCAAGTAGGTTGGGATCAAGAAGTGCCAGAAGTCACGTTGCTAACAGCTGGAGTACATCAAAGTTCTGTACTTTCTGTACTTTCCTCACTTCTCTTTAATCTGTTTTTATCACCTTTAGCAGCCTTTATTCAAGACCAGGGATTTAGTTGTCACTTGTATGTGGATGATGTATGGGTTTTAGCTTTTTTTAAATTCAGATTCATTATTAGATCTATCTAGATTTAATCAAGATGACATAGCCAGTTAGTTATGCCATCACAAATTGAAGGTAAATCTACAGAAGTCACAAACTATAAGGTTTGGTAGGCACAATCTGGATATTAAATTGATTCCAAAGATGAAGGGGATAGCTATCCTTTTAGTTGATGTGATAAAAATATTAGGGATGACTGGATAGTATCTTGTCAATGTCTAAATAGTTTTGACAAAATCAGTCTTCTTTTCCCTTCAAATGATTCGGAGATTAAGGCCCTTTATGGAGAAATTTTTACATTTCTAATGTGTTTAAAATAAATAAATAAATTGTGTTCTTGTTTCACCTTACTTATACTACTGTAATTCCCTGTATATAGGAATGTTTGAGGCTTCTCTGAAGAGAATACAGTTATTACAAAATACCACAGGTCATGTAATTTTTGGAGTTTCAAAATTTGAACATGTTATGCCACTATCACAAGAACACTATTGGTTGCCAATGTGGTACAGAATTATGTTCAATAACCTTTGTGTTACTTATAGAGCTTATTACAGAGGGCAGTCAGTTTACCTAGCAAAACTGTTTGTTCCTCATAGACAGTAAGAACTCTGAGATCCTCTCAACTTGAACTATTAAGGAAGGTCTCCACCCCCCCCCCCCCCCCCCCCCCCCATGAAATAAGACTGGAAATACAAAGCAAACTGCTTTTCAATATCAGGCACCTATAATATGGAATAGTCTCCTGTTTGACCATAGAGCAGAGAAACATTTTTTGAGTCAAGAAACTTCTTAAAATGTGGCTGTTTACACGTTTTTGATTTATTTTAACCATCTGTATTTTAAGGACATTTGATGTCTTTTAGTTTGGAATATATTGTAATAATTTATCAGGGCTTTTATTGTTTTATGCTACAGACATCAAGGTGTTTCCTTTAATGGGTGTATGTTTTATGTTATCTGTTGTTTTGCATTGTTGGTCATGTAATTGTCTATATTATGATACTGTTATTATTTGTTTTAATTTTTTATTGTACACCATTTTGATTTTTGAGAGAATTGGTGAATTACAATAAAATTACCATTACTATTACCATTACCAATGGAGAAGGCAAGCATCCTAGAGAGGCACCAAGATAAAGACGGTCTGTCTCCTCAGTTAGTGCAGCTGCTGCTTCTGCTGCCCAGGCAGAACTAACCCCTACCAGGAGCTTAGATCTTTTATCTTCAGGACACCAGGATCAGACATCTTACCTCCCTAGACAACAAGACACCTGGATGAGATCTCTTTCCCTTACGGGATAGCCAGCAGCCACTGTATTAACTTTTATTGAGTTCCTGTGATATACTTGGACAAAACAGCTATTTTTTCGACAAATCTACATATTTATTTATTATTTATTTATTTAGCACTTTTATATACTGATATTCAAGTAACAAAGTTACCAATCACTTCGGTTTACATTCCAACAATAACCATGACATGAGAATGCCTTACATTGAACCAGGATGATCAAACTTGGATACAAAGAACTGGGTTTAACATAGTGTATAAGAGGAAGAGACTTGACCGGCAAGCCTAATGTTAGCTAGGTGTAATGCCCGGTGTCTAAGAAGAAGGCACAGGGAATAGGTGCTATGAAGGCGGGTTTGTTAGAATGTATGTACAAATAGCGACTTGCCAAGGGCGAGGTCTACTAGTGGGAGATTTGATGAGATAGCTGAGTTAAGAGAAGGCTTGGTTGAACAACCAGGTCTTGAGTCTTTTTTTAAAGGTGCTCGGGCATTGTTTGAGCCGGAGGTCTGGAGGGAGCGAGTTCCATTGCATTGGGCCAGCGGTGGAGAGAGCTCTCTTCCTTAATGAAGTTTTGATAGGGGGGGCCTGTAGGGTGTCTCTATATGCTATTCTCACCGGTCTGGAGGTTGTGCGAGGCTGAAGTGGGATCACGAGATCCAGTGGGGTGATGTTGTGAATGGCTTTGTGGATGATCGATAAGACTTTGTACAAGATTCTGAATTTGATTGGGAGCCAGTGCAGGTTTTGTAGGATGGGTGTGATATGGTCTCTTTTGTTGGTCTTGGTTAGAATCCTTCTGTTAGAATATTCTGTGCTTTAATTTGACAGAGCACTTACTAAAGCATATTTCTACAGCAACAGCAAGTAAGCTAATAGGGCTTCCATACAGAAATTTGAGTTTGCCATTAGTAGCTATCTATTGAAATATAAATATACATAGATATGGTGTTTATATATTGTAAATTAAGGGGCTTTTGTAACAGTTAAAGTTGTATTTCCATTAGCCTGTTCTGTCTTACTCTTTATAAAAACATTTCAGAGATGGTGGATACTAAGGTACCTGTCAGTTAATGGAATCATAGACTATTGTTGTTTATGAATGTTGTACCTCACTCAGGGATGTTTAGCAGTGATTTTGTAATAAATGTGAATAAATAAGTAAATAAATACACTATATCATCACTTTGCCAGTGCATACTGGTAATGTACCAATTAGTTTCTGTTGACATTAGAAATGGGCAGCTACAGGTGAGTACAGTGCTGCACTGGTGCGCCCTCTTGTGCATGACTAGAAATTTGTCCAGTGAACATTTCAGCCAAACTTCCTAAAATGGCTGACTAAGGGAACAAAGGAAATTATTCAACAGAATGAGACTCACATGCATCATGACGACAATATAAATACATGCATAAACAGCATATGCAGGACTAAAAAAGAATCCCTGGTCGCTTGGGTGCCTAAAATTTCCAGCCTGCCACCTGCCACTGCCCCAAGCCCAACAGGAGCTGCCGTGGCTGCCCACCGCTGCTGAGCTGGGTCCTGTGAGGCTGGAGTAAGGAAATGGGCAGAGAGAAAAAAAAGACAAAAACTGAATAAAATGCGATCTAAAATAAAAACTGACCAATCAAAGAGCAAAATAAAATACATTAATGAAAAATGAGCAAAAAGAAAACCAAAATTGTTTTGGAGAAAGTTTTGTATCCTGGGCCCTAAATAATTTCTGCTGTCAATCAAGTTATCAGAAAATGTTTCAGCCACCTGAGCACACGGGGGGACATGGGTGATTCTCAAGGGTGGCAGCCAGAGACTTTTGATGCAGTCACGCTGCCAGACAGTTGTGCAAGGAGGTGGATTTCTTTTTCTTGGTTTCTATTCTTCTGATCAGCCTTCGCTCTTCCGTGGCAGATTGGTTGCCTTTCAGAGGAGGGAAGTGGAGGATTGCAGACTGGACTCTTTGCAGGGGAAAAAGGGCAGTACAACAGGGCCAGTGCAAGTGTATTAGGTGCCCTAGGCAAATCTTCTGCCTTGCCCCCCACCCCCGGTCTATCCCCTGGCTCCCCATATCTCATGCAGTCAGACAGGCCCCTCTCTTACACACACTTAAGTTCCTTGTCTCATTCACACACGCGCCCGTAAGGATCCCTCCCTCTCTCTCACTAACATCATTGCTTTCTTGTACACACATAATCCCTCTCACTTACACACACAAACAGAGGTGTCGCTCGTGGCCCAGCAAGACTCACCTTCTCTTGACAGCGAGCATGACGGGTGCTGCTTGTGGTCCACCAAGTCTCTGCTCCTCGCAGCTCGCTGAGTCTCTACTCCTCTCATCCGTGAGTGAGTTGGGCTCCGCTCACAGCCCTATATGACTGTTCTTTGCCATCCCCTATTGGTTGGCGCCCTAGGCAACTGCCCAGTTCTCCTATTGGGACGTGCCCGCCCTGGGTGGGAAAGGGGAAGAATTGTCTGTCCCTTGTTCTGTGCTAGCTAAGGCTACGCAGACTGTGAGGGCTGATAAATGCAGGCACTGGCAGGTTGCTAAGGTCAAACATGGAACCATAAAAGGTGTTGCTTTTTTCTTGAGAACCATGGGATTCAACAGTAAAACAGAGATTTTCAAAAGGTGTGTAGCTGGTTACGTTTTGGCGTTGGCAGGCTAGGCCCGAAGTCTTTAAATTGTTCTTCTGCTGAGCAGCTAAATATAGCTGCCTATGTTCACGAGGTGGCTATATCTGGCCACCTTCGGGAGCTATGGTTGGGTGGGTGGTGGGGAGCAAGGGGAGAGGGAACAAACTTACGGAGTTATGCTCTAAAAACTTATCGCACATGATAGGGCCGTATCACGTGCGATAGCATGCAAAATCGATTCGGGGCGGAGTCGGGGCAGCGAGGGGAGGAGTCAGGGTGGCGAGGGGGCAGACTCGGCGGTGTCTTCGCTGGCACCTTTCATGGTGGCGCTATTCGGTGCGAAAGCTGGCAGTGAAGACACCACGGTGGTGCGAAGGCTGCGGGCTTTCGCAGGCCCACCCCCCCTTTGCCCCCCCGCCCCCCATTTTCGCTGGATTCATCATTCAGCATGAATGATGAATCCAGGCCTTAGCTGGCTAGCGTGAATTTTCACCGCTTGCTGGCTATCCCATGTGCAAGGGAATATCATTCCTAAATCTAGCTGGCTGTGTTATGGCTAAACTATAGTATTAGTCAGCTAGATTTAGGCCAGTTTTCAGTGACAATTCAGCCAGCTAGATGGCAGCTGAAGCTGGCTGTAACACCTCAATAGGGCAGCCACTGAGTAGCTCTTTGAAAAGTTGCCCCTGCTGGTTTTAGTGCTACTGAATGGTTTGGACTGTGCTATAGGCCTGGGAAAGAGTAACTGATGCTTTCTTAGGGAAAAAAGTGATTAGACTTTTTTCTTTCTTTGATCTGGTAATTATTATTATAAGTCCAACATGTGCTTTATCCCACCTGCTCCCTAACCTTACCTGCTCTGCCTTCATTTTTTTTCTTTCAGGTGTCCCCAATTATGACGTCTGGCCCTAAGGCAGTCCTGGTCTGGGGGTGTCTGCTGATGACAGGTAAGGTTTGTAGACATCTTGAGGCTGATTCATTAAAGTTCATGCTAAAATATTTTTGGAATGAGGTACTAAATAGTTTAGTATGCACACTAGAATGTATTTAGTGTGCTATTCACTACTAAGATAATGATATGCAGATCGCTAAAAAAAAATAAGTGACCTGATTTTTTACCAGGCATGCTAGAAAAAGTCAGCGCCACTTTAACCACTAATGGGGCCCTGGGGCAAACTTTGTGAACCAGCCCTCTTTTATTTTTTTCCCATCTTGACCGCCACCATTCCTCACCTCTCTGATCCCAGCACTCCCTACCTTCCTTCCCCCTTGTCATTCTGATACTGGAGGCCCTTCTGCAGCTTTCCTCCTCTGCGCCAGCTGACTGGAAAAGGAGTGGCCTAGTGGTTAGAGAGTAATGGGCTGAGAAGCAGGGAAACCACTTCCCCCACTGACACTCCTTGTGATCTCAAGCCATTTGCTTTATCTCCTGTTGCCTCATGCACCCACTTAGATTCTAAGCTCTTTGGGACAGGAACTTATTGTGTGAGTGTTCTAAAAATGCTGTAAGCCACCTTCAGCATTATTTGGGCCAGCGAACTAAACACTGACATTTACTATTAGCAGGAGACCTCTTATTGCGAGAACAGAACAAGTTGGAGCACATGAAATTATGCATTAGCAGAATACTTCATGTTCATGTTGGACAGAACACAACCCCCCCCCCGCCCATACCAAGATCAGAATAAGTGATAAATTATAAATGTATTTATTTAAAAGCATTGATCTCTTGCATTATCGTAGCAAATAAATAATCATAAAGCTAACCATAAAATAGAAAGATAATTAATTAAAATATGCATTACATATCGTCACCAAAATCACCTTTTGTTTTAACAACTTCAACTTAACCTGCTTCTAGTTAAAACTGCTATGTCACCTACCAGAATTATAGTAAAAATATTTAGATCATTAAAAGCTGGTGAAAATAGTTTTTGACCATTTGTGGAACATCATTAAAGAAGTCGCTGCTCTAATATTTTCCAGTTGTGAGTTCTATAATATAGGGCTGACCGTGCAAAATAAGCAATTTCTTGATTCAGCAACTTTTACCTGTCTGGTCAATGGAACAGCTAACAAATTTTGGAAAAATAATCCCAATACTCATGGAGGGTGATACATTTTAACACTGTAAACATCTTGGTGCCAAACCATGCACAGCCTTAAACACTACATTAACATGTAAACTTTATCCTCCAAGCAATGGGAAGGCAAAGCAACTTAAAGAGGATAGGGGTAATATGGTAACGAGCATGTGCAACTGAGATCGCACGAACAGCTGAATTTTGTACTCGGTGCAATGCCCTGCCCTAAGGGTAGGTTGAGGTAGCCAAAGGTACAAAGAATAGCAATAATCTAAACAAGATATGACTAGAGCACATGATACTATTTTCAGATCATCATTCGATGATATACGCAAAGAGTAAACTCCAGCCATATCCCTCCCTTCCTGTTCCCTGCAGGAAGGAGAGAAAGGCAAAACAACAGGAGAGGAGGGGCAGGATAAGGGAGAAGATAAGGGAGAAGAGTGACTCTGCTTTGCTCTGTCCATTCTAGCCTCACCTCTTCCCATCCTGTTCCCTGAACAACGGGGGGGGGGGGGGGGGGGGGGGGGGGGGGAATCAATAAGAGGGGAGCAGCTGGATTAGGGAACAGAGTGACTCTTCCTTGCTCTGTTCTACTTCAGACTCTCCTCCTAATCTCCTCTTCCTGTACACCGCCTGGGAGGAAAGAGACTGGAGCAGGAAGCAGAGTATTGTTCTCTGCTGCCTGAAATTTGCGGCACTGATCAATAGAGTCATCAGGGCACAGCCCTGTGTACATATGTACAGCAAAGCCTCTGGTGCCACCCCTAAAATTGCTGCTTTTTAGTCATTTGTCTAGTCTGCCTAATGGAAGTGCCAACTCTGGCCAAGATAAGCAAGAGAGGAGAGGTTCTAATTTCAAGGAAGAACTGTGGCATACAGGTCATCTTGGAGAGGGAGGAGATAGTAAAAGGGGAGGGGGGATTCCAGTATTAAGGCCCACTAGGCATAGTAAGGAAGAGAGCAGGAGAAAACCGAAGGAGAGGAGAGTAGATGACAGGGAAGTAGTATTCACAGCAGCCAAAACTTCTCCGTTTTCTCCCCCAAACTGCCTCTCGCCAGCAGGCGAGGTTTACAGCATGTGCAGTCAGTGCCTGAGTTTAATCCAGAGTGTATGATAAGTTTTTGGTCATAGAATGAGGTAATTAATTAGTGCATACTTTAATGAATAGGATGCTAATTTATACAAGCTCATTATGCCTTCATTTGTATCTCATCAGGCTCATTAGCTTGCACCTAGACCAGGGGTGGCCAACTCTGGTCCTCAAGTGCCACAAACAGGCCTGGTTTTCAGGATATCCACAATGAATATGCATGAGATAGATTTGCATGCTCTGCCTCCATTGTATGCAAATCTCTGAAATGCATATTCATTGTGGATGTTACAGTTTAACGTCTGCTCTGTAAAGCATGAGTAGGTATCTTAATATCCACAATACGACTTTAATGATTATCACATTATTTAACATGCATGGTAAACCAAATTAGTGTTCACAGTAACTGCAAGCATCCTTTGGTGAATCAGCCTCCATGAGTTGGATACCCTTCCTTCATTTACTGAGGGCTCCATCAACATAAAAGCACAAACAGAAACAAATGTGTTCAGATTATGAACATTGATGTAAGTTGTCGTAAAAACAGATGTTAAAACCACAAAACTGAGTGTCTTTGGTCTGTATAACATAACTCCTGAACCAAACTATTCCTCTGCATTAATTATTTCACAGTAGTTGATGATGTGTCATCTTTCTAGCTCTACATTTTGTTTTCTGAAGTACCACATGAGCAATTAGTATGTGGGTCCTTTTGGACAATTCCTGTGTTGCTGCTTACAGTGCTGGTGGTAATTTCTAAGGCTGGTGGTAACTGGAAATGCTCTTTCCTGCTATCTCCAGTTGATAATTTCTTCATTTCTTCACAGGGCCCTGGTTAGGCCTCTGCCAGGATTCGTTGCCGACCCTCTTCCCCAGTGACGATGAAATGGTGGTTCAGCCACATTCCTCTTTTACTCTGAGGTGCAGTGGAGAAAGTGAACTGAGCTGGCAGTACCCCACCCATGATGAGGACAGTGGCAGGCTAGAGATACGGAGTGAAGAGAACAACAGTGGCCTTTTTGTATCTTTGCTTGAAGTGAAGAATGCCTCAGCTTACCTTACAGGGCTGTATACTTGTTACCACAACCACGGTCAAATTGAAGATGAGATAGAGGGGAAAGAAATCTATATTTACGTGCCAGGTTAGTGGATCAGACTCAGAGCGTTGTTGCTGCCTTAGCCAAATGTGCCTTTCATGACTGTGAAACCACAGTAAAGGAGACAAATTAGCAATCACTTTCAGATCAAGTGAGAGGAAATTGTGCTCTTTGTTTTCAGCAAGGATCTCTGTCTGTGCAAATACACTTTCTTAGCTTTCATATGAAGGAAAGAAATGGAGTTTTACTGAAGCAGGTGGGTGGGGGTCCAGCTTGATGGCGTATAGGCGATCTGCATTTGCTTCCCAAATGTGGCACTCAAGCCTGGGGATGCTGCACAGGCAGCATTCATAGCCTCAAGGAGAGGGAGCCTTAACCATCACTCAACCGCAACAGCTACTGATGAAGAAAAGGGGGAACAAAGTGCTGTGCTTCAGAGGGACTTTGCTGTGCTGGATGGGGTAACAGGTTTAGAAATGAGAACAAATAATCCCTGCGTAGTTGTTGACTCAGGCATTCTAGGTACAGTAAAGGCTGGTTCAGATTGATCCGGAAGGGCAAAGAAACTGGCAGGAGGGGTGACAGGAGGTTGCATTTATTGAACCTCTGTAAACATCTCAATTGCATTGTGAGGCACTTTTGCTGATGCCGCGGGCCTTTAATTAGCTGTACTACAGTGTACATGTGGTGAGCAATTTGCAAAGCCATATATCCAGGTAAATACTGATTTACTCAGCTAAATCAGTCTTTCTGAAAATTACCCTTCTTTATCCAGCTAAAAGTACATGTGGGCCCCCATAGCATGTTTACCTTTAGTCAGGTTAAAGAGAGGTGTTCCGGGGTGCATCCATGGGATTTTCAGAAGTATGTATACTATTTTACTGCCTCCCCACCCCTTCCTTGATTAGCAGGCACAAACTTTGCAGGCGATCTTAGCACGCATGCTGTGCACTCGCTGATTCTCCAGGTGAAACTGCTTGGGTAGTTTGTCTTTGAAAATGTGCTGCAAAGCAAGCACGGGAAAAGAATGCACCGTCGGGTGTGTCTTGTTGTTGTGATTACTTTCAAATGGCTAAAGTGGAAGGAATGGATTTTAAAATCTGTTTGCATTTCCTACGCTACAAACCTTGCTGAAAGCTTTTGACGCTGTTGCTCACAGGACACTGGTAAGCAGGCTGGGCAGGGAGTGGGACCAAAAGTTGTAAACTGGGCAAGGAATAGGTTGAGCAGCAGAAAACAGGGAGGATAATTTTATAAAACTCCCCCCCCCCCGGATAGTAAAGTCTTCATATACATTGTAATGTGCACATAGATTTTTTACTAAGGATTTTCAAAGCAATCTTAGTTGTAGAAGTTTGTTTTGAAAATTTGTGGTACATGCAGAGATTCACTCACCTAAAAATACCCTTTTCACAGGGTGTAATTTGTGCATATCCACCTTAGGGCATTCTTTTAAAAATCAAAAAGCACATAAGTGCTGAGTCTTTCCTGGCACAACCTGACTCAGTTTTCCTAAAAGTACGCAGAACACAAGGCATGTGCGCACGCTTACACGGAACAGAGCCCCTGCCGGTTTTGTAGCAGCGGCCATTCTATACGCATAGAACTGGGTCTTATGCATGTAAATGGGCTTTGAAAATTCAGTCCATATGTATGGTGGTCTGTGAAGTCCACTCTGGAGAAGGCAAAGTGACCAGTCGAATGTCCCAGAGTTTGGTACTTGGATTGTTTCTTTTTAACATCTTTATTAGCAACATTGCTAAAGAACTTAATTGGAAATATGCTTGTGTGCAGTTGATACAAAAACCTGTAACAGAGTAGACATGTAAGAAGGAGTGAAGAAAATGCAAGGCATCTTGACAGAACTGGAAAAATGGTCGAGGGTTTGGAAAATGAGCTCAGTATTAAAAATCATGCATGTGGGACACAGTAATCCATTAACTATGTATCAATTAGAAGGTCAAGAAGGGCAACAAGAAAGAGATCTAAGAATAATCATCTTGGATGACCTGTAGGTAGCCAGTCAATGTAATAGAACTGAGTAAGCTAAGAGTATACTTGATTGCCTAAGGAGAAGAATCACCAGAGGTGGTGGAAAACAGTACTGTGAAAGAATTCAGACATTCTCAGGACAGAAATGGTGCGAATAAGGGTAAGAGGTTGCATTATTGCAAATAACCCACCTTTGACTTTTTCAAGAGCAGAAGCAAGGGGAGAGGTGAGAAGGAGAACACAAAGCACGGATAAAGGAAGCATGCTCTAGCAACACTGCAGGCCACAGAATAGTCAGATGACAACTAGGAAGCTACAAGTTCCCATAAACCAACTACATCAATGCTGGCAGGTGGATGATGGCTTAAGTGTCACCCAGCAAGGCTATGGGGCCACCGGTGGCTAGATATTTGGGAAACAGCCTTGCTAATTTTGGTAGTGTTTTAGATTATTACAGAGCTTGGTGGTGGGGCATGAGTGGGAGGGAATGGGGAGGACTGAATTTAGTGTGGAAACTTGTATGATCATCTATCCAGGATGGTAGAGAACCAAAGAAGAGTCAGACAACAAAAAGTGACCTAGATAAAGAGTGCTATCTACAAATAGCGCAGCTTCTGCATTTGGCAACTTAGCAGTGTAGACCAGGATAACTGGGCAAACTGGATGGGCCAGTTTGTTTTTATCTGCCATCATCTGCTATGACAAGTGCCTATAATCACCATTATCATGTGAATTTCCATCATGAGTACCTTGAATCTAGAAAGGCAGGAATGGTGCTCAGTAGAATTAGGTTCTACTTTAGGTCACAGATTCTGCAAATCACCACATGATTATTACTTTTGTTAAGTTTAGTAATGTAGTCAAAATATCTGGAAAACTAATCTCTGACCACCAAATGCTTCACTGTAAAAGCATTTGTTCCATAATGTCAAAAACTGGTTGTTTCTATTGGGCTGTAAAGCTGAATCAACTTCTATGCCTTTGTTGTACCAAATTTGTATTTGTTGTATTGCCCATGAGAAACTGCTTCCTCTGTTGCTTCCTTATGTGAGGATCAGTGATTGTTTACAGAATTTTTAACATCTCACATTTAATTTGAAAAAAAGAAAACTATAGAGAAAGATAGATGGGTGTTGTTGTTAGCACAATTAATAAACAGTAGAACAGTATTAAACGATAGCAATTAACCTTGAGGAAGGCAATTTTTGAAAGCTTTAACACATAAAGTTGTGCGTTCCTGATAAAAAAACAAAAAAACGCCTTTTGAACATTGCTCCTGTGCATGTGGAGAAAAGTACAGTATGTCTAGTTTTAGACCCATTAAAAAGGGCCTGGCCCAGGAAAGGGATTCAGGGTGGAGGGAATAAAATATACGCAGGGAGTTTTTCTTTTGAAAATCCCTCTGCAGGCGCCACACAGATTTTATAAATTGCTTCTCATATGTTTACAATGGGAAAGGGTGAGTAAGGGTCTTTTTTTTTTTTTTTTTTTAAATAAGGTCTTTGATTCTCTGCAGGGCTATGCAACTTACAGTCTAGGATTTAAACTAATCCACCAAAATATCATGAAATTGAAAATGTATTGAACAGCATTTGGTGCATAATGCACTACACATTGCAGGTATGGGAAGATTACAGACTTTTTAAAAACAAGATGCAAGTTTTTTTTATTTGTTTTTATTTTTATTTTTTGTAATAGATCCAGCGGTAGCCTTTGTCCCCTCTTCGATCCTGGATCATTTTGTTGTCGTGGAAGAATATGAAGAGGCCGTCATTCCCTGCCGTGCCACGGATCCCAAAGCCAAGGTCACCTTGATGAAAATGGAGGAGCCCAAGCTAGTGAACGCCTCCTATGACAGCAAGCTGGGCTTTCTTGGCCACTTTCCAGCAGGGTCGTATGTTTGCAAAACAATCAATGGCATAGAGTTCCAAACGGAGCCCTTTATCTTGCACCTTTGGAAAGGTAATCTAACAATGGAATAAACTAAATACAGCAAAGAATCATTTGACTTTTCAGACAGTCTGCTCAAGGATTCAGCTTTGAATTTTAGTAAGTTTGCTAAGGTGTGGCCACCGAGTCATTCACAGAGATTGAAACTGGGCCACTAAAGCTTCTGGCTCAGTCCCCCCACCCACATTCACATCCAGAGGACAATTTTGAAAGTGTCTTTCTGGCATTAATCAGCCATCAGAGCATTTCCTTCCCTCAATGCAGCTTTTAGCCACACGGAGAAGAGGTGTTCCCCAGGGTGGGTTTTGGTCACAAGTGGGTGGCATTTTCAGATCTTCATGCATGCTTTTCCAGCAAAGATCTGCCTGCAGAGAAAGCAGGTGCACATGACTACAGTGACTTTGCACCTGGGGACAAGTTTCGAAGTGAAAGTATGCATGGACGTTTGCTTTGAGGATTGCTGCAAAGTCCACAGGTCAAAAATATGCACAGATTTCAATCTCAGTGCAGATAGTTAGAAAACTGCCCCATAGAGTCCGGCTCTGATCCGGAATCCTGTGGTGGGAAACCAGAGGGATTGGGATGGTGCCGAGAGCCACATCTGGGAGCCACGTCTGGAGCACTTGCTGTGGTGTGCTGCAGCAGCAGCACAGATAATGCTGAGCAGAGGATAAAGCAGTGCTGTTGGTTAATTATTACACGTGATTCAGAAAATATATGCAGAGCTTGCTGGCTCCTGGGTTACTTTGTGCCGGAGGGGACAGCAAGCAAAGGTTCAAAAGGAAACTCCCTGTGGAGTTTTCCTTTGGGCATTTGAGGGCTGGTGGCAGATGCAAAGCGCATACTGAAAATCAAGCGCAGGAAATCCCCTGTGAATTGTCAGCCAGCCCTGCCGCCTCTCACCCTGGCCCCCACCCTTTTATGCTATGAGTAACAATATCTGCACCTTTCACCCCCATGGGGAGGATCATTTTCAACCCACAATTACTCCCGGGTAATTGCTTAGTTACAGAGGTAAAATGTTTTTAAAATTACCCTCCCACATATTATAATGTAAAACTTACATAAGTCACATACCTTGACATCTAAACTGCAAATAAACTTGTTTTATTTTAGTTATGTGAAGTTTGTTTTTCCTCATCATACATTTTTTTTTTAGTCTCTCCTGTACTTTCAACTTGTCTGTCCTCTCCTGATTTCTTTTCCTGATCCTCTTTTCCATTTTAACTCCTTCTGCGTCTCGTTTCTTGTCTCCCTCCCCGTCCATTTCTCTGACAAGGATTCTTCTCTTCCACGTCACCCCCTCCTCTGTTTTTTTATTTAGCAAACTTATGACATGCTTTTCCATTAGCTCATAGCAGCGAGCAACAAAACACATAAAAACAACAACATTCTGCTGTTTATCTAAAACTCAGACAGTGAGACAAACAGCAGCAACCCATAAACAGAAGCATTATCCATAAGCAAAAAATTCAGACCAGCAGGAGACCTAAACAAAGACCATGCTTTGCCTGCTCTTATTTCTACTACCTCTTTAGCTCGCTCCCTTCTCACTTTCTCTCCTATGCACTACGGGAAGGGCTAGAAATTCTTTTGAAAAAATTAGGATTCTGTCAAAAGTTTCAAGAGCCAGGCAAAAATGCTTCTTTAAATCTCTTTGCTGCCTCCACCTTCCCCTGCATGCTTTTTTTTTTTTTCCAATTTTTATGTCATCTTTTATTTCTGTTGCTTTTTTCTTTTTTTCCTTCCGATGTTTCCCATTTTCTTTCCCTTCCTCTATTCTCTTCCCTTGCAGAGCCTACCCTCAGCCTATTTTTTTTTTAAAATGTGGCAGCTCCGGGCCTCAGCAACCTTTTTCTTTTCTGGGCAGCCCAGTGGCAGGGGGCCAAGTAGGGAGTTGTCTTCTCCTGGGGCCAGTGCCGTGATTTCTGGGGAGCACAAAGCAGCAGACAGCAAAGGTTCAGCTCTTGAATGACCTGGCACCTGTGATTTTTTTTTTCCAGTTCTGCCTTCATGTGTCTCTCATCCCTCCAGTTCCTCTTCTCCTCATTACTTCTCAATCCTCCTCATCTTTTCTTAATTTTTCCCTTTCCAACTCCCCCCCCCCCCACACATCTCTCACCCTCTTTGTACCTTCCTAATCCTCCATCTCCCCTTATCTCCATCTATTCTTTTGCTCTTCTCTCTCATCTCTCTGTGACATCTCTCTTCTCGCTCCCTATGTCTCATCTTACGTCTTTACACTTTTCTTCTATCACTCTATCACTTACACTCTCCCCTTTCTATCTTCCGCCATTTTTTTTTCCTGTTAGAGATATGGCAAGATATGCCTTAAGACCACAGATACCGCTATCAGAATGAATTTTCAATAGCATATATGCGTGTAAAATGCCATTTTACATGTGTATATAGGCCCTTTGAAAATTGCCTTTGGGGTTGTATGCATAAAAGTACTCACAGAATTAATTTCACCCATTCTTCTATGTGTACAGGCATCCCTGGATGCAGGGTTAGGGTGGGGAAGTGATGGTGTGCGCGTAAATGTGGGCATCGCTTCCTGCACGTAGATGCACACACGCGCAATGGTACACAAGTCCACTTTGAAAATGCAGGCTAAAGTATGCAAGCACTTTGCACTTTTTTTTGAGCTTTCTGCGCAGGCGAATAGAAAGAAGAAATGATTTGAAAGCATTCTGCTTTCCCCACACTTCCTTCTAGCTACACGAGAGATTCCAGTCCACATTGAGGCCTCGAAGACTGTGTTCAAAACCGGGGAAAACATCGCAATTAAATGCGTGGTCCTGGACAATGAAGTAGTCGATTTAGAATGGAAGTATCCTGGAAGCATGGTTAGTGCCACTTTTGTTAATGAAAGCAAAACTGAATTCTGTTACCAGTTTGGTTTTCCATCTGGGGGCCCCTTCTGTGATTGCATTTGAGGAGGGAACGGACGTCTCATTGCTCAAGGAGCCACACATTGCCTCAAGGACAGCACTGGGCTGAAACTGGAAATTGCACAGGGCATGGGGCATGCGAAAATCACCTGATCAGTGCTTGATAATCGTAGCAATTATTGGTAAATGCTGATCTATTTTACACATGCATATACATTTGCAAATATGTGTATGGTGTGATGCTATAATACTCCTCTTGCAAACCCTGCCACCAAGTGGTTGCGCTGCTAACAAAGTTGCTAGCACATGGAAGATTTGCTGGACCTTTCAGTGTTGGAACAGAGTTTTGCCAAGAGATTCAGAGGATATTTGCAACAAGAGGCTACCAAATGGAAGGCGTCTTCTTTTCCTTTCCCTTGCCTCATAATTTGCCCTTACTAATTTCAATATTTATAGATGGAGCCAAGGTGGAAAAGGAAGGGGAAGATCTCTAGGGCAAAAAGAACAACTGGCAGAAGCAGAGCTGGTGACTGGTAAAAGGCACCATGAGCAATCCTTCAATTTTGAGCCCTGCCCTCCACCTCTCTTTTCTCACCTTCTGCCAGCTCCTGCATCTCTCAATTTCCCCATCCACAATGCCAACATCCCTTCTCTCTTTCTGTTCATCATCCCTCCTTTCTCTATTCCCCCTTCAGCATCTTCCTCTTTCTCCCCTTTGTGCCCTGCTCAGCACACCAGCATCACCCACATTTCTTTGCCCCCATTTTACGGTGGCCAGCATCCTCTCTCAACCACCTGCCTGCCCAGAATCCTCTCTCTCTCTCTCTCTCCTCCCCATCCTCACGTGCCCAGTATCCCCCTCTCTCTCCGCCTGCCAAGTACACTCTCTCCACAATTCTCCCTACCCACCTAGCTTCTAGAGATGTGAATCGTGTGATCGATCGTCTTAATGATCGATTTTGGCTGGGAGGGGGAGGGAATCGGATCGTCGCAGTTTGGGTTTTTAAAATATCGTGTAAATCGTGTAAATCGTGTAAATCGAAAACCGGCACACTAAAACATCCCTAAAACCCACCCCGACCCTTTAAAATAAATCCCCCACCCTCCCGAACCCCCCCAAAATGCCTTAAATTACCTGGGGTCCAGTTGCCGTATGGCCGGCGCAAAATGGCGCCGGCCATATGGCAACATGATTCGACTGCAGGAGGTCGTTCCGGACCCCCGCTGGACTTTTGGCAAGTCTTGTGGGGGTCAGGAGGCCCCCCCAAGCTGGCCAAAAGTCCCTGGGGGTCCAGCGGGGGTCCGGAACGACCTCCTGCAGTCGAATCGTTTTTCCGTACGGAACAACGATTCGCGGTAGGAGATCGTTCCGGACCCCCACTGGACTTTTGGCAAGTCTTGTGGGGGTCAGGAGGCCCTCCCAAGCTGGCCAAAAGTCCCTGGGGGTCCGGGAGCGATCTCCTAATCTCCTGACGTCGGGGGACAAAAAACAAAATGGCGCCGGCGCTACCTTTGACCTGTCATATGACAGGTCAAAGGTAGCGCCGGCGCCATTTCTACAACGCAAGGAGGTCCGAGAGGGAAAGATCCACACCGGGACCCTTCCTCTGGACCCCAGGTAATTTAAGGCATTTTGGGGGGGTTCGGGAGGGTGGGGGATTTATTTTAAAGGGTCGGAGTGGGTTTTAGGGTTGTTTTAGTGTGCCGGTTTTCCCGCCCTCCCCCTTCCCCTCCCCCTTCCCCTCCCCCTTCCCCCGATTTACGATTTTTTGACGATAAATCGGGGGAATTGTTATTGTATCGCGGCTCTAACGATTTTTGACGATTTAAAATATATCGAACGATATTTTAAATCGTCAAAAAACGATTCACATCCCTACTAGCTTCCTCTTGGGCTCTGTTCTCCACATCTAACCAGAATCCCTTCCCTTCTCTCTTGTAATGTTGTGCTTTAAAAGTCGGCCGGTGGTACCTGGAGGTTTCTGGTGTTTTGCCCACCAAAGTTTTGTATGTAGGCAACGACCTAATTTACCTAACAGAAAAACCAGCTCTGGGCAGAAGTGGAAACTGTTTGACAATTTTGCTTGACTTACTGTTATTTTGGAGTGCAGAATTTATTAGGGTACATATCAAGAGCTTCTTATCTCTTCATTCAAGGCAGTTCTTTAATTTTTATTTGTTGAGCAAGGTTGTTTAATATGCATGTGTACTTTATTTTAAATGCAGAAAGGAAGAGGTACTATACAAGTTGATGAAACCAAAGTCCCATCCCTGAAGATAGAGTACACCCTGACCATTGCTAATGCTTCAGAGAAGGACTCGGGAGAG
Source organism: Rhinatrema bivittatum (assembly GCF_901001135.1). Lineage (NCBI taxonomy): Eukaryota > Metazoa > Chordata > Amphibia > Gymnophiona > Rhinatrematidae > Rhinatrema > Rhinatrema bivittatum. The sequence goes on along the minus strand of NC_042615.1, from coordinate 140,005,699 downwards.
TACGAATGTGAAGTCGCACATGCCACACTGGATTCCAAGGAAATAAAGAGGATCTCTATTGCAGTTCATGGTACGACACAATTATTACAAGTACCCAAAGATAATTATTGCGTAGGCACACAACATTCTTAGCAAATCAGTTCAAGAAACAAATAGTTTATCAAGCTTTTTAAAAATGATTTTTGCAGAAAAAGGATTCATTAGGCTGGAGCCCAAATTTGGAATTTTGGAATCGGCAAATCTGCATGAAGTCAAAGAGTTTACAGTGGATGTGCAAGCCTACCCAGCTCCCAAAGTGTTTTGGATGAAAGACAATATGACGCTGATTGAGAACCTTACAGAGATCATTGCTTCCATGATCGAAACCGAAGAAACCCGGTAAGAAATTACCATGGGTTAGTTATAGTTACTCTCGTCTTAGCTTAAAGACATCCAGCTAAGACATCCAGCTGTGATATGAAGTGTTATGTTGAGCTAAAGATAGTGTTAATAAAGTTGTTAGTAAAGGTCATGGGGCAGCAGAGGCCACTCTAGGAAGTAATAAAGAAGTTTCCTGTTCCTATTCAGACTGCGTGGTTGAGTCTTCCTTGGTTGGGGCCTAGTTATACTTAAATAATCAGTATATAACCAACTATAATGTGACACCAGCATCTCATGCCTTCTGCCAATTTGTGCTTCTCCACATACCATGATTTATTTACTCTGGTTGTGCTGATGCTACTTTGCGAACAAAATCATGGCACAACATTATCTGTTCAGGACTTTGTTCATGTAAGATCTGTCACATACAGAAATCTTTGGTGCTGTTGGGTGCTTTCTGTGCAGAGATTGTTTAATTGATAGCTTACACATGGGTAAACACCCTGTGTAAATTAGGTCTATGACTGACATTTTCTGTTATTGTTTATTGAATATGATTCATAACAAATGCTGCTTAATTGCATCACCAAATTAAGGGGCATATTTATTAAAGTGTGTCAATGCTAACACAAGTAACACATTCTAAATACATGCTAAAATGCACTATCACCCTAAAACATGTAGTAATGACTGTGTTATTTAACACACTTTTACATTGCTAGTTTAATTTAATGTTAGTGCAGTCATAATGCAGACTAATGTGAAAAGCATTCTATTAGCTGTGTCATATACAAATGAATGTAAAGTAGCTTATTAATATTAAAGCATATTTTCACAAATGGGATGACACAAAGTGATTTCTTTTATTCTATCAGCTGAAACCATTGCTAACACTTTTCACATTGGATGACTTGATAGGTTAATGCACCTCCTGATATGGTTATCCCCCACCCAAGTACACATAAAATACTGTCTGTAGCCCAGTTTTCCTAATGCAAAAGAAGGGAGATCGTTGGTCTGATCCCCATGTTCCCTATGTCAACATGAAGGCTCCCTCCCCATGCTCTCAAATAGCTCCCCATCCCCAGCTATTGTGTCAATATCAAGGCCCATGTGGCTTCAAGTAACCCACCAGCCAAGTCAACATCAGGGTACCTACCCCATGTCCTCAAATAGCTATTAACTCCCCCAGCCCCTATATTAACATCAAGACCCCTGTGGCCTCAAGTACTTCACCACCTCCACCTCACTTCTAGAGTAAGGGCCATTACCAGACCAGTGGTACTTCCCCCACTTCCACTGCCCCCTCAAGCTTAAAGTAAGCATCTCTGGTGAACTTATGGTAACCGCCACCCTGTATTTAAGGGCCTATCATAGTCTGATTGACCCTCCCTGGCCTCTCTTCTTCTCCTAGGCTAGGTACTAGCTTCCCACCAACTTTGCCCATAAATGTCTAATTGACGATGGGGGCAGGAGACAGAAGGCCTCTCTCCCAATCCACTGACTCAAAAGAAATGGCACTGGCTAGTAAGTGGGGTATTAGGGAGGTCTTCTTTGTCCTGCTTTCACTATCTGACACCTGCAAATGGTGTAGGTGGGGGAATAACCTGACTGAAGAGATTCAATCATAGCATAGTCAACCCATACTTTTGATTCAGGGGTGGGAGATACAACCAGGGAGGGAGGAACCATCAGCCTAACAGAAACTTTTACTTTTGAAGTGGGGTTGGAGGAGGTTACTTGGGCCATGCGGGTGGGGCCTTAATGGTGGTGGAGGTGTTCAGAACTCCCTTCAAGTAACACTAACACTCCAATTTTATGGATTACTTTACCCTCTAAGCTTAGATCTGTGAATTGTTACATGACTTTTGGGAAAAAAATTAAAGCTTTGCTTTTTACCCAGGCTTTTAACAGATTTTTTTGTGTTTATACGTTTTCATATGTCTTGATTATTCCATGCTTAATGTTTTTGTATATTATCACTTGTGATTTTTTTGAATTATTGTTATGATTATTTGATGTTTATTGTGTTTATGTTGCTGCCTTTTTATTGCAAGTGAATTATGCTATTTCCTTTTATGATTTTTTGATGTATGCACTGTTTTTTTTTTTTTTTAATACTCTGCTGAGATTTTTGTCATGGATTAGTGGAATATAAGTGATATTAAAAAAAAAAAAAAAAAAAAAAATAATGGACTACCGACAACAATGATGCATTAGCGTTAAATACCTTGCCAAACTGGTTTTTATACTGTATTTACTAAATGCAGCATGCCCTTTAGTAATTGGGTTTTAAATAGGTGGATAATGCCCACCTTAAAAACTGACATTAATACAGTTCAAAACCAAGTTTAAAGCACTTTAGAAATAGGTCCCTAAATCTCTTCTAAATCATTATTCAATTTGACCTTGGTTGGAAGCTTCAGATGAAATAATTGCACAGACATTTATAGCAGAAGCATAGGTAGCTGGTATTATGTTATCTAGTGAATAGGCTTTACCTTTTGTTAAATTACAATATTCTGCAATTTATTTTGTGGTTGTAGGGGGAATGTGTTGTACTCATGGAGGGGAATGTGGACCCTTTGCCCGAGGAGGAGTTGGCGCTACCTGTGAGGGTAAAACCCCACAGGTCCCTACCATTGGGAGGCGAGGCTGAACTGATGCAGGGGCTGGCTGGAGCTTCACCAATACCAACCCTGTTCCCCACGGGTTGAGCCCTTGGGTTCATGGGGCCGGCTGGTCATAGGTGGACCCCTGTGAAGACGGTGGAATCGCAGCTGGAAGCAATGATGATAAGTAACCCAGGGTAGGAAGCCTGAGAGTCACCGATAGCCAGTCCAGAGTCCAAAGCCAGAGAGTTGCCGATAGCCAGTTCGAAGTCAGAAGCCAGAAGAGTCACCAAAGCCAGTTCGAGGTCAGAAGCCAGAAGATCCATCCGAAGGAACTGGAGGATGGGAACAGGAGCAGGAACAGGACTCGGAAGGCAGGAACAGGACTCAGAAGGCAGGAACAGGACATGGAAGGCAGGAACTGGACTCACGAAGCACTGAAGACCTTACCGAAGTGAAGCAGACTTGTTGCCAAGTCGAGGAACAGGAAGAGGAGGCTCCTATAAGAGGAAGCATGGCCACGCATCTAGGGAGGGCCCTGCACAATGTGGGCTGCAGGAACAGAGGCTTGTGGCCTGGTGCCACAAAGAGGAGGGTCAGGAATCTTCCCAGCCACCGCGGAGTGTGGCACCGATCCCGCGGCAGGACCTGCGGGCGTGGAGGAGGCTTGAGGCTTGTGGCAGGAGTGACTCCCCACCGCCGTGCGACTGCCAACGCCCATGGAGGAGGTAGGAGGGGCCGACTGTGGCCAGCCATGGCACCTAACAGTACCCCCCTCTTTAGGGTGCCTTCCCGGTGGTTTTGGTTTGGAAGGATGGGCCCGGTGGAACTGAACGAGAAGGTTCTTGTCCAAGATATTGGCAATGGGCTCCCAACTATTTTCCACAGGGCAGAAGCCCTCCCACGCCAGCAGGTATACCCATCTCTTTCCCCTTCTATTGACATCCAGTACATCCTGAACCTGGTATATGACATCCGCTTCAGAAGACATGGCCTGAGGTTCCGGTGGCTTTCGGGAGAAGACGGATAGGACCAGAGGTTTCAGAAGTGATATGTGAAAGGCATTGTGGATTCTGAGGGATGAGGGCAAGCAAAGGCTGTATGTGACCAGGCCCAGTTGGCGAAGATCTAGAAAAGGTCCAATGTATCTGGGTGTGAAATGGAACGATGGTAGCTTGAGTCGTATGAAGCGGTACTTAACCAGACCATGGCCCTTGGTTTGAAGCGTGGCACTTCCCAGTGTTGGGTATGATAAAACCTTTTGGAGGTTTGAGCGGCCTTTTGAAGCAGTTGTTTGGTGTGGTTCCATAACTGGTGTAACTCCTGAGTGGTCACCTGAGCTGCGGGAGACGGAACCGCTAATGGAAGTGGTAGAGGAGGCAGTGGTTGGCATCCATAGACCACCTGGGAGAGTGAGGATCCTGTAGAGGTGGATAGGGGTGAATTCAATGCAAATTCTGCCCAAGGGAGGAGGTCAGCCCAGTTGTTCTGCCGCGAATTCACATAGGATCGAAGGAACTGCTTAAGAGTCCTATTGGTTCTCTCCGTCTGACCATTAGCCTGGGGATGATATGCGGAAGTCAGGTCTAAAGAAATGTTGAACTTCCGACAAAGGGATTTCCAAAAACAAGCTGTGAATTGGACTCTGTAGTTGGACAATATATGTTTGGGCAATCCGTGAAGCCTGAAGATATGCCAGACGAACAAGTTGGTTAACATGGGGGCAGATGGCAGACCCGGAAATGCCACGAAGTGTGCCATCTTTGAGAAGCGGTCTACTGTGACCCAAATTGTGTTATTGCCACTCGAGTTGGGGAGGTCCACAATGAAGTCAGTAGCTATATGGCTCCATGGTTCATCCGGTGCCGGAAGTGGCTACAAAAGACTCAAAGGATGACCAACAGGGGGCTTGTGCCGGGTACACGTAGGGCAGGCTTCCACGTATGCCCGTGTGTCTTTTTTGATCGTGGGCCACCAATAGTATCTCAGCAGAGTAGAAAGCATTTGGGCCTGATCAGGATGCTCTGCCATCAATGAATCATGCGTCCATTGGAGTAATTTTCACCGAAGCTATCAGGGAACCACAGTTTTCCCTCGAGGTACGGGTACAGTAGTGGAGAACAGTACTCTAACAGGGTCAATGATATGCCGAGGAGCCTCTGGATCGTCCTCCGGGACGAAAGAGCAAGAGAGGGCATCGGCTCGAGTACTCTTGTCACTTGGACGGTATCGCAACACAAAATTAAATCATGTAAAAAACAGCAATCATCGGGCCTGACGATGGTTCAGCCGTTGGGCGTGATGGAGATATTCTAGGTTCCTATGATCGGTATACATCATTATTTGATGCTGTGCTCCTTCCAGCCAGGGGAGCCATTCTTCAAAAGCTAGTTTTATAGCCAGTAGTTCCTTGTCTCCGATTGCGTAGTTGCGTTCAGCCAGAGTAAAGCGCCAAGAGAAGAAGGAGCAGGGATGTAATGTGTGCTTAGTCGAGTACTGACTAAGTACGGCCCCAACTCTGACATCAGAAGTGTCCACCTCGACGATGAATGGACACTGTGGGTCTGGGTGGCAAATGCATGGTTCTCAAAGAAAGGCCTCTTTGAGGTCCTGAAAGGCAGTCATGGCTTCTGGAGACCATTGGGAAGGATTGGCCCCTTTGCATGTCATGGCAGTAAGTGGGGCAGTCAAAGTTGAGTAATGCAAAATAAATGACCTATAGTAGTTCATGAAGCCGAGGAACCTCTGTAAGGCCTTGAGACCAGTAGGTTGAGGCCAGTTTTGGATGCTCATAGTCTTCTGGGGGTCCATTTGAAAGCCTTAACTGGAGACTATATATCCAAGGAATGGAATGGTCCCTTTTTCAAAACAGCATTTCTCCAATTTGGTGTATAAGTGATTTTCCCGCAGTCGTTGAAGAATTTGGCTGACATCTTGGCAGTGGGTTTGAAGATCGTGAGAAAACACCAAGATGTCATCTAAATAGACTACAACACATTGGTACAGCATGTCCCTAAAGACCTCATTCATCATGTTTTGAAACACTGCTGGGGCATTACAGAGGCCAAATGGCATGACCAAGTACTCAAAGTGCCCATCACATGTGTTGAATGCTGTTTTCCATTCGTCACAATGACGGATGAGAACTAGGTTGTAAGCTCCCTTGAGATCCAACTTGGTAAATATCCTTGCCCCTTGGAGTCTATCAAAGAATTCAGAAATCAGAGGCAGCGGGTAGCGATCTTTGATGGTGATGTCATTTAGACCATGATAGTCGATACATGGTCGGAGGGAACTGTCTTTCTTGCCCACAAAAAAAAAAGCCCGCACTGGTGGGTGACTTAGAAGACTGGATGAAGCCTTTTGCCAGGTTCTCCTGAATATATTCAGACATGGCCAGGGTTTCTGAGACGGACAATGGATTGACGGGGCCCCGGGGAGGTTCCGAATTAGGTAACAAATTGATCGCGCAGTCGTATGAGCGTTGAGGAGACAAAACATCTGCCGCCCTTTTTGAGAAGATCCATGAATGATTGTGGAGGAAGGTCTGGCAGGGATACCATAGCGGAAAAACACTGTATGGGCTTGACGGAATCCAGGCACTTGTGATGGCAAGAGGTGCCCCAGCAAGAGAGTTGTAGACTAACCCAATCAAATTGTGGAGAGTGCTGCTGAAGCCATGGCAGACCAAGGACCACTGGATGTATGGCTTTGACTAAGACAAAAAAAGGTAGGTTTTCGACATGGAGCGACCCAGTGCGGAATTGAATAGGAGTCGTGGAAAATGCGACTCTCCCAGGTAGAGGTTCTCCCTCTACCTGGGAGAGCAGACAGTGGGTACCCGGAGGTGTTCTACCAGTTGTCTCAGGATAAAGATGCTCCCGGGCCCTGAGTCCACAACGACCAGGGTATGAAATTCCTAGCTGTTTTCCTTGATGGTGACAGGCAGAGTCACTGGAGGAGCGGGCGAGGTCAGACCTAGAAGAAGTCCTCCTGCAGGACCTTGGCCTGGATATCTCCTGAATCGACCGGACATGATGGCATAGCATGGGATGTTGTCAGGTATAGGAGAAGACATGCAGTGAATCCGAATTGGACTGGGCATGATTCTCCGGGCTTTTTCAATCTTTGCCGAACATTCTCGCAGATGACGGTCATGTGACCCGTGAGATCAATTAATGAGTCCAGGGACTCAGGTAATTCCCGGGCGCCTGGCTCATCTTTAATTCATGAGCTAAGACCCTCCAGGAAGATGACCCAGAGGCACTTAAAGTCCCATTGGAGCTCAGAGGCGAGGGTTTTGAACTTCACGATGTAGTCAGACAAGGTTCCTGAACCTTGCTGGAGGTGTAACAGAGAAGATCTGGATGTGGCCCTTTGACCTGGATCATCGAAGACTGACCAGAACAGGTTTAAGAACCTAGGTAGGTCACATAGAATGGGATCGGCTCTTTCCCATAGGGGCGACGCCTAAGCCAAGGCTTTCCCATCTAATAACGAGAGGATATAAGTGGTTTTGGTAACCTCATCTGGAAAGTAAACAGGTTGAAGAAAAAAATGCATATTGCACAAATTCAAGAAACCCTTGCACATACGAGGTTCTCCAGAAAACCGAGGAGGTGCGGACAATGGCACTGTAGGGCGAGGCTTGTCAATCATAGTAGTGGGACTTAACTTGGCGGACAAAGGGGCAGCATCCAAGCGAGTGGTCAGGTGATCAAGGGCTGTTGACTGAGTCTCCAAAAATTTCTGCTGTTCCAGAATGCACTGTGCCAGGCCAGGAGTGGCCTGATGGACCGAGACCTCTGCCGGGTCCATGGACTTGGCAATCTGTTGTGCTCACGGAGGGGAATGTGGACCCTTTGCCCAAGGAGGAGTTGGCGCTACCTGTGAGGGTAAACCCCCACAGGTTCCTACCATCGGGAGGCGAGGCTGAACTGATGCAGGGGCCGGCTGGAGCTTCACCAATACCAACCCTGTTCCCCGCGGATTGAGCCCTTGGGTTTGTGGGGCTGGCTGGTCATAGGTGGACCCCTGTGAAGACGGTGGAATCGCAGCTGGAAGCAATGATGATAAGTAGCCCAGGGTCGGTAGCCTGAGAGTCGCTGATAGCCAGTCCAGAGTCTGAAGCCAGAGAGTTGCCGATAGCCAGTCCGAGGTCAGAAGCCAGAAGAGTCACTGAAGCCAGTCTGAGGTCAGAAGATCCGTCCAAAGGAACTGGAGGATAGGAACAGGAGCAGGAGCAGGACTCGGAAGGCAGGAACAGGACTCTGAAAGCAAGAACAGGACTCGGAAGGCAGGAACAGGACTCATGAAGCACTGAACACCTCACTGAATTGAAGCAGACTAGTTGCCAAGTCCAGGAACAGGAAGAGGAGGCTCCCATAAGTAGTACCTGGCTCCTGATGTCATCCAAGAGGCTGGGCTGCATCAAGGTGAGCTGGCCCATGCATCTAGGGAGGGCCCTGCCTGACGTAGGCTGCAGGAACAGACGCTTGTAGCCTGGTGCCACGAAGAGAAGGGTCGGGAATCGTCCCTGCAGTTTCAGAGTGCGGCACCGGACCCGCGGGTGTGGAAGAGGGCCAAGGCTTGCGGCGGGAGTGACTCTCTGCCACCGCGCAACTGCCAACGCCCGGGGAGGAGGTAGGAGGGGTCGACTGTGGCCACCCGCGGCACCTAACAGAATGCTGGTAGTTTCCAACTGTTCCTTTGCGTTTCTAGCTCAATTAAAAGTGGGGCTGGGATTCAATACCATGCAATGAACCAAGGATTATTTTTCCCTATCTTATGGTGCCTTCTAACTTGTAGGTGAATTTATTGTAACAACGATGCTCTGCTGGGGTCATGGGCCATGCATCAGGGTTCCTTCCACAATTCTGAAATCATGGGCCTTAAACCTGGCCATTAAGTGTGGCCATTGCGGGACGATGGCCCCCTCCCCCAGAGACTGAGAATTCTGATTCTACAGCACTCCCAGCCCTGACCAACCCAGGGAATAAAAGACCCGAGCTGAGAACTGAACTGCTGTATTGTGCAGCTCTGCCGCTCAACCGCTGGTCCGGCCCATTCTGCGTTTGCAAAAAATCTTATTGTTGCCTTACTAATATTTAGTAAAGAAAAGTAAACTTTTTTTGTTGTTGTTGTTGCAGGTATGAAAGTAGATTAAAACTGATTCGTACCAAAGAAGAAGACAGTGGATTCTATACTATTGTAGCTCAGAATGGGGATGAGACACAAAGTTACACATTTTCACTGCAAATTAAAGGTATGCCTTTAACAAGAGAAGCTTAGCGTGCTGCACAGAGATTACGCCTGGCAAAACTCCAGCGGTGCTAAATCTGCTGGGGTAGGGAGACCTGCTAGTGTCTGAAGACAGAGCTGATCCAGGTTTCTTTCATAAATAAAATCTCACTAGAAGTAAATCATTGATTCTGGCTCCGAAAGCAACTTTTAATCATGTCATATCACATTTGCTGCCAGAATCACATCCAATGAGCAGAGAACATTGAAAGATTCAATCTTCTTAAGAGCCCAAAGCTATTCATGACAACCCTGTTAAGGAAAATAGGTTCAAGCCAACCCAGTTTCACTGTTAGCGATGGTTTTAGCTGATAGGATAAAGCAAATCACATTGTTTCATCCCATTTGTGCAAATCTATTTTAATTTAAAAAAAATAATAATTATTTTTTACAAATGATTTACAATTTTTTTAAACAAAAATGTTCTGTGCTCCAAAAATTAACAGTTCGAAATATTATGTGCAATTATTGCAAAACATTGTTAAAAACAAATTGTTCATATTCAGTTCTTGTCTGCTTTGCAAACATATCCTCCATAAACATGTAAATTCCAATCCATTAAACAGTTCTTTGTTAACCATGTGCAAACTTTTCAATGACTTGCTTGCAGACCTTTGGTTTTTTTTCACCATACTCCAGCTGAGAGAACTAAACTAAGAACTCTTGTATGGGTGTGAATTTAAATATCTACAGAGGGCCCTTCTGTAAAGCAGATAAGAATTGAATGAGAATAGAACAGAAGCATAATTATTACATAACATGTTTTGCAATAATTGTACATATTTTTTCCACTATTACAGTAGTTTCTGAAATACAGAACATTTTTGTTTAAAAAAAAGTAAAAAAAAAAAAGGGGCAAGTGGTTAAGATTGTTTTTCCCCTGGTGTAATTGGGTTGAATTGAACAGGGCTATGATGCCTATTTTCATTAACAGGGTTGAGATGATGAATAGCTTCAGGATCTCCTAAACGTTCTCTCTTCTCTTTGTCTATGTATATTTGAACTTTGGCTTCCTTAGTTTAGTTTTGCTTTCAAAAATAAATACCAGAAAAATTTAAGTCACATTTACTAAATATCATTTTCCATAGGTCGTAAGTAGAGAAACCTCTTAATTATTGATTTCCAGTAATCTGGAAAACAATGAGCAATTAGTTTTTATAATAACCATGAATGTCCAAAAAGTAGTTGATGTTTTCAAACACTGTATTCCATTCCATTTGTGCATGTGAGAAGAAAAAGAGTGAGAGGGGCCTTTCATGTTTTATTTGGGCATTTCCTCCGGTTTACTATGCAGGGAAATTGTTGTACACTTCTTTGCTAATACTTATCAGGTCATGGTCAGGCTGAGAATTTAAGAAACCATTGTAATGGATGCTGTTTGTGTTCGTTTGCAGTTCCAGCTTTGATTTTAAATCTGGTAGATGATCACCATGGGTCTACTGGAGGGCAGACAGTGGAATGTTTGGCAAAAGGAATGCCTGTCCCTATGGTGGAATGGATGGTTTGCAAAGGCATTACAAAGTGAGAGAAAATGCTGCTTTTATTCTGTTTACAAATGTTGACATTTTTCCTTAATTTACCTCATGTGTATGTTCTTGACCTATAGAACATATCTAACGACTACCTTCTATCTAATGACTAGAATGTGTTTTTTTCAGGTGCAATGATGATAGCTCTTGGGCTCCTCTGACAACCAATGCTTCAGATATTAGCATGGAGACACATCTGGATGATGAGAACACAGTGGAAAGTCAGGTGACCTTCCAGAAAGTAGAAGAAACTCTAGCAATCCGATGCATAGCAAAGAATGATCTTGGTGCCGTAGCTCGGGAACTGAAGCTGGTGGCTCCCAGTGAGTATAAAGGATTAGCATAATCACTTTGGGCCCCAAGCTCTGCAGAAAGAATACCAGCCAAAGCCCAATGGCATTAAGCTCCTGATTTAATAAGTGAGAAAAAGGCCGGTGGCACCATTTACACATCTTTTAGTAAGTGCAATTTTTGTTCTGTGCAGGATTTTGTTTTAACGCCAAACCAATACCTTGCGCAAAACTTAAGCTACTTCAAAATTCTGAAAGGAAATTATTTGTATCATTTTGGTGGATTTTTGTGTGCGTGTAGCATTTCCTTGCCGAGGGATGTAAATTGCGAGAGATTTTGCATGAATCTTAAATTAGACACCGAAGCAAAATTCATTGTTCATAATTTTTTGACCAAGAGAGAAGCAGTATGTGTGCTGGATTATTCCACCCACCATTTGCCAGTGCTTTCTTCCTGTTCAGGAGTACCCAACATTAATTTTCTAGTTATGGTGACTAATGTCTCAGCAAATCCTCCTTTTAGTTAGAGAATGGGGCAGGTGACCTTCTGTAAAGCCAATGCAAGTTAAGCTGGCAGGATGGATGGAAATGTTGTAGAAGCAATTTACTTCAACAATATTCCGCCAACAAGAAAATGCAATTTTCAGATCTGACATTTGCTCAATTACCACTGGTTAAAGTCACACCTAGAGAACCATAACCCTGTTTTAGATTCCTTTTGAATGTATTGTTATGAATTCAGTATTGCACAAACGTGTTAAAATGAGTTGTTAACCTGTTTCTGAGAAAAGTGCCAGGTAAGTATCAGCAATAAAATGCATGCATCACTTTATATTCATTTACTAGTAACTAGGAACTGTTATAAAAATATACGTAAAATCATCAAAATTGTATTCCGTTTATTAATTTGTAATCCACATTTTCCAAAGACATTGAAAGTGGCTAACATATAAAACATAGAACAACATTAACATATAAATAACATACTAGACAAATCAATCATAACAAACAATTGAACAATAGTAAGGGGTCATGATGACCATCAAGGCATAGATCTTATTTTATAGTATATTTTGCATTATTTGTTCCCTGAAGGGTAGATTTTCAAAGGGTTACACGCGTAAGATACGCGCGCAACCCCTGAAAACCTACCCCTGACTCCCCCTGCGCGCACCAAGCCTATCTTGCATAGGCTCAGCGGCGCACGCAAGCCCCGGGAGGCACGTAAGTCCCGGGGCTTGCAAAAGGGGGCGTTCCGGGGGCGGGGATGTGGGCGGGGCACCGGCCTGGGGGCGTGCCGGGGCGGGGCCGAGGCCTCTGGCACTGCCGCCGTGCCTGGGGTTGGAGAGCTGGCGTGCACAAGTTACACCTGCCCAGAGGCAGATGTAACTTCTTCAATAAAGGTTAGGAGGGGGATTTAGGTAGGGCTGGGGGGTGGGTTAGATAGGGGAAGGGAGGATAAGGTGGGGGAGGCAGAGGGAACGGAAGCAGGCTGCTCGGCTCGGTGTGCACAAGTTGCACAATTGTGCACCCCCCTGCGCGCCGACCCTGGATTTTATAACATGCGTGCAGCAGCATGCGCATGTTATAAAATCGGGCGTAGATTTGTTTGCGCCGGGTTGCGCGAACAAATCTGCGCCCGCACGTACCTTTAACGATTTATCCCTGAGTGTAGCAATGTTTTAAGTTTATAGTTACTGTTCTGCTGAGGTTTCCATTTTAAATAACAGCTTAATAAATTCACACATTAATTTCAGGTACCTCTGAATTCACACATAATTTATATTTTAAAACATATTATGAGTTTGGTGGCATTCATAGATGATTTTAATATAGAAAAGTCCTATACCAAAAAACAATTCCAGTATTCCAAGGAGTTTAAAATATGCATTCCATCAATGGGTAAATGAATATTGTAGTTGTTTGTTGTGTGTTTTTGCAGCGCTACGCTCTGAATTAACAGTGGCTGCGGCAGTTCTGGTACTGCTGGTGATTGTGATCATCTCACTGATTGTTCTGGTCATCATATGGAAACAGGTTTGAATCCAGTTTTCTTTTATATTTCTTAGAATTTAAATTCTTAACTTTGCTTTTGTTTCCCAAGCCACATCCACCACAGAGATATTTGCCCCAGGTGACTTTTCCCGGCTGGCGCACATTCAGCATAAGGGGCATTAAGTGGCACCCACCATGCTATTATAGCCGTTTCTTACACTATTTTCCCTTCTACTTTCTTTTTGATAGATTCCATTTGTGAAGGCAAATGTTCCGCCTTCTTTAGTTTAACTGCTTACCTCCTACCCTGGACCTCAGTTTCACCTAAATCTAATTGATATGTCAAAAATGAACGGATCTTTCTGCTGAAATCACAACACTGTTACTTCATAGTGGTCCATCCAATAACCTGCAGCCAATCAGCAACTGGAAGCGCACACTCAGGGGCCAATGTACTAACAAGCATTAATGTACATTAAAATTGCTGGTAACATGTGCAAGCTAGTTTACACATGTTAACTGCTTTTAATGCATGTAAACTAACCTGCATGCATTTTAACACAAAAACGATGATAATGAAGTAATGAGATACAAAACTATGTGTTGCTCTCCCCCCTTTCTGAGGTGTAGTAAATTTAGGGGGGGTCACAAAGTTCCCCAGGCTGCTCTTCCATATCCCGGGCCTTGCCTTTTCGTATACATGCTTTGCAAGAGCCCCTGGACACATCGGGGTTTATCTGGTGGGGGGAGGATTAACCTCCTGGGCCCCTGGTGTAGTCACAGATACAGTCATGAAAATCACACTCACCCTACTCTTCAGATCACCAGTAAGTGGTATTCTCAGGTGGGCAACGTATGTCCACGGGGGATTCAATTAGCAAATAACCACAAAGTCTAAGAATAGTGTTCAAAGAAAATTTACTTAAAGTTTGAAAATAAGAATCCAGACCAGTATGGAAAAAAATTAGGAACAGGATCAGAAAGATGATGATCAAAAAAGCAATATTCTCTTTGTCCATGGTAATTCCCCTAGTAGTTCTTCTCCCAGTTGAACCAGTGTTCAACTCTAGATTTCCTTTTTCTTGCAGGGTAGAATAAGAACATAAGGCTTGCCATACTGGGTCAGACCAAGGGTCCATCAAGCCCAGCATCCTGTTTCCAACAGTGACCAAGTCAGGTCACAAGTACCTGGCAGGATCCCAAGGGGTAGATAGATTCCAAGCTGCTTGTCCCAAGAATAAACAGTGAACCTCTGCAACTTACCCTTAATAATTGTTAATGGACTTTTCCTCCAGGAACTTGTCCAAACCTTTTTTAAACGTAGCTATACTAATAGCTTTCACCACATCCTCTGGCAACAGCTTAATTATGCATTAAGTAAAACATATTTTCTCTTATTTATTTATTTATTTATTTATTTTTAATTTTTATAGACCGAAGTTCTTGTAGGAACTACAAATCAATCCGGTTTACATACAACTTTTAAATGCCCAAAAAGAGTAGTGGGCTTTACATAGAACAGTTGAACAATAATAATAATTTCTTATTAGTTTCTTATTTAGTTTTAAATGTATTACCCAATAACTTAATTGTGTATCCCCTGGTGTTTGTACTTTTTTGAAAGTGTAAACAACTGATTAACATTTACTCATGCCTTTCTACTCATTATTTTATGGACCTCTATCGTATCTCCCCTCAGCCATCTCTTCTCCAAGCTGAAGTCCTAACCTCTTTATCCTTTCTTCATAGGGGATTTGTTCCAGCCCCTTTCTTTTCCTGGTCACCCTTCTCTGTACCTTTTCTAATTCTGTTATATCTTTCTTGAGATGTGGTGACCAGAGCTGAACACAATACTCGAGATGAGGTCGCACCATGCAGCGATACAGAGGATAACCTCTCTCAAGTTCCATCATGAAACAAGGGCTGAACAGATGGCAATCCCTTGTTCAAAAATAGATCTCCAAAATAAATAACTCCAACCAACAGTCTCTCCAATAATCTCAGAGACTCAAAACTCCACAATCTTCAACCTCTGCTGTTAACTGGTTGCAAAGGTAAAAGATCCAGAACCCAGCCCTTCAAGATACTGGGAGTTTGCCCTTCTATCAGGAAACTGGTTCAAAAATCCAAACTTCCAAAGCTTCTAAAATTCCAGTACTGTCCTACTCTCAAAAATCTCCACTCTCCTTTGCACCATCTATCAGAGAAGCAGAAAGATCACTCCCCTTGGGGAGAGGCAAAGACCAAAATCACATGCTAAAGGGAAAATTTATATCCTTGAGTCATTTTCCACAAAAAGGTAAAAATATAGCAGGGGGAGGACCCCCAAAATGCAAAATCCTTAGATGCTGAAAACAGGAAACAAAATATTATCTATCGGCAAAGTGAAAATTAAGCATGCTAATTGCTTTGCCAATCCATTAATACGGAATACTTAACAGGACTTTGAGGGGGTATAGTTAAGTTCTTACAATATCATTTGTAGGTCAAGTACAGATGTAGTTTATCATTTGCTTCTTGCGGATGTCATTAACATTGACCTTTAGTATACTTATTAATGGCTGATGTTAATTCATGTTAGTACATTGGCCCCAGAGATTGTGAGAAGAAAAAAACAAAAGTGACTTCTTATTGGTGTTGCAGAAACCACGGTATGAAATAAGATGGCGAGTGATTGAGTCCATTAGCCCTGATGGCCATGAGTACATTTATGTGGACCCAATGCAGTTGCCCTATGACTCAAGATGGGAATTTCCTAGAGACGGACTTGTGTTGGGTAAGTATAAACCTTCATGCCCTTCATGCTGGCTTTTGAACACACTTAAGAGGGAAACAGAGAATGGGGAATGAGAGGGAATAGAAAAGAATGTAGTCATGCAGGATACTATAATCATTCATTCCTTCACTCCATCCTTCATTCATGCAATCATTCATTCATTTGTTTTTCATTTCCTATTGGGAGCCTTGACTAGGGCACCTCGTAAGATAAAGTAAGAAGATAAATGGAGCAAAATACAAGAAGTTAAGTAAGGGTCAGGGAAAGCCAGTTAGAAAAGATATGTTTTCATTTCAACTCTCCAGACAGTTAAGGGGGCTGCATCTTGGACATGAGATCCACGTTTGTGTCAAAGAGCTGGTGCAAGCAATGAAAAACCATGGAAAGGATGCAGAGAAGAGTGAAGTGAGCAATAATAGGCTCTATAATGGAGAACAAGAATCAAGATATCATTAGAAGAATGGTTGTGAATGCACGTGTGAATGACCATACAGAGTTTAAGCATGATGTGGCATTTAACAGGAAGCCCATTCAGAGCACGCAGCAAGAGTGGAACTTAAGTGCAGTATGGAAAGCAGAAGAGTAGATGATAGATGAGGAATTGGATTTTGTAGTATTGCAGAGCTGGAGTGGAAGGAGCATGAAGTCAGGCTCTAGCTAGGTAGAGAGTGCATCAAGCTAGGGTGAGAGTAAATTGTACAAAAGTTATCTTTGTGTACCTTTCCTCATTCCAAATCACATCAAATCTTCTCTGATGTGTACTGTGCTTTCGTACCTCTGACTGTGCATGTAAAACTGCCCTCCAAAACCTAGCACACCACCAAAAGTTCACCTCGAGTTACTAGTTGACCCTCCTACAGTGGGATACATAGATGATTAATATGTGGGTTGCTCCAGAGGCTCTCTCTCTCTCTCCCTCCCCCCTCCCCTCAATATTTAGTGCAGATCCTGGTTTGGGCATATCACACAGCATAATGCCAGAAAAAAGGTGTAGTGATAATGTGTGTTATGCTATCGCATGCAACATTAACTCCCCCCTATTTTCATAAACTCTGCCCAAATTCCTCCCTTTTGACTACAATTTAAAAATTTGCATATGCATCTCGCGATGCGATAAATAACACGTGTTATAGCGTTATCATGGGCATTAGGGCCCTAATGTCCGTGATAAGGCCCTAACATGATTAGATGAATGACCCTGTTGGATAGTTTTTAAAACTGGTCAGTGCATTCTCATTATTATAATCATCTTTTTAGTTACATAGTCTGCCTTCATTAAAAAAACAACCTTTTCGAAGCAACTATACATACATAAGTGAAAAATCAAGCTAAAGGAAACCTCTATTTCTTTACTAACTTCCACCAAATGCTGATTAAAAGAAGTCTCACACCCTCTGTTTTAGTTGAACAATACTAAGGATAAGCCCATTTCATGGTATCTGCATTCCAACTGGGTCCTTTCCAAATGGGAAACAGTTACTTCTGAAGTCATTATTACATCATTTTTCTGCTATAAATTCTTCCAAAACTGAAAATTGGAGGCAACATTTACTATCTGGTTGTTTGCAGTGCCAGAAGCATCCTTATAAAGTCCACTGATTTGGCTGATCACAATGCAGGAATCCTATGCCAAAACCACATGACCTCTGATGGTATATATAAGGGGACTGATTTAGTAAGCTTTTTTCCTCCTATAGACACAGTATGGGAAAAAAAACCTTACTAAATCATATTCTAAGTCTTTACTAGGGTTAATGTGCATAGCTATGGTAAGAACCCCTGATGTTCTGCAGCAGTTCACGTGTAGGCTCTGTAGGAAGGCTTGAGAACATTGTGGCGGTCCTGTAATATATTTACATAAAAGAATATGACGGTAGGTAAGGCGCATAAATCCCATCTAGTCTGCCCAATTTACACCCTTGTGCAGTACCATAGACCTCACTTGATCTCTGGCTTTAGAAGATGCCAACACCTATGGGGTCAGCAGCTTATCAGAAGCTGGAGGAGTACCAGTGGCTCTGGTAGAGGAGGGAGTGACCAATAGATTCAGAAACCGGAGAGGGAAGAGCTTATTCCCATCCATGCCCCCCCCCTTTTTTTTTTAACTTACTCGTGATTTTCCTGGCAATGGAAAGTTCTGCACATAAATTGAAAAAAGTTATGGACGAACATCAAGATAAGGCAGTTCTGGCACTCCCTGTAAAGAAGGCCTTAAAAGGAATATATGTATGCCTTTATTGGAAGTATAAGGAATAATTCTATCAATACTGCATAAACGATTCCATGAAAGGTTAGTGACAATTGATATCTATCCTACACAGGTCGAATTCTTGGGTCTGGTGCCTTTGGCAAAGTAGTTGAGGGAACTGCATATGGTTTAAGTCGTTCTCAGCCAGTGATGAAGGTAGCTGTGAAAATGCTAAAACGTGAGTATATGTATGAAAGCTGACTTTTAAAACTAATTGGGGTGCTAAACTCAACACAAATTACCCTTCCCTAGACACAGTAAAAGAGTTTGCTTAATATTGCGGTTAGCCAAGCACCCAGAGAGCTGGTACCTATGAGTACATGGTTTACGTTAGCACACACAGACACTTGTAGATTCAGAAATCTCTAATTGGAATCACAAATTTTACATTTCTCAGAGTATAGCAACCAATAGTCTTTATCTGTACCTGAAACCTCCCTGTCTGATCCTTTGGCTATGTCATTCTAAGCCAAACTCTGAAGGCCCCCATAAGATATCATCAAAAGCTTAAATCAAAAAACAAAGTGCAATGCTTTTTTGTATGAAAATTGCATGACGTCACATTTTCAATCACCATGCAATAGTCATGCTTTCAAAAATTGGTAAGAGCCTTCTTAATTGAAACTTTCTTTTCTTCTTTAACAGCTACAGCTAGATCTAGTGAAAAGCAGGCTCTGATGTCAGAGCTGAAAATAATGACTCATCTTGGGCCTCACTTGAACATTGTAAACTTGTTAGGAGCATGCACAAAATCAGGTGAGCTATGGAACTGGTATTCACTAGGGAAGTGATATGTGGAAAGGCAAACGCTACGAGCTCTGTTTTCCAAAGCATTCCTACCATTCCATGTCTGTGGATAGTATAGAGTCTTTGAAAAGAAAACGGAATGACTGTTAGACAGATGCAGGATCATGTTTATTAGCAGGACATAATTTATTTTGGGGCCATAATTTATTATGAGAGACCTCTTTATTTATTTATTTATTTTTATATACCGGTGTTCGATTTTACATATCACATCGGTTTACATTCCAACAAAAAATGCAGGGAATCAAGCGTTTCCTTTGTCAATACATTGAACAATAATAAACATGGAAATTGTTAACAAGGGAGATAAAAACATGGGAAAGGTTAACACTAAGGGTTGCACGAAGGGGTGCACAAAGGGGAGTGCCCCTTTGTTGTGCCCCTTTGGTGTGCGCCGCACGGCGCGCAGCGCCTGCTGGCTTGGTGCCTTTCAACGGTCCAGCTCCGTTTGTGATGACATCGGGGGAGGGGGCGGGTCTCGCAATCATGGCTTTCCCCAGGGCATTCTCCTCTCAGCTTCAAAGGTAGTTTTTTCAATTTTTTTTGTCTTTTTTTTACCTTGGATGTTACAAGGTGTTCAGCACTGGTGGGTAGCCCTCCCCTTCATTAGCAAGAGGGTGAGAATAATGGACGACTTGCTCTCTTTAAAATTTGGGATGGTATTTTTATTTTTAATATATGCTTGAGACTACATCCAGATTCAGTAGTGTGGAATTATTCAGATATTTATATTGAGCTCAGCCCTATCGGTTACACCTCTTAATGCTGTCACATTTTAAACATCATATATTCTTTTTTCTTCACCAAAATATCTATACTATAAATGCTAATACATTAGTAGCTATGAGATTGCAATCCCTTATGAGTTCAATGTCTCCAGAAATACAAGGGAGTACCTGATAATGCCGTATCTCAAATGCACTATTATGGCTTACTATGTCTAATTCATATAGCCATGATTTGGCAATTAAATCGTCTGGTGATTTGAAGATATGATGGTCATAAGAGAGTGCTATCAGTTAACTTTTGTTTATTGACATCTAGTACTCACAGCAAGTCCTGTTGACCATTTCCTCTTGAATGCATTTCCTTCTTCCTTTATGCAGAGCTGCACTTACATTTCTCATTGTCTATATAATAATATCTGACAGTGGCCTATTCTTTCTGCCTTGTTTCTTAAGGACCCATTTACATTATTACTGAATACTGCTTCTATGGGGATTTGGTAAACTACCTGCACAAGAACAGGGACAATTTCCTGAGCCGACACCCAGAAAAACTGAAAAAAGACTTGGATATATTTGGGATGAATCCAGCAGATGAGAGCACAAGGAGGTAAAGCACAAATAAATATAATAAAACCTTTGTAGGGATGTGCAGCCAAAATATATTTGCTATGGTTCATTTTTTTTGTTTCGTGGGGTGGTTGTTTTTTTCATTTTGTTTTAATGTTTATTTCAGTTTGGTTCATTTGCTGAACCAAAAAAAAAAATTTTTTTTAAACTCCCAAAATAAAAAGAACTGAAACAGGATGTTTCCAGGCTCTCACTGTCATTTCCTTGGGTCTTCTCGGGGCCTCCTTCAAGACACCAGGGCCCATATCTGCCTGATTTGGCTGAGCCAAGCCCAGCCAGGGCCTCCTCAGACCCCTCTACCCCTCTTCCTGCTTCCCCAGAAATCAGCCAGGGTTTGGGACCTCCCTGGCTTCCACTTACCTCTTCCATGTGGTTCCAAGGCAGACGAAAGGAGCAAAAACAATCCCCACTCTTTCCAGCCCTGCCAGAATCCTTTTAAAAATAGAACCATCTGGCCCTGATAAAAGCGTCAAATGTGATGGCAAAAAGGCACTGATCTCAGGGCCGACCAGCACCATTTCCTTGCACCGTTGTATGCCCCTATTTTCTGCCTGTGGGCCCCCACATAAAGGGTAAGCATTGGCCAGTGAGATCCCCAGCCCTGGCTGATATCTGGAGGGGGGTAAATGGGAGGAGGTTGGATGACCCAGGAAGACCTCCGCTTGGCTTGGCTCAGCTCAGCCCTACCTGATGTCTTTGTAGGGACCGAGGGGGTCGAAGGAGCCCAAGGAGGCCCCAGTTAGGCTTAGCTCAACTCAGCTGGGTTGGCCTCAGCCCCAGTTAGCGGTAGACGCCACATTTTTTGTACTCCTTAGGAAACAGTGTGCACCATTTACAAATATGTGCACTCTATTTATGGAAATCAAAACACTTGAAAATGTTTCGGCTTTTTGTAGGAATGGCGCATCCAATTTGAGTAATCTGAACTGAAACAAAAATAGCCCATTTTGGTTAGGATTACCCATTCGTTTCAAACATGTACACATCCCTAAACCTTTGTCCAAAGAGATAGAGATGAAAAACTCTATTAAAGCATCACTTTGTAGATTACACTATGAATGCATATCCATCCACTCTGGGTTTTTATTTTTCTAATAAAAGGCTTCCCAAACCTGTCCTGATGACTCTTCTGCCAGTTGAGCTTTCAGGATATCTACAATGAATATGCAAATGATAAACCCACATACATTGGAGACCCATTATATGGAAATGTATCTGCATATATTCATTGCAGATACCCTGAAAATCTGTCTGACTGTGGGATCCCCAAGGCTGGTTTGGGATGCCCTGCACTGACAGAAGTGATATTGCCTTTACAAATGTTTTATAGTGCAGTCACATCTGGATCCCCCAGCATATGTTTTTCCATAAAAAGCACATACATAGTTAATGCTGAGTCAGGATAATTGCAGAAGAAAGAGTAGACCTTAGCAAAGCTGGAGAAATTGCTAAAAGTAGCTGAAATGATCCTTAAGATCAGTGCCCTGAGATCAGTGCCTTTTTGCCATCACATTTGATGCTTTTATCAGGGCTAGATGGTACCATTTTTTAAAGGATTCTGGCAGGGCTGGAAAGAGTGGGGATTGTTTTATGTCCATTAATGATATAAAACTATAACAGTTGAGAAATGCTTCTAGATTAAATATACCTTGGTAGGAACTAAAGAGCAAGAGTTTATTTTTGTGTTGACTCAATAATCCAGGATGTAGTATGGGTTCACTGTACATGGGATTTCTGTCTGCTGTCTAATCTCTATATGCAATGCATAAGAGAGCAAAATAGATATTCACAGAAAAAAGGTTTTCTGTTCCATAACAAACTGTACCTCAGAATCAGGACTATGGGTTTGTCTTGTGAAATACTGACTTTTAAGAGGTGGTTAAAAAACTATTTTGTTTATTTGCAGTTATGTTATTCTGTCCTTTGAGAATAATGGGGACTACATGGACATGAAGCAGGCTGATACCACTCAGTACGTGCCAATGCTTGAACGGAAGGAGGGCTCCAAATATTCGGATATCCAGAGGTCCATGTATGATCGTCCTGCCTCATACAAGAAGAAATCCATATCAGGTACTTGTAAAATGGAGCTCATTTACTTCAGAATAGAACCAACTGCTTCTGCCACCAGGCGTTGGAGCCAGAGCCCATGCACAAGCCTAGATACAGGTGGCAGTAAGGCATATCGCTTCTTTACTCTGGGCCAGCCTGAAAAGGATGGGCTTCAACTTGTTCTCCTCATGACATGCTCAAAAGACATTCAAAACAATCAGTAAACATCGCCTTATTTTTATGACATTGATGAGATTGGGAAGTATCCTTCTAAGAAATATTGACAAGAATAAATTGCAACAATATTATACCCATAAAGATCAAAGGGCTAGATTAAGGGCCTGGTTTACTAAGGCTTTTCCATTCTGTTTCTGTGGGAAACAGTTTAGTAACTTTGATCTTTAATTTGGATCCTCCCTAAATTGATCCTATCTTCTGTCCCCCCTCCCCCTCCCCCGATCCTTAAACTCCTTCTACTGATCCTGGATTCTATTACTCCTGCTCTCTCTGGATTCCAACACACCTCCTCCTGCCCAATCCCAGCACCTATTCCATTTTCTCCCTCTACCACCTCCAGTCTCAGAGTGTTATGTCCTCCTCTTCCCCCTCCCTAATTCTAGTACCCTACCTCCTAATATCCCCTATTCCTGAGATCACCAATTCCTCTTCTCTCCTCATCCTTGAGATCTACTGCCTAAGCTGATTCTCCTCTCCCTCCCCACACCAATATCTTAGATTATAGTGATCTGTATGTCGAGAAGCGCTATAAAAATGTGTAGTAGTAGTAGTAGTAGCAGCAATAGAGGACTTCTTTTCACTACTGAAAAATCAAATAAAACGAATTCTACAGACACACAAGCAAGACAGAAAAGTTACTTCATTTTTAAAGATTGTAATTTTTTCAAATGTCACCATGTTCCCAGCTACATAGCTATTTACATGGGTAAAAGGGCTATTTGACAATTTCCCATCCTGAATGTGGATAAAACTGTGTTGTTGTATAAGGTACACACATTTATCTGCAGTGTCAAAGAGGTGTTCCCGAGATGGCAATAGGCCAAAGGAAATTTCAATGCATGTAATTTTGCATTTCCATATCTATGCATGTTGTTTTTGTAATCATCGGTTCAGTGTGCTGCAGCAGTCAAAAAAGCAAACAGAATGTTATGAATTATTAGAAAGGGAATGGTTAATAAAACGGAAATCATAATGCCTCTGTATCGCTCCATGGTGATACCGCACCTTGAATACTGTGTACAATTCTGGTCGCCGCATCTCTAAAAAGATATAGTTGTGATGGAGAAGGTACAGAGAAGGGCAACCAAAATGATAAGGGGAATGAAACAGCTTCCCTATGAGGAAAGACTAAAGAGGTTAGGACTTTTCAGCTTGGAGAAGAGATGGCTGAGGGGGGATATGATAGAGGTGTTTAAAATCATGAGAGGTCTAGAACGAGAAGATGTGAATCGGTTATTTACACTTTCAAATAATAGAAGGACTAGGGGGCATTCCATGAAGTTAGCAAGTAGCACATTTAAGACTAATCGGAGAAAATTCTTTTTCACTCAACGCACAATTAAGCTCTGGAATTTGTTGCCAGAGGATATGGTTAGTGTAGTTAATGTAGCTGGGTTCAAAAAAGGTTTGGATAAGTTCTTGCAGGAGAAGTCCATTAACAGCTATTAATTAGTTGAATTAACAGCTATTAATAAGTTGACTTAGGGAATAGCCACTGCTATTAATTGCATCAGTAGCATGGGATCTTCTTGGTGTTTGGGTACTTGCCAGGTTCTTGTGGCCTGGTTTGGCCTCTATTGGAAACAGGATGCTGGGCTTGATGGACCCTTGATCTGACCCAGCATGGCAATTTCTTATGTTCTTATTCACTGACAAGCATTTTCACTGCATCATGCAAACAGCAGTCTCCCTTCATAACTATCAGCACAGCCACTTTAGCCTGGAACAGGACAGGTGTCTTTCAGCAATAAATTCACTCAACCCAAAAGGTGGGGAAGTGAGGGTTTGATTAAGGAAAAACAATTTTTAAACTTCTTGAGAGTTCTTTTGTTTACCATATGATTGAAATTTTTTTTAAGGACAGGTTAATTCAGTCCTTGGTTTTATCCCATTCTGTGCATGTGCTTCAGACCTTCCCTAAAAAAAGCAGGACTAGAAATACAAGTGCACAGTATAGTAAAATCAGGAGTGGGTCAGCCTGTCATGAAAAAAAAAAGCACAGAGAAAGCTGATAATTGTTAAAAATTATTACTATACTTTCAGTATGTTTCTTCTTGCTCCAGAGGAAAAAAAAATGTTTATCCATGGGAAAAATTAGGGAGTTCCTGAAAGAAATCTGTTCAGAAAAAAATGCAATAATTGATTTTGACCATTAAAAGACATTTGTTCTGGTCAGAGCAACTGAGCACTATGTGAAGAGAAGATTTTTTGATTATCAGTTTGTGATCTCACATTTGTCTTTAGGGAGGGTAATTTTCACTTCTTTAGATAAAGAAGCACTTTACCTGCAGAAATGACCCTTTAGAAAATTGCAATTGTAATTTTCAAAAAGAGTTACGCGCGCAAATGTAACTTACTATGGGAGCAATTTTCAAAAGCCATTTACTTGAGTAAAATGCACTTACACGAGTAAATCTGATGGACAATGTAATGGCAAATATTGTAGCAATTTTCAAAAGCCCACTTACATGAATAAGTAGGCTTTTAAAAATTATTACAATACTAGCTGTACCCGGCCACGCGTTGCCGTGGCTCAGTCTGGTTTAATTTCACAATGCGCATTAGCTCTGCTCCGGCCGTCTCAACTCCCTCCCCCCCTTCTCCGGCGGTGGATGGACTGGCTCAGCGATTCTTTTACCCTTTCCTCCTCCTGTGTGTAACTGTCCGGCAGTCCCTACTCCCTCCCCCTTCCCCAGCAGCGGAGGAACGGGCTAAGCAGTTTCTCGGAGTGGCGACTCGTCTGCCCTTTTCTCCTCCCCTCTGTGACACCCAGCACGTAGCGCAGAGCTCAATGGTCCGCACATGCATGGTAGAGCTGCTCTCTACTGCGCATTTGCAGTCCGTCGGTCAGAGATAGCGTGTGTCGCTTTTATGTCCAATAGATGGCGCTGTTTTTCCCAAAAAGCATGTTTTTACCTGTCACAGGTGTGACATCTATATAATATAGGTATATAGAAACACGCGCGAAATCGAATGCAATGTTGTGTCCAAATTTGAAAGCAATCGGTGAAGAACTTTCGGAGATTTAAGATTTTGAACAAACGAACATTTACATTTTTATTTATATAGATTTGTCCATAGGATATTCACATGTAAGTGCACTTTACACACATAAATGGTGTAACTCCTTTTAAAATTCACCTGTTAGAGAATAACTTTTAAAAAAAACTCTGTATTTTAGCAACAGTGCATATCATATTCGCACATATTAAAAAGTATGCATATGATCTCTTCCCCAACATACGTGCGCATGTAAGCTTATACACGAACATATGCAATATATTGAAAGTGAATATTTCAGTGCACTGAGAGGTGAATTTTCAAAGGCGTTGAGTACATAAATGTAATATGCTATCACAGCAATTTTCAAAATCCATTTATGCATGTAAAGTGTACTTATGTGGGTAAATCATGTGGACAATTCAAATGCATATATTGTCTCAATTTTCAAAAGCCCACATGTGAACTATTGGTTGGGTGAACTGGAAAAGTTCAGGCTGAAGAACTAGGAAGGTCTCAGTAACCTGGAGAAGGATTAGGCAAACTGGTAGGGGAATCAGAAAATAGGTAATTTCAATTACGCGCACATATAAAATATACTAATTTCCAAGCATAAATCAGATTGTATGCAAGCAAATCTTATTTTCGGCAGGTAAAATATACATCATATATTTTTAAAATTGGTAAGAAAAGTACTCGCATTCTGGGCTTGATTTTCAAAAATATTTACGCATTAAAATTGGGTTTTACACGTGTAAATGCACTTTACCTGTGTAATAAACAAGTTTGATATTAGTTACACAAGATATTTAGGTGTAAAATTAAGCAAGTAAGCTGCCAAATGTATGCACGTAACTATCTTATCAAAATAGCAATGAACATGCCTAACTGTTGGCTCCACCCTGGAACATGGCCCCTTTTTTGCACACATACATATGTGTACTTTCAATGTTTATAAAACAGCGATTACTTGAATACATGCTACTTACCTGCATATATTCTCATTTTTATCCACATAACTCTGAAAATTCACCCCTCTATGTACATACTTTTATGAATATAGGGAGATATATTTCAGAGTCTGGGCAGGGTTGGAACTTATACACAGACTTTTTGATTTAAAAAAGCATGCGTATAAATTCTTTGGGCAAAACTATGGCCCCAAATAGCAAGTGTAATTGTGTGCACATATCAAGGGGTTTCCTTGACATTTGGAGTTGTTGCACAAAGGAAACGAGGTTGGTTGGTGAATAGGGGATAATTTTCAAGGCAGACTTATGTGCATTTTTGCCATGATGTTATGGAATTATTCCCCCCATGATAAAAGCTGTAGAGCAAAAATGAGACTTTCAATATGCTCAGAATGTTTTCTTTGTGCGGCCGGTGTCATCAGACTTTAGGATGGTCATTGTCTGAAGGACTGATGATACTTGCTAGAGAATGAGTGCGTTCTTCTTCGTTTTCCCTGTCTGGTGAGTGAGTGTATGATAAGGAGATTTTAGATAGCGAATATTCAAATGTGAGCTGAAAGTCAGAGAGCAACCTCACATAGGCAACCTGTTGAGACACTTTTAAGATGACATTTTAGATATTGAGAACGTTTTTTATTTTACATTTTGCTCGCTTCTCGACAGACTCTGAGATTAAAAGCCTCCTCTCAGATGAAAGTTCTGATGGCCTCTCACTACTGGATTTATTGAGCTTTACCTACCAGGTTGCACGTGGAATGGAGTTTCTGGCATCTAAAAATGTAAGTGGACACTATGAATTATGTGATCTTTTTTAGTTCTATACATAGGAACCTATATGCTAAGTAGCATTAAAACTGGCCATTAACATGCTTTAATGGCCTTATCTCCAGCAATAAGCTGTGTAACTTGCCTAATGTACTGATGAGCACGGTGAGAGCTAAAGCAAAGTTTAATTTGGGCCATATTTACCCCAGAAACCTCCTCCCCAAATGAAAGAAAATGGCTCCTGTAGGCCAAAGAAGACCCACTCTGGAACTCCCTCATCACTTCCCCTCAACAAAGGGCCCCTGTAGCAAAAAAGCCCCCTCCCACAGTCATCTTCATTCCTCTTCCTCCACCCTCCAAACAAATGGCCCCCACGGAGCACCCCTTCCCCACAAAATGCTCCCATACGTGGTCAGCCAGCACCATTTTATCTGCAGAAGCCAGCAGGATGTCAGGGGCTACTGCTCTCTCCTCTTCCCCTTAAAATATAGTTGCAGCTTCAGGAATGGATAAAAGTGGCCTATTAATTAGAGCCGTGAACTGAGAACCATAGAAACCAGGGTTCAAATCGCACGTCTTCCACTGAAGCTCCTTGTGACCTTGGGCAAGCCAGTTGTGCCTCAGGTACACAATTAGATTATAAGCATTTTGGGAAAGGAACTTATTGTACCTGAATTCTAGAAATACCTTAAGCCACCCCGAGCATTATTTGGAAAGGCAAATTAAAAATTCTTCCTATTATAATGGGGAGGAAGAGGAACCAGGTGGGCCCCTTTGTCTGCAGGTCCTTTTAAGGAGGAAGGCTCCTTTGGCCTGCAGGGTCTATTTAACAGGGGGAAGGGGGGGGGGGGGGAGTCCTTTGGCCTTTTACTGTTATTGGGGCAGAGCCTTAATGGTAATCACGACTCATGTTCAGCTTTGTTTTAGTCCCTGGATGCTAATGCAAAATCTTAACTACACATCTGGGAGGTGTTCTTCTCTTTTTACTTTGCCAGCAGGTAAATGCAAATCACCCTGCTTAGTACAATTAATCTTAATGACCTGCTTAGGATTCATTTGCATGCAGCGTAATGCATTACTATTTTAAAGGTGTGAGCATGTGTCTTTAATGAGGATTAACCCACATGGACATTAAAGGTGATGCAGCCTTAATGTGTATTGAGTCCATGCTAATGCGGGTTTAGCATGCAGTAAATCTGCTTTACCCTTAATGCGCTTAAGTACCCTGGCCACATAATCTAGCAATGCCAGGTAGGTAGCACCTTTCTGTTGATATTTTCCTCTCCTTTTCCCTGAGCAGTGTGTACACCGTGACTTGGCCGCTCGCAATGTTCTTCTAGCTCAGGGGAAGATCGTGAAGATCTGTGACTTTGGTCTGGCAAGAGACATCATGCATGATTCCAACTACGTCTCTAAAGGCAGTGTACGTACTTTCTCAAGTTTGGTTACATTTTTTTTACTTTTCTGCAACCTGGGGAAAAGGGTAACATTCACAACCCAAATTTCACCCAGCTCATGTTTCCAAAAGCCAATATTCTAGTTAAGCTGAAAAGCAGCTCTCCTTTAATTATCTTTCTCTGATATAATTGTCTGTAGAAATACAGGAATGCAGAGGAAGGGTAATTTTCAAAGGGATTTCCGCAGGTAAAGCAGTGCTTTACCTGCAGAAATGGCCAATTAGAAAGTTGTGCGACCAAGGCCGGTGCTAGCTTTTTTTGCTGCCATGTGCAATTACTGTGCTTGGACCCCCCCAGCCCCCAGTTCATTCATCTCCCTCTAGTAATCTAAACTTTAAAATCTGACATTCCTCCTTACCCAGGTCTACCCTCTCTCCTCTGGAACCCATGGTCAGTGCAAGGGTATTAGATATCACAGGCAAACTTTAAGGCCCACTCACACATGCATACACAGTTAAAAATTATGCATTTATAATAACAGATTTTACATTAAAAAGAACATTCTGAGTACAGACTTCTGAGGATCACGTTCAACAACCTGTATATTATATTTGCATGCACTGCTGTGATGCCAACCAGAAACCCTGCAAAAATACCCATATGATGTTAGGCCTATTGTAATGCATTTTGGATGTGGGCTTGACCCTCAGAAAGCCTTGAGTAAACAATTATAGTAAACCTCCCACACCAAATCAGCACTAACTGCCAGCACTCAAACAATAACAATTTTACCTATGAAAAAGAAACACTGCAAATATAAACCAGCTCCTAAAATACCAATGCATCTCCTATTAGGAAAACAGAACAAGCCAGGCTGCTATACATCCCTACACAGAAGCTACTTGCTAGCATAATTCCTAACCTCGGTCACACATACAGAACACAGACAGTTCATCACTAAATAAAAAGTCCATCACAGAATAAAAAGAGACAATAAAGTATAAATAAAAATTTGCAGACATAAACTGAATTGGAAACTGCAACAAGGCATACTCTGTATATAGTGCAACAACAGAAACATCACCATTCTTCATA
This sequence comes from Rhinatrema bivittatum, assembly GCF_901001135.1. Classification (NCBI taxonomy): domain Eukaryota; kingdom Metazoa; phylum Chordata; class Amphibia; order Gymnophiona; family Rhinatrematidae; genus Rhinatrema; species Rhinatrema bivittatum. The sequence continues at coordinate 139,975,910 of NC_042615.1, read as the reverse complement.
AAACAATAAAATCAAGAAATATAAAACATCAATCATAATAATAAAACCATATTAATAATGAAAATAAATATTTCAAGACAGCTGAAGAATAGACATTAAATAATTAAAAACTCGTATAAATTGTTTTTTACATTTCCCAAACACCAATAAAATATTTCAAAATAGCAGACATCAACTAACACTCAATAATTAAAAATAATAAGGATAAAATAAAATATCCCGCTCTTCATACCTGGGAACCTTTGGTTTCTAGTAACCCTGAGATTGTTGTGGATTAGTGGGGGAGGGACGGCACACAAACTTTCTCCTCTCTATCTCTCATATATGAACACTCACTTTCTTTCTCTCATAACATACTCATGTTTCCTCTCTTAGATGCACACAGTTCCTCTCTCCCACGTGCAAGCGCGCACACACACACAAACACACACACACGCACGCACGCACATGCACATATTCCCTCTCACACATATGTTCACACACACAGACAGATAATCTTTCTCTCACACACACTCCCACACATTCATATTACCTCTCTAACATTTTACTTCTGTCACACACACATGCACTCCCTTTCTCATACACACACACATACATGCTCCGTCTCAAACATACACACACACACAGACATTGCTCTCTCTCACACAGGGCTTCACTTTCTTTTGTTCTACTTGCTCCCCTGGCATCCTTGGGCTCACCTCTTCACTTTTGCCTCTATTGGGTCGGGATAACAAGCTGGCCTCCATTCCACTTTGGCTGCTGGTGAGATGGGGTCCACTGGCAGCCTGCAGCCTCTTCTTAGCTTAGGCCACCAGAGGATGGGATGGGGGGGGGGTCTACCGGATGACCCCACTACCTCAGCTCTTTCCCTCCCTTCTCATCCCCTTCCCTCACTACCTCATCTCTTCCTCCCCTTCCCCCACACTACCTTACTCTTTCTCTCACTTTTCATCCCCTTCCCTCCCTCCCTCCATCTAAATATTTCCCCCTTCTCATTACCTCAGTTCTTCCCCATCCCTGTCCCTCTATAGTTTCTGCTCCCCCCTTAGTGAGTCACTACCTCAGCTTTTTTCCCCTTCTTCCCTTCTCCCTTCGTCTATAGGCTCCGTCCTCCCCTCTTATCATCCCTTCCTATGCTTTCCCCACTTTATTCCTTCCCGCTCTCTATGTCCTTCCTCCACCTTCTCACCCAGTCATTTCCAGCCTCTTAGCCCTCCCCGAGCTCTTCCTCCTCCCACTCCCTGGTGCAGTTTATTACGGTCAGAATCTCCTTCCCGCGTAAGCAGGCAGCGGGAGCAGCAAAATGTCTGAAGTAAAGAAAAGGCCAGCAGACCAACCATGGCATAGGAGCCACAAAAGGAGGCTTGCCAGCTCAGATTTAGTTATCTGATTGGGCAAAGGTAACCCAAACCCCTGCCTGATCCAATGCATCAACTCCTAGATCTCCAGCATGAGACGGCAACAGCAGCAGCATTTGAATGCTGTCATGTCCTACTGTTGCGGGGCCAGTCTCGCGAGACGTGCGGTGATCTTTCAGCTCTTCTCGCGAGACTGGCTCTGCAGCAGAAGGACATGACGCCATTTAAATGTTGCCATTGCTGCCCACTGATGTGGGAGATCTAGGTGTTGCTGCATCAGCTCAGGCAGGGATTTTGGGTTACAATTGACAAAATCCTCAGCACCACAGTTAACCTCAGTTTACAGTCTTTCCCCTCGATCTGTGCATGGGTTTCTACTACCTGGGCTGCGGAGACACTCACTTTCCAGGGCTTGGGTTTAGTGAGGCCCCAGGTGGGCAGGATATCTCTATTTGGGCAGGAAAATCCTTCCAACGCAGATAAAAAGGATAACTTACAGTCTCAGCACAGAGAGTCCCAAAAAAAGTTCTTGGAGGAGAAGTCCATTACCTGCTATTAAGTTCACTTAGAGAATAGCCACTGCCATTAGCAATGGTAACATGGAATAGACTTAGTTTTTGGGTACTTGCCAGGTTCTTATGGCCTGGATTGGCCACTGTTGGAAACAGGATGCTGGGCTTGATGGACCCTTGGTCTGACCCAGTATGGCATTTTCTTATGTTCTTAAATCCTCTCTCCCCAGGGGGTGAAGACTCCAGATGGGGGAGTCTTCAAAAGGTTCCAAGATGATATTACTCATTGTTAACAGAGTTTCTCTCTAGCTGGCTTTTCTCGAATCCGATGATGAGGAGATCATCTCAGGAACTTGCAGCTCGGTGTTCTTCTTCAGGCAGGAATGGGCAGCAGAATTCTTCCTCCTAGTTAATCTAAAAAAAAATGTCCCCCTACAACTGAGTCATTAAGATCCTAGAATCAAGTCACCACTGGTCCCCTAACGAGGGTGCAGAAGGGCAGGTCTTCCTTATCCTGGGCCCCCTATTCCTTGTGCCCTATCCCCAAGCAACACCCAGGGGTCTTTCCAGGCTTTCTGCTACAGAAAAGATGCAAAAGCCCTGGTAAAACAACCCGGATGTTCACTCAACCAGCCATTTAGTGGACTGGAAGAGCAGCTTCCTGACCTTGCTCAGTTTCCCCAGGCAGGGCTTACCTGGATTCTCCAAGTAGGTAAAAAAAATCCAACTCAAAACAACTTGCCTGTACTGCCACTTAACTCCAACTCAAAACACTGCCTCCAGTCTCCCAGTAGACAGCTGCTTAAATAACCTCACCGGGACGACCATCCATGCACCCTCAAAGAGAGAGGCTGCACATGAATGGTTTCTCCCCTTCATTTCACAATCTGTCTGCCCCTAGCTCAAAAGGAGTTTTCCCAGGGCCGAAATGGTAATCAGATTGGGGGAGCCATTACATATAGATGTTCTACTTTACCAGATATCTTTTGAAGATTTCTGATTGTGTGGCAGATTATCTGGCCAGTTAGGTTTAAAGTTAGCTGGCTACAGCTGGATAACATTAATCAGAGATATTCAATGGGATGTTTATCTCACTGAATATCCAGGACAAGTTACCCAGATAACTTATCACTGGCTTAATGAATATTGGGCCTGGTGTAACTTAGGTGCATAACAACCTGCAAATTTGTGCACGCTGTTATAAAATTACTCCTGTAATGTAGACTCTTGGGCCTATGTCTGTGCTTTGCTAAGACCTTTAAATGGAATTTGCATATACAGTTTTTATCAGGTTTAACAGAGGGGCACATAAAAGGTCACCAAAGCTCATACATTTCTAAGCATCAAACATTTTACTGGTGCTTGATTAATCAGTGATAATCTTGTAATATTATATTCTCAAAAGCTGTTATTTAATTATTCATGCTTGTTTTGCTTGCTGCAGACATTTCTCCCGGTGAAATGGATGGCACCTGAAAGCATCTTTGACAATCTGTACACAACATTGAGTGATGTCTGGTCTTATGGCATTCTGCTGTGGGAAATCTTTTCCCTGGGTATGTAGTAGACACATTTCTTGAGCATAACATATTAGCCTCCACATAAATTGCATGCATTTTTTCACAATTTTGAAAATTCATTAAGTTAGTAGACTGAAAACTCACAGAATCATTCAGAGTCTGCCTTGGGTCAGATGTTCAATATCACTTTAAAAGTTGCTGTGCATGCCCTAGTCTAATATCTACATGCTCATAAGTGCACCTTGAAGTCAAAACAACAGTACAGATCAAAACAATAAACTTAGGAGCCATCCCGGTGGTTCAGCGGCAGTGCTGTGCACTGCCATGCAGGGCATCTTGGGTTTGATTCCCTTATCAGGGCTTCTGCTCCTAGGTTTAGCTGGAGCAGAAGATCTGGAGCACCTGGAGATATGGAGACTTAGTCATTTTGCAATGGTGACACCTAGTGGCTAGATATAGGGCCCATGATTGCAGTCTATTAGACAGAGATGTGCAGTGTAGTCCCCAACTAAGGACTGTCACTGAAGGGACTGATCTAACTGAATTGGCAGGGAATATAAAATAAGGAAAAAAAAATTCCCTGGTAGTTATGAATGAAGTCTCATGGTGCCAGTTTCTAGCCCATCTAGTCTGCTTATTTTTCCTACCTGTTGTAATATCATAAACCTCACTTGATTTCCAACTTTACGCTCACTTGTCCACTGCTAAGGATTCTCTGTACTTGTTTCATGACTTTTTTAATTCTGATACTATTTTTGCTTCTGCTCCATCCACTGGGAGATTCCTCCATGCATCTTCAACCACTTCTGTACAGAAATACTTTCTCTTTGGTTGACACATATTCAATCTATCATGACTAAGGGGGTCATTTATCAAAATGCGCTAAGGCATTGCATGCGAAAACATCTTTAACGTATGTGATAGCACCATATCATGCGATGCAAATCTGAAAAACAATATTGTTAAGCCATGCAATAGCTTGTATTACAGGATGGTAAGGTTTTATTGCATTTTGTGATGTCTCTGGAAAGGCCTGTTTTAGTAGATTTGAAGCTCCTGGAGCATATGTGTGTGAGAGAGAGAGAGAGAGAGAGAGAGAGACTAGCCATAATGTCTTCTCCCTAGATAGGTATTTGTATCCCTCCCCCCCCCCCCCCCCCCAGTGGTTGAATGCAGGAAATACAACAGGTATGACATTTATTGCAAAGTCTGAAAATGTTATCACAATTTGCGCTAACTTAGCTATTTGCATAGGTAATTAGCACAAATTGTGATAAACTGTATATTAGCATAAAACACACTCCTTTTACTATCGCATGCGATACTTAGCACATTTTGATAAATCCAGGCTTAAGTATTCTAGTACTTCCTTTCCACCAAAAATTCTTCTCTCTTGTTTATTATTTGTATCTTGGTATTTTAATGTTTTTGTTTTATCTCCCTTTGCCTGCCCTCTCTGGCAGTGCTCAAGTCTCACCTTATGAAGCTTAAAGAACAGACATGATACCAGTGTAATAGCTCTTCTGTGGATTCTCTGTATCTCTTTGAAGTGCACTGACCTGATGAAATGTTATGGATCAAATAAACATTTAGAGCCAACAGCTCTGGAGAAAAAAATTCTATTTTATTAAATCCTTCAAATAATGTAATAAAGCATTCCTTATGGAGCGAGAGTGGCAGAGTGCCATGCAAGATACCAATAGGAAGCTCTCTCTCGGATGATTTTACTGATAATAAGGCATTATATAAGGTTTATGCTTCATATATTTCCAACCCCTAAACCAATAACTGGGTTAGAGAATTGTCAAAATATTTCTATGACTGGTCATTTTTATAAACAATCAAAATATCTGTATGTAAATTCGCTCTCACTCTGTATGCAAATGCTATCTATGAGTCTGCAGCTATGCTAAAGTGCCAAAGACCTTGGTGTGTTCTAAACATAACTCTGTAATACTGTGGTCTTATAACTTTCTGGCTGATGCAACAATTTTATCTAGCACCTTCCCTTCTGCAGCATCTAACGCGATTCGCAAATGCAAATTAGTTATTTGGTATTCAGGGGGCGGAGTTGGGGCGGAGCATATGTAAAGCGGGAACCTGTGTGGAGAGAGAGAGAGAGAGAGAGAGAGAGAGAGAGAGAGAGAGAGAGAGAGAGAGAGAGAGAGAGAGAGAGACTTACTATAGTGCTTATGCCCTACATAGGTATTTGAATCCCTATGGGAGGGCTACCTACTAACTCGGGGTGGGGATTAGGTATGAGCGTCGGGGGTTCGCGAATGGCGAAAACATCGCCGCACACGATGTTTCCCCACTGCACGAAAGAAGCCTCATTTGCATTGGTAACGCCCCCTAATGCGTTACCAATGCGATATTGGAAAATAAGGCCCATAGTTAACTAACATAGAAGACACATTACTTTATTCAGGATGTATTTGCAGAAAAAAATTATTCATTCATATAAGTTGGTTATCTTAAACTATGAAATTATTACCCCCATAAAAACGGTGAGGATTGGGGAGAGTTTGCACTGTAAGGGGGTAATTTTCAAAAGGGTTTATGTGCTTAAAGCTGGATTTTCGTATGTAAATGGACTTTATGTTAGGGTTGGCAACTGGTTCCAGATTTTCAGGACAGGTTCATCCAGTCATGATTTTACTCCTCTGCATGTAGGTACTTATAGTCTTGCTTTTCTTAGGGAATGCAATAAGGAAAGCAGACTAAGTCCCAGCATGCAATGGGGTAAAACCAGGACTGGATTACCCTGTCCTGAAAATCTGGAGCCAGTTCGCAACCCTACTTTACATGCATAAGTGGGATTTTGAATATTGCTATGATATAAAATTCTTTTATGTGCATAAATTCTTTTGAAAATTACCCCCATAGTATTTCAGCATTATGAAAACTTACAGAATTTTTGGAAGATTTGTGCTCTATCATTCTAAGCACACTGAAAAAACAATTAATAAAACAAACCTTTCATAATTTCCCCTCTAGGTGGCACACCATACCCTGGAATGATGGTAGATTCTACTTTTTACAACAAGATCAAAAGTGGCTACAGAATGGCAAAACCTGATCATGCTACCCATGAAGTGTATGCAAATGCATTTTTTTCTGACCTAATTGTTCATTTTTCTGATGTAGTATTTAGTGTAGTATTGCTTTTTCTCTCTTGGAATTCCCTGCAATTATTTGCTTACTTTTATTTCTGTCCTACCCTCAGGTATGAGCTAATGGTGAAATGCTGGAATACCGAACCAGAAAAAAGACCTTCCTTTTATCATCTAAGTGAAATTGTTGAAAGCCTTTTACCTGGGGAATACACGAAGGTATGTGCATTAGAAATCACTATTTTCAAGACCTGATTGTACATCAGTTTAAATTTAGTTGTATGGAAAAGTACACCAAAGGTGAATGTTACCTACTGTGCTGTCTGCACAAAATGGTACAGTCATTTAATGGACCTGATGTTGCATTATTTTAAGCACCTGAATGCAGCAATAGTTCTGGGTCTTTTCTCTGATTTAACACTAATATGAATTCATCCAGTGGTATATGACATTCATTCATCTATTAAATTATATTTATTTCTATTTACTGATTGGGAAAACCAGAGCAAGACCAAACTTTGCTTTCAATGGTTTGGGAGGTAGAGAGTTAATGACTCATATTGAAAGGGAAATAATACAACAATTATCTCAGAGTTTTACATGAGTAGTGTGTCAAAAGATTTGGAAACATAGGGGGTAATTTATCAAGCCATGTTTGATGTTTACCACCTGATAAGTTGCCTTGCAGTAAAGATAATGCATGGTATTTTGAAAACCTTGCATTATTTTACCCCCAACAATGCTGGTATAGCTCATTACTAGGCAATTTTATGTACATAAAATAATGTGGCTTGCCTGAAAAATCGCAAGCCATGTTATTTTAATGAGTCAGCTACTACTTAAGAATTGCGGCTAACTCTCTGGGTACATTGGGATGCTAACACAGATCCTGATGCTATGAGGGCTGACAGTTAAAAGGGTCAGAATGGCCCAAATGAACCCCCGCAATGTCTAGAATGACCCCCTTCCATCCTCCCCACTGCCTTAGAAGCAGCCCCAGTGCCTGTCTGATATGAAAAAAAGAAAAAAAGAAATTTACATGGCATAGCTCATCTCCTTCCTTTCCAACCCCATCCCTTTAATACAATTGACCCCCGCCCTCCACCTGGGCTCAAGGAACATCCCCAGTAGAGATGTGAATCGTGTGATCGATCGTCTTAACGATTGATTTTGGCTGGGGGGGGGGAGGGAATCGGATTGTCGCGGTTTTGTTTTTTTTTTAAATCGTGTAAATCGTAAATCGGGGGAGGGCGGGAAAACCGGCACACTAAAACATCCCTAAAACCCACCCCGACCCTTTAAAATAAATCCCCCACCCTCCCGAACCCCCACAAAATGTCTTAAATTACCTGGGGTCCAGTGGGGGGGTCCCGGTGTGATCTTCCACTCTCGGGCCACAGGTGTGTTAATAGAAATGGCGCCGGCGCTACCTTTGCCCTGTCATATGACAGGGCAAAGGTAGCGCCGGCGCCATTTTGGTTCCTGTCCCCCAACGTCACGAGCGCAGGAGATTACTCCCGGACCCCCACTGGACCCCCAGGGACTTTTGGCCAGCTTGGGGGGCCTCCTGACCCCCACAAGACTTGCCAAAAGTCCAGCAGGAGTCCGGGAGCGACCTCCTGCACTCGAATCGTGTTGCCGTATTGCAAAATGGCCATACGGTTAATATGGTTAATACGGCAACACGATTCGAGTGCAGGAGTGCAGCATTGGGATGCTGGAGGGGGTTCATTTAGGCCACTTTGGCCCCTTAACACAATGGCAGCCCTGGGCTGCGAGGGATGCCATTGTATGGCATTTGTGAGGGCATCAAGCTACAGTATTTTTCCCACGGTGGAAAATAATGCGGTTTCCCTAAGCTGCGGTACCAAGAACTGCAGGTACTGCAGTTTGGAAAACCTCACCGTATTTCCTCTTCTGGCTTAGAAAATGACCCCCATATTAGCTATCAGACAGTCTGGTGCAGATTTAAAGCTACTTAAAGTTGTAGTTGTATATAGGCTCAGCAGAAACTCATACCCAAAAGGCTGGGCCAGCACAAGAAAAAGACCTTTTATTTTTGTTCTATTTTTTTCTTATCATACTACATCACAGCTGATAATTTTGTTAGTGGATTAAACTGGATTATTTTCAGGTTGTGATATCCTTATATGGACCAACATAAGAATTATCCACAGCTGATGACTTCATGAGCTTACAAGAGCACATAAGTCCTTACTTCAGAGGGCCTGGAAAACTCCCAGGCAAAATCATCTTTGGATAAATAAATAAAAAGTTTGATAACCTGCAAAAAAAACCAAACAATTTTCCGTAGGGTAAATATGGCTACAGGAATTCCATGTTGGTGGATTAACAAATAAAAGCTTCAGGAAATTGCTGGACTTTAATTTGAGATGAGTTGCGGTGGTGGGAACATTTTAGCTATTACATTATACATGCAGAGAGATTTAAAAAATATATCCTGTTACAGAGCTATGAAAAAATCCACAGTGACTTCCTGAAGAGCGATCATCCTGCCGTCACACGTATGAGATCAGAGTGTGATAACACCTACCTTGACACCACTTACAAAAATGAAGACAAGCTGAAGGACAGGGAGAGTGGCTTTGATGAGCAGAGGCTGAGCGCAGACAGCGGTTACATCATCCCCCTGCCTGACATTGACCCGGTCTCGGATGATGAACTGGGAAAAAGGAACAGGCACAGGTATCAACATGTACATGTTATTAGACTAAGCTGCTGACTAAGCAATCAGCATGACAATAACTTTGCTTTTGGAGGCAAGCAAATTAACTACCTGCAATATTTTGTTTTGCAGAATATAATTTAATGTAGTTGCATTTTTTGTAAAGATTTTGAATACTAGGAGACTCAAAAAAGGCCTATATCCTCCAGTAGGAATTTGGGAGGGGGGGGGGGGATTGTCTATGTGAGTAAAATGTTTGAAACAAGTCTGACTAGAAGGGTAAAGTAATTCTTTTTATATCAATTACAGTAAACGTTTTGAAAAATCCACAAAAATATTGTTCTATGAACTGTCATTTTAGAATGGATAAATTCCCACAGGGGGGAAAAGAAAAACGTGCTAGTAAAACCTTGTACAAAAAATCATGTGGAATACATGCTTGATTTTGACAAAAACGTCCCGTAGGTTTTGTATACAGACTTTTTTTCTGTGGTTTTTTTTCCCCTTGCAGAAATTGAATCCTTAGGTAAAAGATGTACTCTTTCGGTGTAGCAGAAGCAAACTGATCTGCAGGCTTATATTGCCCTATTTTTGCACAAAACTAAAACCTAGCTCTTAAAGGCTCCAAATCTTGTATTTATGAATACTGCTGTTCAAATGAAGTCATCAAATAGAAATGGAAAGGAAAAGAGCATTCTGAACGTATTTCTCCTCCTCTCATTCTGAGGTGTTCTATTCTTTTATTTTATACCACGGCTACATGCAAACCAGGCTAGCAACGGAGGGCTGGATTTACTCGGCTGTTGCTGCAGTAGTCACAGTGTAAACCAGGGCTTCCTAAACCTGTCCTGGGGACTCTACAGCCAGTAGGAGTTTTAAGGATACCCACAAGGCATCAAAAATATTTTTTATTTCTTATTTTTTCTTGTTTGTTTCATTTGTTTATTTAAAATAAAAAAAACAAACAAATGACATTTTAAAATAGGAATGAAAAACAAAATGAGATATAAAAAAAAAAAGTCTGCTTGGATCTGGGCCCTACTGCATTTAGCTGCAGTAACAAAGAACTCTTCCTGGGTCCTCGCCCCATTGCCCCTCCCCCCCCCACACTTCCCTGATCCTTCGACCTCGTCCGTGGTGTGTAAAGAAGCCGGAGCGATGCCCAGTCACTCCTGCCTCGCTGGTGCCTATTTCATAATGGCACCATATGACCTGAGGTTGGAGCCATTTTGAATAGTGCCGTACAACAAAATGGCATTGGCTTCTTGATGGCTGGCTCTGTCTTGTTGTATAGCAAAATTTAAAATGGTGCCGGCTTCTGGTCAGTTGGTACTATTTTGGAATAGGCACCAGAAGGGCAGGAGCAACTGGGGATCACTTCTGCCCCCAGGGGAACCCCGGCATTGCGGGTGAGTCCAGGAGGCCTTCAGGGGATAAGGCACGGAGGGGACCTATTTTGAAACTGGGCAGCCTGGTTTTTAAACATGGCAGCACGGTACCAAATGAAACGCGAACAACATTCGATTTCCTTTTCTTTAATTTTCAAAATGACAGCACATCCTTACAAAGAATATGTCGTAAATTTCTATAGGTTTCCAATGTATGCATATTTATTTCATGCAGAGTCCTGAAAACCCAGCTGTGAGGTCTCCAAGACAGGTTTGGGAAGCTCTGGTGTAAATTATTTAAGTAGAATTGTATTGGTAACAGAAATTTGACTGACTTAAAAAGAAGAGATGTATTCACCTTCAGAGTGGCACGAGGATGCTACAGCAGTGTTTCCCATCCTAGTCCTGGAGGCTTAACTGATTTTCAGGATAGGCATAAAAAATATGCATGAGATGGATTTGCAAACCCTCGGTCTCCAATGCATGCACATCTATCTCATCCATATTCATTTTGACTATCATGATACCAAACCAATTAGTTGTGCCTCCGGGATAGGATAGGGGAACACTGTGCTGGAGGATGTACTTTAGGGATGTGAATCGTTTTAGGACGATTAAAATTATCGTCCGATAATTTTAATATCGTCTTAAACCGTTATGGAACACAATACAATACAGATTCTAACGATTTATCGTTATAAATCGTTAGAATCGTGAGCCGGCACACTAAAACCCCCTAAAACCCACCCCTGACCCTTTAAATTAAATCCCCCACCCTCCCGAACCCCCCCCAAATAACTTAAATAACCTGCGGGTCCAGCGGCGGTCCGGAACGGCAGCGGTCCGGAACGGGCTCCTGCTCCTGCATCTTGTCGTCTTCGGCCGGCGCCATTTTCCAAAATGGCGCCGAAAATGGCGGCGGCCATAGACGAAAAAGATTGGACGGCAGGAGGTCCTTCCGGACCCCCGCTGGACTTTTGGCAAGTCTCGTGGGGGTCAGGAGGCCCCCCACAAGCTGGCCAAAAGTTCCTGGAGGTCCAGCGGGGGTCAGGGAGCGATTTCCCGCCGCGAATCGTTTTCGTACGGAAAATGGCGCCGGCAGGAGATCGACTGCAGGAGGTCGTTCAGCGAGGCGCCGGAACCCTCGCTGAACGACCTCCTGCAGTCGATCTCCTGCCGGCGCCATTTTCCGTACGGAAAATGGCGCCGGCCATACGCGTATGGCCGGCGCCATTTTCCGTACGAAAACGATTCGCGGCGGGAAATCGCTCCCTGACCCCCGCTGGACCTCCAGGAACTTTTGGCCAGCTTGTGGGGGGCCTCCTGACCCCCACGAGACTTGCCAAAAGTCCAGCGGGGGTCCGGAAGGACCTCCTGCCGTCCAATCTTTTTCGTCTATGGCCGCCGCCATTTTTCGGCGCCATTTTGGAAAATGGCGCCGGCCGAAGACGACAAGATGCAGGAGCAGGAGCCCGTTCCGGACCGCTGCCGTTCCGGACCACCGCTGGACCCGCAGGTTATTTAAGTTATTTGGGGGTGGGGGATTTAATTTAAAGGGTCGGGGGTGGGTTTTAGGGGGTTTTAATGTGCCGGTTTTTCGATTTTTCGATTTTTCGATTTTTTAACGATTTTCACGATTTTTCACGATATTTTACCCCCCCAAACGGCAACAATACGATTCCCTCCCCCTCCCAGCCGAAATCGATCGTTAAGACGATCGAGGACACGATTCACATCCCTAATGTACTTGATTCAAAATTCATTTAGATGCTACTGATGTCAATTCAGGGACAGGTATTATATGTGTGAGTAAATGGCTGGGGAACCTCTTGCTTTTCTCCTTTTGAAATCCAGGGTCCTTCACTCCTGGTAGCCTCATTATACTGAAGCTCAAGTGATCTGGAGAGTATAAATTCCAAGATTACCCATTAATCTCTTATCTCCTTTGTGGCAGGAGTTAGGTGCACAGCTCTTTCATAGAGCTGAGCTATTTGAGTTTTGTGGTGTGATTGACCTCGCTTTTGTGTGTGTGTGTTTTTCACAGCTCTCAGACCTCTGATGAAAGTGCCATCGAGACGGGTTCAAGCAGTTCTACTTTCATCAAGCGGGAGGATGAAACCATTGAGGACATTGAGATGATAGATGACATAGGAATTGATTCCTCAGACCTGGTTGAAGACAGCTTCCTGTAACCTTTGGTGCCCAATGGGTGGACATTTGCCAGCATTAAAAAAAGGGAACCTTGCCATACCATCTGCAGACTTCTTACTTTTCAAATGAAAAACCACTTATTACAAAAAAACAAAAAATATGCAAGAAAATCTGATTTTTTTCAAAGCAAGGGCTCAACCGAGGGCAAAGAGATTGTCCGGAATGTGACAAAATGAGACATTAAAAGTGGCTTTTCAGAGTAATTACTTGTGGTAATTTAGCAGCATCTCAAAATCAGTCAATAGTTTTACAAAGTGGATGAGCAATGGGAGAGGCCATAGAAATGCAACTTTGTGATTCAAGGGCATTCATGACTGAAGAGAATTCATTCTGCAGCCAATTTTCACTGTTGTAATTATGTAAATAATGCACTCTGCCTAATCACAAATGGGTTCAGGTATGAGGGAAACATATTCTTGGACTTGCAGAAGAAAGCAATCAACATTTCCTGTGCGAACTCTCCTCCGACCCAACATTGGTTGTTGCTATGCTGTTGTTGAGAGGACGTGTAAAAACCACTTTTGAAATACAGTATAAAGGTACAGGTACTATCAAGTATTATTTTTTATAGTAGATAAAGACAAAGAGAAAATAATAATGATAAAGTTCTATAACAGATTGTGGGTATTAGAAGTTTGTCTATACCTGGTCAAGTTGTTACAAATAACTTTTTGTATAATTAATTTCTAGCATTGTCAATAATAAATAGAAAATGTATTTTTTGATAATGCAAATGCCAGCAAAAGCACAATTGTTTAACATACCGAATAGCTGAACATATACTTTTTTAAATTTAAAGATTTCAGTTCTGTGTGGATAGATCAATTATATTAGTGCTTAATATAGATTAAAACTAGTTGACAATATGTATTAGAAGAACTTTGGTTAGTCTAATCAGTCAACATTGCCTTGACCACTACATGAATTTGCCCATTCAGTGGATAAAAAAAAGAATTTAATAACCTGTGTGGTACTAAGACTCTTAAAATGTACATAAGTATTTTTATGTAACAAACTATCAGTAATCCTCTTTTAAAGTGTTCATCTCTTTTCTGTAAGATTACTTATGTTAATTCAAAGTGGAAGTGCAAGAAATGAAAACATTACTAACATTACTGATGTAACTCTCAATAATGTTATACATCTCAGGACTGAATTTATAGTGGATCAGAATGGGAAGCACTGGTTGTAATGATGAGCTGGTCTGGCATCCAACAGCAATGCAACTAAGAGTGGTTTCAAATGGCAACATCTGAACTCTGTTTTATAGCATATGTTCTTGTGATAGCCCTTAGAATTGGATTTAGTAGTTTCTCAGCTCTTAAAGATGTGACATAAATGTTTCTCATGCTGATGGATTTGTTACTGTGATGAGCTGATCCCAGTGGAGACATATGAAAACCACTGTATTTGACATATATGTTAATAGCTGGAATCATAGGCACCAAAAGCTCATATTTGCTACAAGATTTGTATTTATTATTGATATGTGATTCTTTGGAAGATATTTTGCCAGGTCTACTACAATTGCGCTCTCTCAACTGCCTACAAGTCTAATAGTTTTGTATCTTCATATTAAGAGGCCAATGTACTAACAGCCCTGAGGTTTGCCACTGCCTCAGCGAGTGCTAAAATGGCAAATAACACAGGCTATTTCATTTGTGAAATCTGGTGTGTGTGTGTGTGTGTTACTTGCGGTTTTAGCATGCATTATTTAGATATGGTGTACTTGAGTGCAATGTCTATGCAAATCTAGATAATGAGCAGCAGCATCATGTAAATCACTCATTACCTATGTTCACATAGTAAATAACATTCATTAAAATGCGTGAATGTCAACACAGTCATTATTGCACAAATCTTTACTACACCTCTGAGAGGCATGGTTCTTTTATCATGGCAATGGCTGCATTAACATGAGAAATGTAATGTGTGCTATTTACCTCCAAACTCATTTGCATGCGATTAAAATGGGCTATTATCCCTCATTAATTAACACGTGATATCGGCCCACATTATTGCAGCTTAGTACATTGGCCTCACAGTTGGGAAACTAAATGGCAATCTGACTGGGCCAAACTTCCCAAGGTTCAAAGCTGCAGGCTTGAAATTTGGCAGTTTCTGATTGAAGCATGTTACACTTTATGATACAGAGGAATGTCTGTAAAGTCCTTTTGTGTTCTTTATTCTTCTCTTTTTGTTTGTTTTATAAAAATGGAATGTGCATTTCAGACAGTCATCTGTGAGGTCTAGAAGACACCATCTCACTGAAGAAACCTACTGAATTTTCATGGCTAATGTGGCAATTGAGTAGGTTTGGCAACTGGCTCCATTTTTTTTTTTCAGGGCAGACTGATTCAGGTCTGATCTTATGCCTCTTATGACTTGTAGTTCTGGTTTGTTTTTTTTTTCTAGGAATATAAATAGGGGAATTGGCATTACATGTTCATGCATGCAATAGGGTGAAACCAAGGCTGGATCAACTTCTACTGAAAAAGGCAGTTAGCAACCCTACAATCAAAAAGAAGATTATGGAAAACATTTTAGAAAATGTTTAAATTCCTTGTTCTAAAAGCAATGTCTGCCCTCATCGGGGGTTCTACTGTCTTTCGGAAACTGACACTGTTAGACACTTCCTTTATGACTGCAGATGTCAGCCCCTGAAAAAATATTTGTTTTCCGTTGCAATTTTATTTTTGATCACGGGATGTCATTTGAGATAATAAGATGGAATGTCCTCAGCAACCAGATTTGGCATGTGCTGTCAGCTAGGAAAAGCTTGCTAAAGTTTGCTGCTGATGCAAACTTTAGCAAGCAACTTTAGCAAAATTTCCAATTTCTAATTTTTTAATTCTGTTTTGTAAAAGTGATACTCTCTCTGTTAGTGGACTATACTGCATATATATATATATATATATATATATATATATATATATATATATATATATATGTCCATATGCAGCCAATGCATGGCTCTGCTAGTTAGCCAGATAAACTTGTCTGGCTAACTAGTGCTGTATGTTATGTTAACTTTAGGACAGCCCTATGGCCCGAACAGAGTTGGCCATATAATTCAACCAGCTAATTCTGAATATCGAGGTAGCCGGGTAATTTATCCGGTCAACTTAACTCCTCCCTGATCTGCCCATTCCCCGCCCCTGATTTAGCCAGCTAAAAACTTAGACAGATAAGTGACTTATTCGGTTAAGTGGCACTCACTGATCCTAGCTGAATTTTCAGTGATGCCACTTAGCTGGCTAAGTGCCGTTTTGAATATCAGTCTCCTTGTGAACATATACATACACTGTCTGTAATTGCTTTCAATGTCTTGCTTTTGGCTCTGGATGGTAGACCCTGATATTTTGGGAAATATTCATCATTCTAAAATCACATATCCTTCTTTTAGGGAATTAGATCTTCAGACCTGATCCTATGCTTTTTCTAGTTTCTCCAGGACATAAAAAACAGGCATATCTTACAAAGAGAGTTAGATCTTGCTATTGTTTCCGTGTCACACATTAACCATACATTTCTTTTCACTTGCATGTGGAAAGAAAGATGACTGCTGGTTCTTCCTGTTTTATGTATGGAAAATGACAATCAAAAAAATGTAGAGGAACACAATTTCAGTATTGGAATGGCTATAGATTCCGTAAAATATGGTCTGATGTATTAAAACAGTCCTATTATCTGAAATGGGACATAAACTATGATGATGTTATACATCAATTTTGTATATATGTATTTCAATATAGTCTTTTGGAATACTGCCAGACATTTATGTTAAGCTGTATCACTGCCATGGATTTTTTGTTTTTTTTTTATTATTTTTTTAATGACTGTGATATACCCCACAGGCATGTTAACTGTTGCACTTTTGAATGTCTGAAAATTATATTTTAGAGTAATAAAAATTAAGTGTTTCCAACATGATGGTACTGTGGCTGCTCTAGAATGCTAAAAATGTAATGATTGTTTCTAGACACAACAAGTATAATTTTCAAAGCCCTTTCTGCAGGTGATATAGGGCCTTCCATGCATGTACTTTTCCCTGAAGTAAGGGCAGGCATTCCTGGGGGTCAAAGATGGGGAGGGGGTTTGTATTTACGCACAAAATGGTGAATTTTCAAAATTTTATACGCGTAAAAATGAGCAAATACCAGTGTAAGTAGCATCTATTCATATGTTCTGTATTTTATAAAAGTAAAAAACACGTGCGCGCTTTCACTTTTGTGTGCACACATATGTGCAGAATAAAGAGGTAGTCTAGGGGTGTTCCCGGGCAGGGCATGCGATTACACACGGAAGTTGCTATTTTAAAAGACACGCATGTGCATTTGCCAACTTACTTATTTTACACCTCCTATTATCTGGCGTAAGCGATGTTAAATGTGCTTATTGTGTAGTACTGACGGGGTGGGAGGTCAGGCTGAAGAGCCAGGAGGGTCTCGAAGACTTGGAGAAGGACTGGGCAAGTTGTGGGCTAATTGGTAAACTGGTTAATTTTATTTACGTGTGCATGCTAATTGGCAGACTTACACACATAAATTGGGACTTATGTAAGCTCTACTTTATTTTTGCATTTAAAATATATGCACATATATTTTTAAAATAGGTAGGAAATGTACAAGCATTCAATCTATTTCTATATGTTGTTTCAATGCATTGCATGTATTCGCACGTATGTTGCGGTGTAGGGAAACTTATTTCATTAAAGGGCCAGATTTTCAAAGGGTTACGCGTGCCAAGCTTATTTTGCATAGGCCCGGTGACGTGCGCAAGCCCCGGGACGTGCGTATGTCCCGGGGCTTGAAAAAAGGGGTGGGGCGGGAGCGTGGCCAGAGGCCAGAGGCCTCTGTAGGGCCTCTAGTCTGGGGGATCGCGCGCCAGCACTCGGCCGGCGCGTGCAACCTACAGAGGCAGGTGCAACTCGAAAAATAAAGGTCGGGGGGGGGGTGTTTGGTAGGGCTGGGGGGCGGGTTAGGTAGGGGAAGGGAGGGGAAGGTGGGGGGGCGGAAGGAAAGTTCCCTCCGAGGCCGCTCCGATTTCAGAGCGGCCTCGGAGGGAACAGGGAAAGCCATCGGGGCTCCCCTAGGGCTCGGCGCATGCAAGGTGCATAACTGTGCACCCCCTTGCGCGCGCCGACCCCGGATTTTATAACATGCGCGCAGCTGTAGGTATTAAAATCCGGCCCATTATCTCTAGTCTCGTATTCTAAACGTACATTTCCTCATTCACAGCTAAACTTCCTGACTCTGTGCCGTACTCATGCTTTCACACTGGAAACATTTGTACTGTCCCCTCACCACACTTTCCACACGGACACAACTTCATATAAACACATCTCCTTTTCATCTACTTAAGACATATGGAAGAATCTCATACATTTTGTTCTAAATTTAGATTACTGTGATACATAAGAACTATCCTACAACGCAGGATTCAACCACGCACGCATACAACTGCAATAATCTGAACCACACAAATTGATCCATGCAAATTTCACTAGCAGTGGTTGCCTGGCCACATTTATAACATCTCAGTTTCCACTTGACCACTCATACCTTCTATTGCATGCCTCTCAGCACACAATAGATTTAAGGCATGAATTAATAAACACAAGAAATAACAATTATGCAGAAGCGAGAGTGCAGACAGCTTAAAAAAAGAAAAATGAAAATTTAAATTGACGGATGGCTCTAGATGATGAGGGAATGGACTGGAGTAGGGCATGGCCACTCTCCTCACAGGTGCTGGCAGAGGATGGGACTTGGGGCCTCTGCTTCTTCTCTTCTTGGCAGTCTTCCTTCAGCCACAGTAGCAGCATTTTGTGACGTGGTTGTGAAAGAAGAGAAAAAATAACTTGATTACAAGTGCTTGACATCTTCATTAAATATGGCCTAATACAAAGAGCTGCAGTCATACCACTGGAGAAGCAGAGGCATAAAACTGAATTGGCCAGCAATAATGCAAAGCGATATTCAGAAAACAAACATAGCTATACATACAAAGAAACAAAATTATGACCACTAGTAACCTCTGCTCATGTAACAAAGAGAGAAGAAAAAACTAGTATTACTATAAAAAAAAATAAAATCCAATGAGGACATATGCAACAAATGAGCAGCATACAAAATTGCTTTTGAGTGTATAGCCATGCAAGCGAGAGACTGGTATGCACAGACCATAGGGGCAGCTCAAGGCAACCTGTTGCCTGAGGTGAGGGATGAGATGGCAACCCCCTCCTAGCATCCAAAAGGCCATTTCTTAAATCTACTTAGTTAATAGTTAACTATTAACTTAATTAACAGTTTATGGACTTCTCCAGGAGTTCTTCCAAAGCTTTTTTTAAACCCAGATATGCTACCTGCCTTTACCACATCCTCTAGCAATGAATTCCAGGCTTATTAGGGTATTGAATGAAAATAATTTTCTCTGCTTTGTTTTGAATGTGTTATTTACTAGCTGAATGGAGTGTCTCCTAATCTTTGTATTTTTTTAAAAAGTAAATAACTGATTCACATATACTCATTCAAGTCATTTCATGATTTTATAGACCTCTATCTATCATAATTCCCCTCAGCCGTCCCTTCTCTAAGCTGAACAGCCCTAACCTCTTTAAGCCTTTCCTCACAAGACAGCCATTCCATACACTTTATCAGTTTGATTGCGCTTCTCTGAACCTTTTCCAATGCAACCATATCTTTTTTGAGATGAGGAGACCAGAACTGCACACAATACTTTAGGTATGGCCTCACCATGGTGCAATACCGATGCATTATGACATTTGCCATTGTATTCTCCATTCCTTTCCTAATAAAATCCTAACATTTTGTTTGCGTTTTTGACCACCAATGCACACTGGACAGAGGATTTTAAAGTATTGTCCAGTATGATGCCAAGATCCTTTTCCTGGGTGCTAAGTCCTAATATGGAACCTAACATCATGCCACTACAGCGTGGGTTACTTTTCCTCATGTGCATCACTTTGCACTTGTTCATATTAAATTTCATCTGCCATTTAAATGCCTAGTCTTCCAATTTTGCAAGGTCCTCCTGCAATTTTTCACAATCTGCTTGTGTGATAAGAACTTGGAATCATTTGATCACTTCACTCATTGTTCTTCTTTCCAGATCATTTATAAATATTTTAAAAAGCAGTACAGATTTCTGAGAGACCTATTTTCTGTTTCCAATTTTTTAACTATCTTCCAATCCACAATAGGGCATTTCCTCCAATCCCGTGACTTTTCAATTTTTTCAGGAGTCTCTCATGGGGCACTTTGTCAAACACCATCTGAAAATCCATACAAACTATATCCACCGGCTCACCATATCCACATGTTTATTAACCCCTTCAAAAAATGTAGGACAGTGGGGAGGCAAGACTTCCCTTGTGTAAATCCATGCTGGCTGTGTCCTAATAAACCATATCTTTCTATATGTCCTGTGATTTTGTTCTTTAGAATAATTTCCATGATTTTGGCCGGCATTGAAGTCAGACTCACCAGTCTATGTTTATTTTATTTATTTATTTAATAGCTTTTATATACCGATAACCGTTTGCACATCGTATCGGTTTACAAGAAACTGTAACATTTACATGGAACAAATGTTAACAGTAGAGTAATAAAAGACAGGGGTCAGGGTGTAAATAAAAAGAGTTAGGAGAATAGCTTTAACATATCTGTGTTAGACTATGTACAAGTGGTGGCATATATATATTGTTAGCAGGGAGAAGCATAATACGTCATTCAGAAAATAAGATAACTATGTTACAATGTTAATATACGTCATTCAGAAAATAAGATGTTAATATATATAATTACAAGCTGTAATTGACCAAGATAGCCTGGGTTCAATGCAAAGTGTTAAGAGAAAGGCATAGGGGAGGGGGAGGAGCTAAGTACAGGGAGGGGGGGAGGAGGCAGAGAGGGGGAGATGGAATTAGGTGGGAGAATGTATACCCGATCACCCTGGATCCCTTTTTAAAGATCGGGGTTACATTGGCCACCCTCCAATCTTCAAGCACAATGGACAATCCCAATGATAGGTTACAAATTACCAGTAGCAGATCTCCTGTCAATGGTCAAATTTCTCAGTGGAAAGGGGTGGACAGTGGAGTGCCTCAGGGATCTGTACTTGGACTGGTGCTTGTCAATATATTTATAAATGATCTGGAAAGGAAGATGACAAGTGAGGTTATCAGATTTGCGGACAATACAAAATTATTCAGAGTGGTTGGATCACAAGCAGATTATGATACATTGCAGAGGGACCTTGCAGGACTGGAAGACTGGGCATCCAAATGGCAGATGAAATTTAATGTGGACAAGTGCAGGGTGTTGCATGTAGGAAGGAATGGTCCTTGCAGTGGTTGCACAATGTTGGGTTCCATGTTGGGAGCTGCCACCCAGGAAGGGGATCTGGGTATCATAGTGGATAATATTTTGGAATCGTCGGCTCAGTGTGTTGCAGCAGTCGGGGGGGGGGGGGGGGGGGGCAAGCGGAGTGTTGGGAGTTATTGGGAAGGGAATGGTTAATGTAACAGAGGGTGTCGTGATGCCTCTGTATCGCTCCATGGTGAGACCGCACCTTGAATTCTGTGTACAATTCTGGTCGCCGCATCTCAAAAAAGATGTGGTTGTGATGGAGAGGGTGCAGAGAGGGGCAACCAAAATGATAAAGGGGATGGAACAGCTCCCCTATGAGGAAAGGCTAAGAAGGTTGGGGCTGTTCAGCTTGGAGAGGGGACGGCTGAGGGGGGATGAGATGGAGGTCTTTGAGATCAAGAGAGGTCTTGAACGAGTAGATGTGAATTGGTTATTTACACTTTCGAATAATAGAAGGACTAGGGGGCATTCCATGAAATTAGCAAGTAGCACATTTAAGACTAATCGGAGAAAATTCTTTTTCACTCAACACACAATTAAGCTCTGGAATTTGTTGCCAGAGGATGTGGTTAGTGCAGTTAGTGTTGCTGGGTTTAAAAAAGGTTTGTATAAGTTCTTGGAGGAGAAGTCCATTAACTGGTATTAATCAAGTTTACTTAGGGAATAGCCACTGCTATTAATTGCATCAGTAGCATGGGATCTTCTTATTGTTTGGGTAATTGCCAGGTTCTTGTGGCCTGGTTTGGCCTCTGTTGGAAACAGGATGCTGGGCTTGATGGACCCTTGGTCTGACCCCGCATGGCAATTTCTTATGTTCTTATGTCCATTTTCATTTTTGAGTGCTTTCAGAACTCTAGGGTATATACCATCTGGTCTGAGTGATTTACTATGCTTTAGTTTGTCAATCTAATTTATGAGAGAGAGAGAGACACAAAAAGCAGACAGACACATATTTGTCATCTATTTATACCACTGTAGGAGGGTCATCTAGTAACCTGAGATGAGGTTTTGGTGGCGGTCTAGGGTTTGGGAACGAGTTTTACATGCACAGTCAGGGGTACGAACAGCACAGTACACATCGGTGAACATTTGATATGATTTGGAATTAGGAAAGGTACACAAAGATGAGATTTCTACAATGTACTGTCGCCTAGCTTGATAGCACCCAGGTAGAGAGTGTATCAAGCTAGGGCTAGAGTACATTGTAGAAACTATCGTAGTAGCCTAGCAATGGCAGAGGCATCCCCCAGAAGAGCCAGGCTGGATTGCAGTAGAAGGCTACTGTGATCCTGGTGAGAGCCTTGAAAAAAAGGTATGGGGCAGGTGGGGCAGGGGGAAGGTTTGGGGTGGACATTGGGCGGGGGGATTTGGAGTTTTGGCCCTATAAGAGGAAGTTGGAGCATGGGATTTATTCTTTTTTTAATATATCCAGTTAAGTCTAAAGTTGTACAGCTAACCACAACCGAATAACTTTATACATGACTGGCGATATTCAAAAAATATCTGATTATATTTAAAGTTATTTGGCTATGGTTAGTTGGGACAAGTTATCCGGCTAACTGTAGCCGGATAACTTGTCCACCAAACGTCCTACTGAATGTGGATCCCAAAGGATCCCTAATAGCTAGCAGCTGGAAATAAAGATATGGGATAACCTGCACGGAGCGGCAGTTAGAATTCTAAACACCTTGCTGGACAGACTGGATGGATCATTTTGTTCTTTATCTGCCATCATTTGCAATACTACTATGACAATTAGAAATACAAGTATTTAGGCCTGAGAAAAAAAACATTTGCCACAATTTGGTCCCCAGTCTGAGGTACTCAGCTGTATATAGTACCTAGAAACTCTCCAGATTTGACCCTTGAACTCTGGGTCTCTGGGTGAGTTCCCAGATTTTCCAGAGACTGGACTTAAAAAACCCCCAAAAAGAAGTGCAGTAGTGCAGCAGCATTTTAAAAATGTGCAATGGGAGTAGAGGTTGCCTGTTTTCTTCAGGCTTTGCTACTCCTTCCTCCTCGGTTCCCCCCTAGCGGTAGCACATGTAGAGAGAGACAGTCTCCACAGTAGTGAGAACTTAAGTATTCATTTAAAGCAAATGCAAACCCCACTAAAATGGCACCAACTGCACTAGAGGCAGGCAGCAAAGTAATGTCACTTTAACGCCATCCTCCAGGTGGAATGTTCCAGAACCTGGAGTGGGAGTGAGTGGGCTTCACTCCTGCCCTTAAGAATTTTACTAGTGTAACCCTTACTTGTGGTGTGTTAAGTCCCAAGGACACACAATTGAATTTATTTCTTTGGGATTGCTCCGGCTAACCATTTAATCCCACGCTGACTCTTAATTCCTGTGAGGGACTCTTTTTACCGAGGGAAGCTCTCGCTTATGGCTCAGACAATGAAAGAAGATCGCCAGTGTGTGTGTGTGTGTGTGTGCTGTACTTTAAGTGCTTCTCATGAGGTGAGCAGCTGTAAGAATTAGACAGGACCAGGTCTGGGTGTTAAAATAAAGTTTACTGATTCAAAATATTAAATAAAGTCCATTTGTCCAAAATGATGAGTGTACATCTGACTGTAGTTACAGGGTTTCTTCCTGTGTAGGTAGGTGTCCTTTGTAAGAGACCTCTGGGTAGAGCCTATGGTGATTTTAAATATGCACTGTATGGGAATCCTAGTGGAGAGGTCCCCTTTACATTGCTAACATCCTGCCTTTAGACATCTTCCTTCTCTCAAGACACCCAGCCTGCCCTGGTTCCTTGTTGGGCAGAGATCCGGATGGGGTCTCCTTCTCTGATTCTTCCTTCCCTCCTTTGGTGCAGCTCTTCTTTTATCCTTATTACTTGTTACTTCAGGTGATTTTTATCCTTATTACTTGTTACTTCAGGTGATTTCTCTTCTGGAAAAAAAAATCTGTGGGATCAGGCTATTTCTCCTGCAGTGCAATCCCGGTGGGGAAGGGGGATCAAAAAAAACCTCCCCACTAACTCAAAGTCCAAAACACTTAAAGTTTAACTGGATACATCTTCCTAAACTGGGGTTCATGCTGTCACAGGTGCTCACTGCTCTTCAGCCCCTGTCCTTTGAGTACAGCCAGCAAGGATGACTTTCCTCATAGAAGCAGGGCGAACTTAGTTTCTTCCAAATCAAACTCCTCCAGCCCTCACTGTCTCCTACAGCAGGATCCATCACTGGTGCTTGCCCACCTAGGGTTTAGAGAAGGCTCGCAGGTCTCTGGTCCCCTAGTGAGAGCCCTTCTGCTCCTAAAGGGAATCAGGTTCAACAATCTGTCTCTCTGTAACTTAAGATAAGAAGACTCCTCTGGCAGGGAGTACACGATGAGGTATCCCCTCTGAAAGAAAACTCCTTAGGACAAGGCCGGAAGGTCCGTCTAGTGTGTGGAAGAAATACATCTTTACTGTGCGGCTGCTCTCTCTAATTGAACCCCTGAGTGTTAAAATGGCTGGGCTAAATAGCACTGAGTCACCCAATCCCAAAACTCCTGGTGGGAGGGCCTGAAGGGATGGACGGCTCCTACTAAGTGTGTTCTGAGAACAAGGACAATGGCATTTACTGGCCAGACCCGGTAGGGGTGCCACACTAGACTGCAGGAAGGAGGCAAGTGGGGGCCAGGAAGGAGCTCCCTGGTGTTGACGGATTTGAATAGGGGGCAGGAGGGGCCTGGAGAGGCCAGGAAGGCTCAGGCCACGGGTTAAATTGTGGCAGAGTGAGAAGATGATTGCAGGCCATGGGAGGCCTTTTTTAAATGGGTTCCTATTTTTTTTTTTTTGGATCAGCAAATGAACCAAATCAAACAAAACAAAACAAAAATATTTAAAAAAAAAACAAGAAATGAAACCCCCTGAAACAAAAAAGAACCAAAAAGAAACTTTGGGGCTGCACATCCCAACCCACAGTGCCTTCCTGTGCTGCTTCTTCAGAACTGTTGAATCCCCCACCCAGACAGGGCACATAAAATGTGAGAGGGACTGGTACCTGAGTAAACTGAGTGCCAATTTTATGGGAACAGGTTTAGAGGGAATTTGGGTCAAGCAGATGGACCCAGGTCAAGGCTAGGATGGTGTGCAGATGTCGTGCTCACAAGTTATCCAGATAAACCTATTTGAATATTAGTTTTTATCTATTCTATGGTTAAATTCCATATTAATAATGCTATTGCTAATATATAATGTTATACAAATATGAAAAAAAAAATAATGTTATACAAATATGAAAAAAAGTGCATTTCACATTTTCAGATACCAAGCTTCTTGACTGGAAAGGCCACAAGGTGGAAGCATCACACAAAAGATGAGATGGTTTTCCTAAATTATAAAAGACACATAGCTGATACCAGGATCCAAAGTTAGATGCAAAGAAACTTTAAAACAGGCTCAGTGAATCTGCCTGTCATGGCCTAATGCTTTCGTGTCATTATTGGACTGAATTTATTCTGTTCTCCACCTTTCTTGTGCTTCTTTCTTCTCATAATGCATACCACATGTTTCTCCTTAAAGGTTTACTCATTCTATCAGATCTTTATTATTCCCATTCAATCTACCATTTCTTGTTATATGTAGGCCTGATTTCAAACCCAGTGGACCCATAAATGAAATTATATATTTAGAAAAATGAATGATAAATTGAATAATTTGAAAGGGGTGGGGAGTCCACTGAGCATGATTTATCTATTCTAATCAGGCATGACTTTGAAACTAAAGAGAAACCAATCTCAATTTATTTGCCTATTTCCATTAATTACATTTCTATTCTATTTTCCTTCTATATTTCTTTCACACATCATCCTCTGGGGGACTCTATCCTTATGTATAGTTATCTCCTCAGTTTTTCATTCTGTGAAAGGATCCCCAGGAGAAGAAGCAGAAAAAATGGGAGTAGTATCAGGCAAAAATGATTTGAGAAGACCCATAGATGATGCAGGCAAGAAGGCCTATGAATTAGGAAATGGAATGACAATTAGGGATGTGAATCGTGTCCTCGATCGTCTTAACGATCGATTTCGGCTGGGAGGGGGAGGGAATCGTATTGTTGCCGTTTGGGGGGGTAAAATATCGTGAAAAATCGTGAAAAATCTAAAAATCTAAAAATCGCAAAACCGGCACATTAAAACCCCCTAAAACCCACCCCCGACCCTTTAAATTAAATCCCCCACCCTCCCGAACCCCCCCCCAAATGAGTTAAATAACCTGCGGGTCCAGCGGCGGTCCGGAACGGCAGCGGTCCGGAACGGGCTCCTGCTCCTGAATCTTGTTGTCTTCAGCCGGCGCCATTTTCCAAAATGGCGCCGAAAAATGGCGGCGGCCATAGACGAACACGATTGGACGGCAGGAGGTCCTTCCGGACCCCCGCTGGACTTTTGGCAAGTCTCGTGGGGGTCAGGAGGCCCCCCACAAGCTGGCCAAAAGTTCCTGGAGGTCCAGCGGGGGTCAGGGAGCGATTTCCCGCCGCGAATCGTTTTCGTACGGAAAATGGCGCCGGCAGGAGATCGACTGCAGGAGGTCGTTCAGCGAGGGTTCCGGCGCCTCGCTGAACGACCTCCTGCAGTCGTTCAGCGAGGGTTCCGGCGCCTCGCTGAAC
Organism: Rhinatrema bivittatum; assembly: GCF_901001135.1. Classification (NCBI taxonomy): domain Eukaryota; kingdom Metazoa; phylum Chordata; class Amphibia; order Gymnophiona; family Rhinatrematidae; genus Rhinatrema; species Rhinatrema bivittatum. The sequence continues at coordinate 139,949,133 of NC_042615.1, read as the reverse complement.
GACCTCCTGCAGTCGTTCAGCGAGGGTTCCGGCGCCTCGCTGAACGACCTCCTGCAGTCGATCTCCTGCCGGCGCCATTTTCCGTACGAAAACGATTCGCGGCGGGAAATCGCTCCCTGATCCCCGCTGGACCTCCAGGAACTTTTGGCCAGCTTGTGGGGGCCTCCTGACCCCCACGAGACTTGCCAAAAGTCCAGCGGGGGTCCGGAAGGACCTCCTGCCGTCCAATCGTGTTCGTCTATGGCCGCCGCCATTTTTCGGCGCCATTTTGGAAAATGGCGCCGGCTGAAGACAACAAGATTCAGGAGCAGGAGCCCGTTCCGGACCGCTGCCGTTCCATACCGCCGCTGGACCCGCAGGTTATTTAACTCATTTGGGGGGGGGTTCGGGAGGGTGGGGGATTTAATTTAAAGGGTCGGGGGTGGGTTTTAGGGGGTTTTAGTGTGCCGGCTCACGATTCTAACGATTTATAACGATAAATCGTTAGAATCTCTATTGTATTGTGTTCCATAATGGTTTAAGACGATATTAAAATTATCGGACGATAATTTTAATCGTCCTAAAACGATTCACATCCCTAATGACAATTGGAAATCAGATAGGATAGCTGAAGACTTAGCAGAGCCAATAGCCCCTGGAGACAAAGCAGCTAGAGAGGTATATAGTTGAGACCTTCAGGGACATAGTAGTCAAGTCCCAACTTCAGACTGTCAGCCCTGTTTCTGCCTTGGAGGAAGAAGGTCTCATGATGGGAGAGCACCAACCAGGTGCAGCAGGAAAGGATCCTGTAGCAAGGACCTGCTCTTCAGCTGATGCATGGCCTTTCGCACTGAGGATATCTCCCCAAGGCCTACTGCCCAGGAGGGAAGGGTTAGGTCGGCCGTCATAGTTGGTGATTCGATTATTAGGAATGTAGTTAGCTGGGTGGCTGGTGGGCATGAGGATCGCCTGGTAACATGCCTACCTGGTGCAAAGGTGGCGGACCTCACGCGTCACCTAGATAGGATTTTAGACAGTGCTGGGGAGGCACCAATGACATAGGAAAATGTGGGAGGGAGGTTTTGGAAGCCAAATTTAGGCTCTTAGGTAGAAAGCTTAAATCCAGAACCTCCAGGGTAGCATTCTCTGAAATGATCCCTGTTCCACGCGCAGGTCACCAGAGGCAGGCAGAGCTCTGGAGTCTCAATGCGTGGATGAGACGATGGTGCAAGGAAGAGGGATTCAGTTTTGTTAGGAACTGGGGAACCTTTTTGGGAAGGGGGAGTCTCTTCCGAAGGGATGGGCTCCACCTTAACCAGGGTGGAACCAGACTGCTGGCACTAATCTTTAAAAAGGAGATAGAGCAGCTTTTAAACTAGAAAAAAGGGGAAAGCCGACAGTCGCTCAGCAGCGCATGATTCGGAGAGAGGTATCTTCAAAGGATACTAATGATGCATTAGAATTAGGGCATCCCGACAGTGAGGTTCCAATAATAAGAAAAATAGTCCAAGTGCCTGTAACTAAAAACTCACCTGAGCTAAAAAATTCTAACTTATCCCTATCAATTAAAAAGCAGAATGAAAATATAAACAAAAAACAAACTTTGAAATGTTTGTATGCTAATGCCAGAAGTCTAAGAAGTAAGATGGGAGAATTAGAATGTATAGCAGTGAATGATGGCATAGACTTAATTAGCATCTCAGAGACATGGTGGAAAGAGGATAACCAATGGGACAGTGCTATACCGGGATACAAATGATATCGCAATGACAGAGAGGAGCACCCGGGAGGAGGTGTGGCACTTTATGTCCAAGATGGCATAGAGACCAACAGGATAAACATTCTCCATGAGACTAAATAAAAAAATTGAATCTTTATGGGTAGAAATCCCCTGTGTGTCGGGGAAGACTATAGTGATAGGGGTATACTACCATCCATCTGGTCAAGATGGTGAGACGGACAGTGAAAAGCTAAGAGGAATTAGGGAAGCTAACCAAATTGGTAGTGCAGTAATAATGGGAGACTTCAATTACCCCAATATTGACTAGGTAAATGTATCATCGGGACACGCTAGAGAGATAACGTTCCTGGTTGGAATAAATGATAGCTTTATGGAGCAATTGGTTCAGGAACCAACGAGAGAGAGAGCAATTTTAGATCTAATTCTCAGTGGAGCACAGGACTTAGTGAGAAAGGTAATGGTGGTGGGTCCGCTTGGCAATAGTGATCATAATATGATCAAATTTGATTTAATGACTGGAAGAGGAACAGTGTGCAAATCCAAGGCTCTCGTGCTAAACTTTCAAAAGGGAAACTTTGATAAAATGAGAAAAATTGTTAGAAAAAAACTGAAAGGAGCAGCTACAAAAGTGAAAAATGTCCAAGAGGCGTGATCATTGTTAAAAAATACCATTCTAGAAGCACAGTCTAGATGTATTCCATACATTAAGAAAGGTGGAAAGAAGGCAAAACGATTACCGGCATGGTTAAAAGGGGAGGTGAAAGAAGCTATTTTAGCCAAAAGATCTTCATTCAAAAACTGGAAGAAGGATTCAACAGAAGAAAATAGGATAAAGCATAAACGTTGTCAAGTTAAATGTAAGACATTGATAAGACAGGCTAAGAGAGAATTTGAAATGAAGTTGGCTGTAGAGGCAAAAACTCACAGTAAAAACTTTTTAAAATATATCCGAAGCAGAAAGCCTGTGAAGGAGTCAGTTGGACCGTTAGATGATCGAGGGGTTAAAGGGGCACTTAGAGAAGATAAGGCCATCGCAGAAAGATTAAATGATATCTTTGCTTTGGTGTTTACTGAAGAGGATGTTGGGGAGGTACCCATAATGGAGAAGGTTTTCATGGTTAATTATTCAGATGGACTGAATCAAATCACGGTGAACCTAGAAGATGTGGTAGGCCTGATTGACAAACTGAAGAGTAGTAAATCACCTGGACCGGATGGTATACACCCCAGAGTTCTGAAGGAACTAAAAAATGAAATTTCAGATCTATTAGTAAAAATTTGTAAGCTATCATTAAATCATCCATTGTACCTGAAGACTGGAGGATAGCAAATGTAACCCCAATATTTAAAAAGGGCTCCAGGGGCAATCCGGGAAACTACAGACCGGTTAGCCTGACTTCAGTGCCAGGAAAAATAGTGGAAAGTGTTCTAAACATCAAAATCACAGAACATATAGAAAGACATGGTTTAATGGAACAAAGTCAGCATGGCTTTACCCAGGGCAAGTCTTGCCTCACAAATCTGCTTCACTTTTTTGAAGGAGTTAATAAACACGTGGATAAAGGTGAACCGGTAGATGTAGTATACTTGGATTTTCAGAAGGCGTTTGACAAAATTCCTCATGAGAGGCTTCTAGGAAAAGTAAAAAGTCATGGGATAGGTGGCGATGTCCTTTCGTGGATTGCAAACTGGCTAAAAGACAGGAAACAGAGAGTAGGATTAAATGGAAAATGTTCTCAGTGGAAGGGAGTGGACAGTCGAGTGCCTCAGGGATCTGTATTTGGACCCTTACTTTTCAATATATTTATAAATGATCTGGAAAGAAATACGACGAGTGAGATAATCAAATTTGCAGATGACACAAAATTGTTCAGAGTAGTTAAATCACAAGCAGATTGTGATAAATTGCAGGAAGTCCTTGTGAGACTGGAAAATTGGGCATCCAAATGGCAGATTAAATTTAATGTGGATAAGTGCAAGGTGATGCATATAGGGAAAAATAACCCATGCTATAATTACACAATGTTGGGTTCCATATTAGGTGCTACAACCCAAGAAAGAGATCTAGGCGTCATAGTGGATAACACATTGAAATCATCGGTTCAGCGTGCTGCGGCAGTCAAAAAAGCAAACAGAATGTTGGGAATTATTAGAAAGGGAATCGTGAATAAAACTGAAAATGTCATAATGCCTCTGTATCGCTCCATGGTGAGACCGCACCTTGAATACTGTATACAATTCTGGTCACCGCATCTCAAAAAAGATATAATTGCAATGGAGAAGGTACAGAGAAGGGCTACCAAAATGATAAGGGGAATGGAACAGCTCCCCTATGAGGAAAGACTAAAGAGGTTAGGACTTTTCAGTTTGGAGAAGAGACGGGTGAGGTGGGATATGATAGAAGTGTTTAATATCATGAGAGGTCTAGAATGGGTAGATGTGAATCGGTTATTTACTCTTTCGGATAATAGAAAGACTAGGGGGCACTCCATGAAATTAGCATGGGGCACATTTAAAACTAATCGGAGAAACTTCTTTTTTACTCAACGCACAATTAAACTCTGGAATTTGTTGCCAGAGGATGTGGTTAGACCAATGCGCCGATGAACCCCATCAGTGACCTCCCACCCAACCTGCACCAAAGCCCACTCTAACCAGAGTTAATATCTTAACAGTGCACCCCTTCTTACGCCCTCTTCCTGGAGGTTTGGGTTTATTTGGATTGTCTTGATGAAATTGTTGTAAAAGAGATTTGTCCAAAATATTTGAAGCTGGTTCCCAAGTATTTTCTTCTGGACCGAAACCCTCCCAGGAAATTAGATACTCCCAACGTCGATGATAAAAACGGACGTCTAGAATATCTTGAACCTGATAAATGATAACAGGGACCAGCGAGCGTGTCAGGCATTCAGACGCTGTGCACAACATAGATACTCCAGGTTTTTATGATCGGTGTATACCACCACTGGATGTTGAGCCCCCTCCAGCCACTGGCACCACTCTTCAAACAACATTTTAATGGCTAAGAGTTCTTTGTCCCCTATTCCGTAATTCTTCTCCACGGGAGTAAACTTTGTTGAGAAGTACGAGCAAGGAAGAAGTGATCCCTTGTCAGATAGTTGACAGAGAACTGCCCCAACCGCGATGTCAGAAGCATCTACCTCCATTATGAAGGGTTGATTGGGATCTGGGTGATATAGGCAAGAATCGAGCAGAAAGGCTTGTTTTAATTCCTCGAATACCTGGATTGCTTCTGCAGACCATTCTCTGGCATTGGCCCCCTTTTTTGGTTAACACAGTAAATGGTGCTAATTTCTGAGAGTAATGGGGAATGAAATGTCGGTAAAAGTTTGTAAACCCCAGAAAGCGTTGAAGAGCCTTTACTCCAACTGGGCAAGGCCATTCCTTAATGGCTAATACCTTTCCAGGGTCCATATGGAATCCTGAAATTGACACGATGTATCCCAAGAAGGATAAAGATGGTTGTTCAAATACACACTTTTCTAATTTGGCATATATGCGATTCTCACGGAGCCGTTGTAACACCAGACGTACTTCTTGTCGATGGGTATTAATATCTTTAGAGAATATGAGGACATCATCTAGGTATACGATTACTGAGGAATGAAGCATGTCCTGAAAAACCTCATTCATCAGATTTTGGAAAATCGCTGGCGCATTATAAAGTTCAAAAGGCATGTCTAAATACTCGTATTGCCCATCACGAGTATTGAATGCGGTTTTCCACTCATCACCTGGCTTTATTCGTATTAAATTATATGCTCCTCGGAGATCTAATTTAGTAAATATCCTTGCTCCTTGTAAATGGTCCAATAGTTCAGGGATGAGAGGAAGAGGATATTGGTCCCTGCGGATGATGGAATTGAGACCCCGATAATCTATACAGGGTCTAAGGGAACCATCTTTCTTGACAACAAAGAAGACTCCGGCTCCAGCTGGAGACGTAGATGGCCGAATGAACTCCTTATCCAGATTTTCTTGGATATATTGGGACATTGCCCGAGTCTCAGATAAAGACAATGGATAAACTCGCCCTCAAGGTGGTATAGCGCCAGGTAGTAAATCAATGGCACAGTCGAAGATCCGGTGTTCTGGCAAGAGCTCAGCCTTTTCTTTGGAGAAGACATCTGCATATTCTGTATACTGAGGCGGCAGGGTCAGAGGAGTAACAGCCAAATGTACACTAGGCCGTGGCAGATTCAACAACAGAACGTAAAGCAGTCTGGACTCCAGGATATGATTTGTAAAGGCTTCCAATCAATGAGTGGTGAGTGCTTTTGAAGCCTGGGTAAACCCAAAACTATGGGATGGATGGATTTGTCCAAGACGTAGATGGAGATCTTCTCCTTGTGAAGAATTCCAGTGCGCAAGATCACAGGAGCAGTGGTAGATGAAATGCTGCCTGGCAGTGGAGTACCATGAATAGATGAGACTCGTAGCGGTGGTGAGTGAGGAACCTCAGGCAATTGTAACTGTTGGACCAGATCAGCAAGGATGAAGTTGCCCCCTGGCCCCAGAGTCAAAAAGAGCCAAAGTGGCAAACGTTCCCCCAGGATACCCCAAAGTGACTGGAACCGTACATTGGGGAACAGGACTCACACAACCTAGGATTAGCTCCCCAGTAATGCCTAGGCTTGGGAGTTTCCCGGTCATTCCCTGCATTATGCTAACATGTGTCCCTTAACTCCACAGTACAAACACAAGCCTAGGGTTCGGCGGCGCTTCCTTTCTTCTGGGGTGAGGGGACTGTGGCCAAGTTGCATGGGCTCCACAACCTGACTGGATTGATGTTCCTGAGGTAGTGCCATTGGTTGGGAGAAAGATGGAGCCAATGTAACGGGCCTACGGACAGATTTAATTTCTCGGGCCCGTTGCTGAAGTCTGCGATCAATTCTTCCAGACAGATTGATTAGACTTTCTAGATTGTCAGGAAGATCCCTTGCTGCAAGCTCATTTTTGATGCGAGGAGATAGTCCTTCTAGAAAGACGCTGTGTAGACTGTCCTCTCGCCATCCTAGCTCCGATGCCAAAGTACGGAACTCAACCGCGTAATCGACCAGCGGCCAGGAACCTTGGCGGAGATGCAAGAGTTCTGATGCTGCAGTAGACTGTAGAGCTGGCTCATCGAATACTAATTTAAAATTATGCAAAAATTTCTGTAGATTCCCCAGCATTGGATCACCTCGCTCCCACAGCAGGGAGGCCCATGCCAGAGCCTTTCCATCCAATAAAGATAGAATGTAGGTGGTCTTCACCTGATTGGATGGGAACTGCATGGGTTGAAGAGAGAACCGCATGAGGCAGTGGTTGATGAAACCCCGGCACTGTTTGGCTTCTCCCGCATAGCGAGGTGGCACTGGTAGATGTGTAGAGGCGGCTGAACCGGTGACTGGAGGAACCGGTGGTGGAACTACCACCGGGGGAGTTGAATCCAGGCGGTTAGTTAGTCTTTCAACGGTAGCAGTCAAAGTATCTAAGCAATGTTGCTGCTGCTGCATCCATTGGGCCAGGCCAGGGATGGCCTGGAGGGCAGACAGATCCACTGAGTCCATGGCCTTGGCAGTCTGTTAATTATTTGATTCGTGGACTCTTAATATGACTTATGTGATAAAATAAGTCAGAAGGTGGATCAAGAAAACAAACAGTCTTTTTATAAAACTGACCTTCAATATGAGGAATTGAACTGAACACGTAGGTGATTCAGGATTAAAAGTATTTATTCAGCAAACCACAGAGGATTCAAGAACATATCTCAAATGAAACTTTGGAACTGAGCAAAAACATGGCAACAAGCAAAAAGTATTTATACAAGTCAAAAAGGCAGAGACAAAGCTGAGGAGAAGCGTTCACCGTTGCTGTCAGTTGCCAAGGCAAGCAGAACGCTTCTTCTCAGTGCTTATAAATAGCAAACATACCTTTAGATTCTAAGCAGAGCTCAAGCCGCCTGTTCCCTCTGAAGTCTCCACAAATCAGCTGGGAGCACGCGCACATTCAGGCCAGCACATAGAACCCAGCCAAGCATGTGCGCGTCTGATATCACGTGCGCATGCGCGCGCACACGTGCACTCCGACGTCAGACACGTCGGAGCACACAAATCACGGCAAGGCCCGAAACACCCGCTGCAGTCCCCGACTGATGCTCCGATGAACCCCATCGGCGACCTCCAGCCCAACCTAAACCAAAGCCCACTCACTCTAACCAGAGGTAATATCTTAACACACAGATACCTTATGTGGATAACTTTAAGCTGGATGGATTATATTCGTTTTCCTGGTTTTGAATATTGGCCATAAAGAAAATAAATTAGAACATAAAATAATTTTACATCATTTCAGTTGCTGAGGATAAAGTGCCTCTACAAGCATATCCTACTTTTGTTTAAAGATTTTGAAAGACTATGAAACAAACTTTTTTTTTTTTCATGGAAAAGGTTGAAGACCCACTGCCAGTACGAGATCATTACAGATGGATTCCATCTTATTGGGTTCACACAAGAAGAGAATGTGCTGTTCATTGTTAATTAGCACCAGCTTCTATCCCCTTCCACTTACTCATTTTCGTGCGCACTCTTCTGTGGAACAGGACATCTCAGCCTCACAGAATGATTGTACTCTTTTAAAACTGATTAATGTACTCTGCTGACATACTGCAATTGTAGTTTCAAAATCTCAAAAATAAAAAGACGACAGAAACCAGATCATTGCATATAACATATACATCCTATCCTCCTGCTAACCTTAGGTCATGTACCTGTCTTGTACGTACACTATCATTCCGGTCAGATACTTTTGTATAAACAAAATCCAAATCACTGTGCCATTAACTGCTTTCACAAAACAGTTACTATGTAAATTGTTGAAACATTTTCAGCTGAAGTGATATTGTACAGTTTTCTGGTATTAATATTGTAGCATTTTTTTTCCTATATTTAATAAAAAGCCCCTGTGAATCATCTCAGCAAGGGAAGCCAGAGCTGTCCGATTAACACAATGAAAAATAATCTCTCTTTCCTTCTTTTAGAAAATACCTTGCAAAGAAGAGCAATGTTTCAGTGCATGCACTGGGGGTTTCTCAGAATATATTGACCATGCAGATGATGAATTGGTGAGATCTCGTTCCAGTTTTCAGTGGACAAGTGCTTCCCCAAATCTAGAAGATGCCACTGTGAGGCTGATTCACACTATTTGGAAAGGAGACCATGGCAAATAGCTATTTGAGAAGGCCAGTGAATAAACAAAAAAAAAAAAAAAAATCACTACTCAAAGCTGGATCAGAATCTGCACAGGAGACCAAATAGTGAGAAATTGGGTGCATGGATGATGTTGGGCCCCTTTAGAAAAAGGCAGGAAAACTTCACTGCACATCTTGGGCCATGACATCCGTGTGATCAAAGGGCAAGAAGCCCAAAACACTTACATGCAATTCTATTGCCATATTCACCCTAGCTTCATAGAATTCAGTGGGGAAAACTCAAAAACTCACACATGTGGTAGAAATTATTTCAGGACAAACATTACTGTCAGTGGTTTTGGAAGTTGCAAAGCATCATGTGCTACAGTTTTTACAAGCAAAGGGCACTACAGCCAGTTAGGAGTAACCCCCAGGGAAGGAGCAGGCCGAACTTGGACACAGGCTGATCAGGCATCAGAGTCTTCTGCCTGGACTGGCCATCTCCCCCTCGGGCTGAGCCCTTAAGTTCTGGTGGCAGGAAAGTCTTAGTGAAGGTAAACTGACAAAACAGAGAACATAAGAACATAAGAAATTGCCATGCTGGGTCAGACCAAGGGTCCATCAAGCCCAGCATCCTGTTTCCAACAGAGGCCAAACCAGGCCACAAGAACCTGGCAATTATCCAAACACTAAGAAGATCCCATGCTACTGATGCAATTATTAGCAGTGGCTATTAATTGCATCAGTAGCAGGAAAGTACCCACCAGAGCAGGGCAGGCCTGCAGGAATCAAGCAGGGAATAGATAGATGTTCACAATCAAAACAGAGAACAGAAAGTATACCTCAAATAAGACAGGACAGGAACAAGAGGCAAAACAAAAAAAAAGGCTATAAAAATAGGGCCAAACAGACACAAACAAACTAAGCATACAAAATACAAAGCAAGTGCAAATGCAGAGGGCCACAAACTTGGTCCAATATACAGAGTAACACAGAACAAGTACTAGGATACAAGAACTAGGACCAATGAAGACCACAACTAGGAGCAAAGTTGATTCCAAGATGAGGCAAGGAGCTCAGAGTGAGAGAGGCTTAAATGCTGAGCCAATGCCAGGGTCATGGATGCAAGCAGGTTCTCCAAGTCCTATGGCTTGGAGGACTAAGCAGGCAGGACCATGGCCCACTGAGGACACCTGCTGGTGGGAGGACAGCACTGTAAATGTTCCCTTACTTATAGTAGATGATGGCAGATAAGAACCAGTTAGTTTATTCTCAGATGACTACCACTCTTGTTTTCTATGTTTGGGTAAGTCAGTATATACATTCCCATATTTAAACCAACAACAGCTCCCCCTAGGTCTTTTCCTAACCTTTCAATCCTACCACTCTCTGCCATCACTATATTTAATTAAGAGCTGTACTGTCTATAAAGGAGTAACATGTCATACTCAGATGATTAAGCACACCATTCTATAAATTTGAGGAGGTGCTACTCCACTTTTGCAATGAGAGGTTGGCTTGATAACTCAGATATGCTCAAATCAGGGCATAATAGCATCACATATTCCTACATGTCATTCCTTTGGGCACCTTCAAAAGAGAAACTCCTGAAAAAGAGGATGCAAAGTATTGTCACAGCAAGGCTAAATGCACTCAACTAAAATTGTCATTAGCTGTATTGTAACAAACCTTACACGCCATATATCTTCCAGAGATCTCTTACCTGAAGTGTTGGAATATATATTGTGAGCTCCATGACTCCTTCACCAGCCTTAGCCTCCTCTTCTGTGTTTACCTCTTTTGCCTCTGCAGCTAATTTCTATGGCCAGGGAACTGATGAACTCAAAAGTTGTAGAAAATGCAGCATACTATCAAAATTTTGATGACTTCCATTTACACAAGTGTTAGAAAGTCACCACTTTGTTTACTGAAGAAGGTCAACTTTTCAGCAGCTCAAAGATTCACTTGATCAGAGTCCTGCTGGAATGATGACATGGTTGCATCATTTTTCAAAGTCAGAGGAGGGAGAAAGGAAGTGAGTTAGCAAACAAGTCAATAGGAAGTACATATTACCACCTACAAACACAAAAAGCTGCATACCATGAAATCCTCAACAATAACTTTGAATTGGAACCTATAGAGTGAAAAAAGAACTTTACTATAAATGAGAATCTCACTCTGTATAACAGAAGACTACTCACATTACTTCAGAAAAACTACTTTGCACAAAGAAGACCTCATATAAAGGGACAATGGGACTGCACTATATTTCTTAATGCCTTATGTCCTAAATTTTAAGTGCCAAATTGTTTGTAATCATAGGTCTAGAAATAATCCTATTCGTCCAAATCCCATATATATGTTTTTGTAAACAATTTTTTAAATGAAAGTATTAACTTCCCGGTTGAATGACTATGCTTGCCTACTCTATACAGGAATATGGAGTATAGCCATGCATTTAGGTTGGCATGGCCTCCAGAAATGAGTTTGCATATCTGCAGACAAAGGACTGATAGATGCCTGCCATTCCTTCCTCTTGTCACCCTTTGGAAGGAGTTACTAGGGACCTGTCATCACTTTCACCTCAACAGAAAAGCTGTGAGGGTAGCCTATAAGGGAAGTTGTTTTTACTTGTATTTAAAAAATTGTTTTCAAAAACATATATATGGGACTTGGAGGAATAGAATTATTTCCAGACCTATAATTATAAACATCTTGGCACGTTATATTAAGGACATAAGGCACTAACAGGCCGAGACAGAAAAACGCGCGGGAGAGCAGGCGAGTGCCCACTTTCCCGGCGCGCACCCAGGTCACTCTCCTGGGCGCGCGATTCAGGAAGGTGGCCTATGCAAATTAGGGCCTGCGGTAAAAGGAGGCGCTAGGGACACTAGGCATCCCTGGCGCCTCCTTTTTGACAGGAGCGGCGGTTGTCAGCGGGTTTGGCAGCCAACGCTCAATTTTGCTGGCGTCAGTTCTCAAACCCGCTGACAGCCACAGGTTCGGAAAACAGACACCGGCATAATTGAGCATCCGTCTTCTGACCCGCGGGCCTCAGGCCGATTTTTAATTTGCTTTTTTTTTTTAAATTTTTACTTTTTTTTTACTTTTGGGGCCTCCGACTATAATATCGCTATGATATTCCTTTCTAGAATCCTTCGAGTCCTCGTCATCTCTGGAAATTGAAAACATTCTTAAGAAGCTCAAGCCCTCTTCACATCCGTCTGACCCAATACTCTCCAACCTGCTTTTCTCCATTCCGAACATCATCTCAAAGCCTATAGCAGACATCATCAACTGCTCCTTGGCACAAGGGTGGGTACCAGACCAACTAAAACTCACAATACTTAAACCCCTACTAAAAAAAACCCAACCTTCCGCCCTCTGACCCAGCAAACTTCCGCCCCATAGTGAACTTGCCTCTGATCGCCAAAATTATGGAAACAATAGTAAACAAACAACTCTCCGAATACCTGGAGGAGAACAATATTCTCTCACCATTCCAGTTCAGATTTCGCAAAACTCTAAACACTGAATCCCTCCTAACCTCTCTTTCGGACACCATCCTCCTAAACCTGGAAAAAACCAACCTTATCTTCTAGCGCTACTAGATCTATCTGCGGCCTTTGACACGGTGAATCATTCCATCCTTTTAGAGCGCCTGTCAGACATTGGCATCAAGGGAGTGGCACTCAGCTGGTTCAAATCTTTCCTAGACAACAGATTCTTCAAGGTCAGGATCAACAATAAGGAATCACACCCAATTAGATCCAACTTGGGAGTTCCCCAGGGTTCATCCCTCTCACCCACCCTCTTCAACATCTACCTGCTCCCACTCTGCCAGTTACTCACTAACTTAAAGTTAACGTACTACCTCTACGCCGACGATGTCCAGATTCTTCTCCCAATCACAGACTCTCTTCAAAAAACTTGATCTCACTGGAATAGTTGTCTGCAATCAATCAACAGCCTGCTCACCAGCCTCAACCTGATCCTTAATACCAACAAGACGGAGATTCTCATCATATTGCCGGACGCAAACGACACCCTCCTCAACTCACCAAGCTCCTCACAATTCGCAAAAACAGCTATCAACCATGCACCTTCCGTCAGAGATTTAGGAGTTCTGCTTGACAATCAATTTAACCTTAAAACATTTGTGCAAAATACCACGAAAGAATGCTTTTTCAAATTGCAAGTACTTAAAAAACTGAAATCTCTCCTTCACTTCCGAGATTTCCGACTGGTGCTGCAATCCATTATCCTGTCTAAAATTGACTACTGTAACTTCCTCCTTCTTGGTCTTCCTGCGATTACCATCAAACCACTGCAGATGGTTCAGAACGCCGCTGCCAGGATACTCACCAACTCAAAAAAAGAGATCACATCACTCCCGTCCTTCAGTCACTTCACTGGTTACCCATCAAATTTAGAATTTCGTTCAAAGTTCTCATGATGATTCACAAGGACATCCATAACATCTCCCCCCTCAAGCTAAGCAGCCAACTTCATCCACACTCTTCAGACAGACCTGTCAGAAGAGCATACAAAGGCTCACTGTATGTACCCCCTGCTAAAACCTCCTTAAGAAAGCGAGTGTTATCTACAGCAGGTCCCACTCTATGGAATACGCTTCCCCCAGATCTCCGTCAAGAAATCTGCCCTCAGACTTTCAAGAAAAAACTTAAAACTTGGCTTTTCAGTCAAGCCTTTTCCGGAGACTTAAGCTTTCACTGATTCCGCCCCACGGACAAGGTCTAGGGTGCCTCGGACAAGGGCACGCTGTGCCCTCAACCTAGTTCCTCCCAGGCCTTTATCTGGGGCCATCTTTCCCTCATTATTTCCCTTGTTCTTTCCCTTCTTATTTCTCCTGCCCCCTCATGCCCAGCCTCTCCCCCCTCAGTATCTCAATATTTTCACCTTAGACCCACTGACCTAAGCACTTGATCACCTAGTCCAAGTAACCCGCAATTTGCAATCGGTTTTACCCTGATATGTAGCAACAGTTAACTGGTAATCTCATCTCTTTCGTATTTTGGTACCCATTTACTGTTCCCCAACCAGAGCCGCTATGGAATGAGTCCTCTGCCTCTCTCCCCAGCCCCCCTAGTTTTCCCTATCTTCACTGGAATATACATCAATTGTCTTTATGATTATATGTTGCATATATAGTTATATGTGTATTTTATTCTGTAATGAAGTTTTTCTACTCTATTGGTTGTAAATGTTCCCTGTTTCAAACGCTGCAAATGTTCCTTGTATCGCTCCTAGCTAATGTTTCTGTTGCACTGTAAACCGGTGTGATCTGTATACTTTACAGGAATGTCGGTATATAAGAATTCAAAACAAATAAATAAATAAATAAATATTAAGTCGGAGGGTATACAGAAAAGCAGTTTTTTCTGCTTTTCTGTATACCCTCCGACTGTATTACCCCTTACTGTATACCCTCTGTATACTGTATTACCCCTTACTGTATACCCTCCGACTGTATTACCCCTTACTGTATAAGGGGTAAAGCTAGCGCGTCGAAAACACGTGTCCAAACCTGGGCTAACAGTGCGCTCTACCAGAGCGCACTGTTAGCCCAGGTTTGGATATGTATATCGAGAATGTCGGTATATATAAAAAAAAAAAAAAACAACCCCTAAATAAATAAATGTCTTGGATCCCAAGCACAGATGTAGTCACCATATCTATCAAAACAAACTATAATCATAGCAGACATGGATTTTCTGACTGTGGTGAAGCTTATATGTCCAGAAGATGGCATCTTGGTTTATTAGAGGAACCAAACCCATATGACTACAATCAATAGCCTTGAAGATATTAGGGAAAGGACTATGCTTGCCTACTCTATACAGAAATACAGAGTTTAACCAGGCATCTAGGCTGGCTTCGCCTCCAGAAAAGAGTTTGCAAATCTGGAGACAAAGGACTGATAGATTCATGCCAATTTTGGAAGGAGTTACTAGGGAACTGTCATCATTTTCACATCAACAGACAAGCTGTGAGGTTGGCCTATATGGGAAGTTAAGTCATTTATGCAGCTTCTCACAGTGCTCGGTCATCCTAAATCAATTCAGGTACTCTCTCTCAATAAGCTCTAAATTTGACCTGGGATGAAAAATACTGCTACAGGAGTTGAGACAAAAGTAGATGCACTCTTAGAGACACTGAGGTGTACCTCAGATGCATATCCATCTTAGGTAGTCATTCATCAAATTGCGTTATATGGCCTTATCGTGGGCGTTAGGGCCCTAATGCCTGCGATAATGCCATAACACCATAACACATGCAATAACACATCCCGAGATGCATATGCAAATTCTAAAAATGTAGTCAAAAGGAAGGAGTTTGGGAGGAGTTTATGAAAATGGGGTGTTTAATGTTGTGTGTGATAGCGTAACGCATGCTATCACACGATTTAAAGCGAGAAATAACTATATCTTTTTTCAGGGCAAATCCCGTTTCGGGCAGGGGGAGAGGGAAGGGGAAGAGAGAAAGAGAGGCTCTGGGGAGGCACACCTATTAGTCAACTAAGAGGGACCATTAAGAACTCAGGGTAAGGTTTTGGTGGTGTGCTAGGTTTTGGGGGCAGTTTTACATGCAGTCAGAGGCATGAACAGCACAGTAGACATCGATGAAGATTGTATGTGATTTGAAGTGAGGAAAGGTATACAAAGATGAGATTTGTACATTGTACTCTGACCTAGCTTGTGCATTAAGCTAGTGCATTAAGCTAGGTCAGAGTACAATGTACAAATCTCATCTTTGTATACCTTTCCTCACTTCAAATCACAAAAAATCTTCACCGATGTCTACTGTGCTGTTCGTATCTCTGACCGCATGTAAAACTGCCCCCAAAACCTCACCTCGAGTTACTAGTTGCCCTTCTTACAGTGGTATAAATAGTTTGCTTATAGGAGAGCCTTATAAAGAGTCTCAGTCTCTCTCTCTCTCTCTCACTCATCAACAGCCACAAAATGTGGTAAAAGCCTGTCTGGGCACTTCTCAGCTCACAATGTGAAAATATCACCATGCAATAAATTTAACACACATTGCAGTATTTGGAAAATGACCCTAACCACACCCCTTTTTTATTCACAGGCAAAATTTATAGCAGAATAATGAATCTAAGTCTTAGATAGGCCCAATGAAAAGGAAAGCATTACACTCTTTGTAACCCTTTTATAGAGGCTGGTATTAATTGTGACAAATAAGCACAGAATGTCTTTCAGCTGTGCCAAGGCACTACCCCCTTCCTCCAGCTGGTCCTCTTAAGCCAATACTGGCATAGACTTTGCAGTTACTTTGTTACTATCTTTTTAAAAACAGTGAGAAATGGCTCTAAATAAGACATTTTCCATATCTATTTTTTCATTTTTCCAAATTCTATTCCCATGGAACAGGATAGAGTAAAAGGAAAGAGGGTAGCAGAGACTGGTGGCTTACCATGATTTCCCTTGAGAAGAAAAAAAAAATAAAAATACATTTTTTTCTCCCATAGTAATAATTCAAGCAACCAGGATGTACTCCTGCTCTGAGTTGGAGCAAGTATATATTTAAAATAGAGGTCTTAGGCCTACATTCATCAAGCTGCTTTGTTTTTTTTTTCGCAGGAGTGGTTCCACGATCGCCGGAGGGGTTATGTCGCCGCGATAGTGAGGCCCCTCCCCAGAAAACAGATCGTGGATGTATGGAGCGTTCTTTTGTGTTGTGGCCAAACCCTGCGACACAACAGAACATGGCGAGCGGCCATTTAACGCGATGGCAGCCCCAACCTCATGGGACTGCCATCATCTTAAAGGGCCGCTGGCCCCAAAAAATATCAACTCCAGCCAAATGGGGAGGTTGAGAGGGGGGTCAGTGCTGACCCATTTTTAACCCAGGGCCACCAGTCAAGGCGGCTCCAACTGCTCCATGAAAAATTAGTGGGAATATGTACACGGCGGCAGAAGTTAGATGTAAAACAGTAATTAGACAGGCCAAGAGAGACATGGAGAAGAAGCTTGCCAGTGAGGCAAAAACTAAAATAAAAACATTTCCAAGTACATTCGAAGCAAAAAGTCTTGATGTGATCTCTTTTGTCTGCTTTTTAAAACAGATTTTGAATGCTTTTCTTCATTATTTTGAGATAATAAAGGCTATATTTGTGAGGGGGTTGAGCGATACTTAACCTCTACCAGTGTTTTAATCTTTACTTGCACTTACGAGACCACTCTATTGTGTCCATTTTTGGATGGGGAAGAAATGGACATGTGCCTAAAGGGATTCAGGATCTTGGCTTCCAACTGCTTCTTGTACAACCTATGCTAACAAGTGCAGGTACCCGAATCCTCCATGTTTTGCTGTCTTGTTTTGTTTTTCCTTCCCCTTTTCCCTTTGCTCTTCAGACTCAAGTGCACAGAGGGGCATTAGCTGCCTAAGGAAAGTGAACAATTCTGCTGGAACAGAGTGCTTGTTTGTTTTTTGAGTTTTCTCATCCAGTGTTGGTGGAGATATTTTTCTCCCACACCCCATTATTCTATTTGGTATAAAAGAATTACTGTTGTGATTGTGGGAGGGATCATGGAAACTCACTAAGTGTAGGTGGGCAGACTGGATAAGCTAGAGGGTCTTTTTTTGTCATCATCTTTCTATATTTCTAAATATTCAATTATTAACTGTCAATGGTAAAATTCAAAATGCTTCTTATCTATTTTGTGTGTGGCCTTCATAGTGACGAGATGCTATGGAAAACAGGGTACGTGAAGGATAATAAATGAATAGAATAAAGTTATTGACAAGGGAACTATTAATTACTTGCATGCAAGTACAAAAAATAATGACCTGGGAAAGATTAATTGTAATCTTAGGAAAGCATGTTTCAACTTTCTCTACTTGGATAGTTTTCATGAGACAGAAGTGTGTATAGTTTCTTATGATTTTTAGATATGTTGTTTGAATAAATTCTCTGCTGCAGCACAGCAGTCTAGCCCCTATTCTGTGACACAGATACACTAATTATTTTTATTTTATTTCTGATTCACTTGACTCACAAATTTCCTTGTGATGAACTTAAAGATCACATGGTAAAATAATGAATTTGCTTTTCCTTCAAGATAACCTGGATCTAATTCATGCAGAGTCTTGAATATAGTTGTTAATTTAAATTGGTCCTCTGTATGATTGGGAGTCTATATAGGCCCTTTAATATAGGTATTATATGGTCTTTTTGCTTACTGCCAGTCAGCAATGTTGTGGCTGTATTTTGAATTGCCTTTAGTCTTTGGGAGAATAATTTTATAACCATGTGCAGTGGGGTAAAGCCTGCATGCATCATTAATACTCAGACTTTACCCCACATTTTCTAAGCAAATTTATTACTTTGAAAATTTGCGTGTAAATGCCTGTATATATTCACAAACCTACCCACAGAAAATTACACTGCTCTATCAAAGGCATAACTTGAATAGGTGAACTTACATGCATACTTATTAAAAACAAACAGTATGCAGATAAAGTCCAAACTCATAGAGAAAAAAAACACGATGGCAGAAAAAGACATTATGCCCTATCTAGTCTGCCCATCCATACCAGCTGCTCAACTCTCAATCCCTACCACTCCTTCAGAGATCCCCTGTGATTGATTGTCTCATGCTTTGTTGAATTCAGATACTGTCCTTGTCTCCACAACCTCCTCTGGGAGGCTGTTCCGTGCATCCACTCTTAACAGTACTCCCATCCCTCCCCCAGAATTCTTCTTGTCAGTTGGTTTAAGGTTTACTTTTATGTGAACTGAGCCCTGAGCTATTTTAGTACAGCCATTTATGTGAAAAAAAAAAACCTGGATTTTATGCAAGCATAAATGATTTTGAAAAGCAAGCTCTGTGATCTCACCTGTGGGAGTCCAGTAAAGATGGAATTGCAGTAAACTATTTTTGATAAAATAAAGCCACAAATTACAGTAGCCAAATCAGCTTGTGAAAAAAAAATCATAATTGATTTCTCTCAATTGTCAAAATCACTTTCTAGCTAGTATTGAAATATGAGCCTTTGTTGATAAAGTGGAATCAATCAATAATTACACCTAAACTCTTTACTTTAGGACTATATGCCCCTATTAACCCATCCAAATCCTGAGTGAGCTGTAAGAATGGAGTTGATGGGTTGGCTACATGCAAAACCTTCAGCAAATTGCATTTTAATCTGCCCCTAGCCAGTATTTTGATTTTAGTAAGACCCCCAATTTAGTTTCTTAATAGCTTTCTGATAAAAAAAAGTATAAGCCACATGTTTAACTGTACATCATCAATGTAGACAGAAAACGTAAATCCAAGCCCATATAGCAAATCTCCTAAATGTTTTAAATGCACATTAAATAATATAAGCAGTAAAGTGAAGCCTTTTGAGATGCCACATTACTGTGTAATTAGGTAATACAGTATTTCCTCTTTAGCACATCATTTATTTTCTTCTTAGAACAATTGATACCTTGTTGAAATATTGTGCAGTTTATCATTTGTCTTTTTGTTGTAAATGCAGAATTGTATGTTCAGGGGGAAGTACACTGTACTTTATATCATATTTACAAAGATAAAACAAAGAAACACAACAGTTTGGAACAGCAAGCTGGAAATTGCATTTTTCACTGCAAGAAGAATTGGTAGGATTTGTGGTCTTTTTATAATTTTGAGATTGCCAGTCTGATATTTCTCTTCTTTAATATTTTAGACCCAATTTGTCACAGATTTTACCATAGATACAGAATAGAATAAAATCTTTGATAAGACAAGCCCCATTGCATAGAAGGACGTTATACATTCATAGACACCTATGCCTGCCTCTAAAACCAAGTTATTATTCTTCTGTCAGTTTTCATCTTCTTCAAAAGTAGATTGCGGTAGGAGGAGGAATACAAGGGTTTTTGTTTTTTTTTAAATTCATTCATATATACCTATTTTATTGCATGCAAAAGACTTGATTTAATGTGCTTACTCATGAAAGGGAAGTTTCCTATCATTATATGATAGGAAATCCTGTTTATTATTTAATGCAACCTTTCCCATGTTATCTCACACCCTCTTTTAATCCCATGTTAACATGTTTTATTTGTTCAATGTAAAGCGCCATGCCTGGCGTCTGTTTGCATTACACTGTGAACCGATGTGATATCCTGGATGAATGTCGGTATATAAAAATTTTAAATAATAATAATAATAATAATATGAACCCCCCCGTCTCCCTTCCAAGCCCTGCTGAGCACAGACCCATTCGTTGCAGAGTTGAGGGCATGGATTCTGTGATGGAGACTGGCTTAATCTGGAAGAGCGTAAAGACTGAGAATCATTTTCCAAAATAAATAATCCTTACACCAAAAGTGTGATCCAAACAAAAGACATTTTACTAATCAAAAACAGATGCAATGAAAACATAAGAACATAAGCTTTGCCATATTGGGTCAGACCAAAGGTCCATCAAGCCCAATATGCTGTTTTCAACAGTGACCAATCCAGTTAACAAGTACCTGGCAACAGGGCCAGTGCAAGGGTATATTGGGCGCCCTAGCCAACCCTTGCGCTGCCCCCCCCCCCCCCCCTGTTTCGGCGCCGACTGTGTGCTTCTCAGGGTAGCTCGCGGCCCTGAGAAGCACACAGTCTCTATTTCTCTTTGCCGCGAGTGGGACAGGCCCCATTTGTAGCACCACATGGCTGCTCTTCGGCGCCCTCTAGGGCTCGGCGCCATAGGCGACCGCCGAAGTTCGCCTAGCGCCGGCCCTGCCTGACAAGATCCCAAGGGGTAGATAGATTCCAAGCTGTTTAGCCCAAGAATAAGCAGTCGATTTCTGCAAATCTACTTTAATAATGGTTAATGCACTTTTCATCTAGGAACTTGTCCAAACCTTTTTTAAATGTAGCTACACTAATAGCTTTCACCACATTCTCTGGCAATGAATATTTTCTCTTGTTAGTTTTAAATGTATTACCAAGTAAATTCATTGTGGGGCGGATTTTAAAAGGAGCGCGAATAGCCTACTTTTGTTTGCGCTCCAGGCGCAAACAAAAGTACGCTGGATTTTAGTAGATATGCGCGGAGCCGCGCGTATCCACTAAAATCCTGGATCGGCGTGCGCAAGGCTATCGATTTTTTATAACCGGCGCGCGCCGAGCCGCGCTGCCTACCCCCGTTCCCTCCAAGGCCGCTCCGAAATCGGAGCGGCCTCGGAGGGAACTTTCTTTTGCCCTCCCCTCACCTTCCCCTCCCTTCCCCTACCTAACCCACCCGCCCGGCCCTGACTAAACCCCCCCTTACCTTTGTTGGGGGATTTACGCCTCCCGGAGGGAGACGTAAATCCCCGCGCGCCAGCGGGCCGCTAGCGCGCCGGGACGCGATCTGGGGGTGGGTCCGGAGGGCACGGCCACGCCCCCGGGCCACCCCGGGCCATAGCCACGCCCCCGGGCCCGCCCCCGGAACGCTCCCGACACGCCCCGAAAACGCTGCGCGGTTCGGACACGCCCCCCGACACGCCCCCTCCGAAAACCCCGGGACTTACGCGAGTCCCGGGGCTCTGCGCGCGCCGGTAGGCCTATGTAAAATAGGCTTACCAGCGCGCAGGGCCCTGCTCGCGTAAATCCGCCCGGTTTTGGGCGGATTTACGCGAGCAGGGCTCTGAAAATCCGCCCCTGTGTGTTCCCTGATATTTGTACTTTTAGAAAGATTAAATAACTGTTTAATGTTTACTTGTTCCATTCCACTCATTATTTTATATACCTCTATCATATTTTCCCTCAGCTGTCTCTTCTCCAAGCTGGAGTCCTGACCTCTTTAGCCTTTCTTCATAGGGGAATTGGGGACCTAATAGGGGACCTTTATCATTTTGGTCGCCCTTCTCTGTACCTTTTCTAATTCTGCTATATCATTTTTGAAATGTGGTGACCAGAACTGCACACAATACTCAAGAGAGAGGCAGTTCTGTTTGCTTTCTTGGCTGCTGCAGCATACTGAGTAGAAGATTTCAATGTATGTTCAACGATGACACCTAGATCCTTTTCCTGAATGGTGACTCCTAATGTGGAACCTTGCATTGTGTAGCTATAATTTGGGTTACTCTTCCCTAAATGCATCATTTTGCACTTGTCCACATTAAGTTTCATTTGCCATTTAGATGCCCAGTCTCCCAGTTTTGCAATGTCCTCTTGCAATTTCTCACAATCCTCTTGTGATTTAACATCTTTGAACAATTTTATGTCCTTGGCAATTTTGATCACCTCACTTGTTGTTCCCATTTCCAAGTTGTTTATAAATATATTAAAAAACAGTGGTCCCAGAACAGATCCCTGGGGCACTCCACCATTCACCTTTCTCCACTGGGAAAATTAACCATTTAGCCCTACTCTGTTTTCTATCTTTTAACCAGCTGGCAATCCAGACTTTTTAATTTTCTAAAATGTCTCTCATATGTCAAATGTGTTCTGGAAATCCAGAATCACTATAACAACTGCCTCACCTTTATATTTATGCCCTCAAAAAATGTAGCAAATTTGTGAGACAAGACTTCTCTTGGCTAAATCCATGTTAGTTTTGTCCCATTAAACTATGCTTGTCTATATATGTTTAACAATTTTGTTCTTTGTTATAGTTTCTATCATTTTGTCTGACACAGATGCCAGCCTCACTGGTCTGCAGTTTCCTGTATCACCTCTTTATCCCTTTTTTAAATTGGTGTTACATTGGCAATCCTCCAGTCTTCAGGTATCTTAGATGATTTTTCTGATAGTTTACAAATTTCCAATAGCAAGTCCACAATTTCATTTTTCAATTTTTTAAGCACTCTGGGATATATATACGATCTGACCCAGATAATTTCCTACCCTTTAGTTTATCAATTTGCCCTGGTACATCTTTCAGGTTCACTGAAATTCATTTCAGTTCCTCTGAAT
This sequence comes from Rhinatrema bivittatum, assembly GCF_901001135.1. Lineage (NCBI taxonomy): Eukaryota > Metazoa > Chordata > Amphibia > Gymnophiona > Rhinatrematidae > Rhinatrema > Rhinatrema bivittatum. The sequence continues at coordinate 139,926,299 of NC_042615.1, read as the reverse complement.
CATCACTTTTGAATATAATTTCTAGCATGGCTATATCTCTTAAATCTTCCTCATAGAATACTGAATCAAATAATTCATATAGTCTGTCTGCTATGGCTTTGTCATCCCTAAGTTCCTCTTTTACCCCTTGATCATCTAATGGTCCAACCTACTCCTTCACAGGCTTTTTACCTCTAATGTAGCTGAAAAAGTTTTTATTATGAGTTTTTAGGGATGTGAATTGTTTTTCTGATGATTGAAAATATCGTACGATATTTTCAAACTCATCAGAAATCGGGGGCTCCCCGAAACCAATAGGAAAACCCCATGGAATTGTTCGTGGGGTTCTCTTATCATTTTGGGGGAGGGTGGGAAAAATGACATACAAAAACAACCCCTAAACCCACCCTGACCCTTTAAAACACATCCTTTAGCTTCCCCCCCCCGACCCCCCCCCCCTCCAAAACTTTTAAAAATGGTGCGGGCCATCCATTGTTCCTACCATGTGACAGGGGCCGGCCAATGGCACCGATAGCCCCTGTCATATGGTAAGGGCAAAGGGCCATCAGCACCATTTTGATTAGTGGCAGCCGACGGCCCGAGAGATGGAGATCGCTCCAGGGACCCCCACTGGACCACCAGGTACTTTTAAAAAGTTTTTGGGGGGTCAGGAGGGTGGGGGAAGCTAAAGGATGTGTTTTAAAGGGTCGGGTGGGTTTTTTGTTTATCGGCTCGGGTGCAGCCGATAAAAAAAAACCAAAAACGATCGGATTGCACGCAAAAAATTTCCTGATAGTCCCCGAACCCGGAATCGGAACCGATTCTGGTTCCGATTCACATCTCTATGAGTTTTTGCTTCCTTGGCAAGCTTCTTTTCAAATTCTCTCTGTCTTCCTTATCAATGCTTTGTATCTGACTTGCCAGTGCTTATGCTGTTGCCTGTTTTCTTCATTCGGATCCCTTTTCCATTTCTTGAAAGATGTTGTTTTAGATATTATAGCATTTCTCATCTCACCTTTTAACCATGCTAGTAGTCATTTAGTCTTCCTTAATGCATGGAATACATCTGTTCTGGGCTTACAAGATGATATTGTTAAACAACGTCCATGCCTGAGCTAAACTCTTAACCTTTAACATTTTCTTCTTTCAGTTTTTTCCTAACCATTTTCCTTATTTTATCATAGTCACCTTTGTGAAAGTTAAATGATGTCACAGTAGATTTCTTTCTTTCTTTCTTTCTTTCTTTCTTTCTTTCTTTCTTTATTTAGAGTTTTTCTATACCGGCATTCGTGATTAAAAATCACATCATGCTGGTTTACATATAACAAGGGGTTGTGAACGCAGAAACGAAACATTAACAAGTGCAAAGAGGTCATAAAGTTACATTACAACAAGGTTTATATAACTGGGGAGAGAATTAGAGCAAGATAACCGAGCAGTTAGGATTAACTGTTGTGGTCTGTGCCGCTTCCCCTCTTTTTCCGGTGAATAGCGCCTACCTTCAGCTCAACAAGCACCGTGGGTTCCACCTTCCAGCCTCCGGGGCCGCGCATAGGCCCATGTGGCCTCCGCCATTTCCACGCTCTGATTCCTGCGGCCTCGCACGCCCGCGAGTGCAGACGTCTTGTGCGCCCAGGCCCCGGAAGTCCAGCTCCGCCCGCACTGATGACGTCACCCGCCATCCCAATATAACCGGCGCTCAGAGTGTTCCTCTTCGCCTTGCAACGAGGTTCACTACAGGCTTGTAGCTCTGAGTTGCGTTCCTTGCTTGCCTGCTTCCTGCCTGACTCCGGTTTGCCTGACTACGCCTTGCCTGATTCCTGCCTTGACCTCGGATTGCCAGACCACGCTTTGCCTGCCTCCTGCCTTGACCTCGGATTGCCTGACCACGCTTTGCCTGCCGCCTGCCTTGACCTCGGACTGCCAGACCACGCTTGCCTGCCGCCTGCCTTGACCTCGGACTACCTGACCCCGCTTCCTTGGCTACCTGCCTTGACTCTGATCCTCCGGAGCGTGCCCAGCCAGCTTCTGGTCCTGCGTCCAGGTTGGCCTACCCGAGTGCCTGCTTCACCTTGCCTTGCCATTACTCCGGACCCTACGCCAGGTATCCCGTACCCCTTCTGAGAGATAGAGTGTTCGCTGTTCTCCTAAGTCCCAAGGCGTCGGAACCCTACGGGCTCCTCCTGGGGGGTTCCAGGCGCCCGGGTGAAGCTCTTGGTTTAAACTCTAGTCCCCTGAACTATCTAGTCTCGGACTGCTGGCTTTCCTCTCTAGCACCCAAGTCCCAAGGCACCAGAACCCTACGGGCTCCTCCTGGGGGGTTGCTAGGTGTCCGGGTGAAGAGCTTGTGCTAGTACTCCCAGGGGTACCTGCCTCATTGTTACTGGACTCTCGCTTCTCTGGGGCCCAAGTCCCAAGGTACCAGAACCCTACGGGCTCCTCCTGGGGGTTCTCGGGTGCCCGGGTGAAGAGCTTGTGCCTGTCCCTGTCGTCTGTGGATTATCTAGTTCTCTGTTGCTGGACTCTCTCACTGGGGCCCAAGTCCCAAGGTGCCAGAACCCTACGGGCTCCACCTGGGGGGTTCTGTGTACCCGGGTGAAGACCTTATTCAGACTCCTGCCGCTACGCCTCGCCCTCTGAGTCTTGGCTCCGCCTCCCAACCTGCTCCGCCCCTCAGGGTGGGTTGGCCCAAGGGTCCACTATTCAGCCGCAGAACCCGGCCACAACATTAACTATTTACATTATATTGTGAAGTCTCTTATAAGATATTGCTTTAGTGTGCTCCCTCCAGTTATTAAGTCAAATTTGATAATAATGTGATCACTATTGCCAAGTGGCTCCAACATTGTTACCTCTTGCACCAAATTTTGTATTTCTCTAAGGATTAGGCCTATAATTGTTTCCCCTCTTGTTGGTTCTTGTACCAGCTGCTCCATGAAGCAGTCATTTATTTCATCTGGGAACTTTACTTCTCTAGAATGTCCTGATCTAACATTCACCCAATCAATAGTGGGGTAATTGAAATCTCCCATTATTACTGTGCTGCTGATTTTTAGTCCCTAATTTCTTTTAGCATTTCATTGTCTGTTAATTCATTCTGGTCAATTAATGTTGCATCCGTCACTGCTCGACGCCCTCACTCTGCCCTCTTTACCTCTGTGGCGACTCCCTCCAGGTCTGATGGACAGCTAACTGCCGAGGCGTCTTCTTGCCGTCTCCCTCCGTCGTCCCCGGATCAGCTCGACGCTGCAGATCTGCCATGTTGCCTGATGAAGGGCACGCACGCACACTCCGATTGATGTACCAGCAAGGGCACAAACCTCGGGGGCGTCCCCCTGAGACGACTTCATCCACTTCCAATATAAAAGGTCTCAGTATTCGCTAACAAATCGAGTTAGCAGGGGGATTGCTTCGGCTTTACTCCCAAGCTACTCTGCCTCCTCAGACTTACCAGGGGTACCCGCTCCTCGGGGGCCTCACTCTCTTTTCTTTATTTCAGATTGCAGCTAGGAACCGGTACTCGCTCCTCGAGGGCCCATGTTCCTGAACACTCTGAAGATTCTCTACTGCCTGGAAGCTTTTGCAGATACAGACATTTGTGAGTTACCATCGCTCTCTCAGAGCTTTCCCTGGAACCAAGTACTCGCTCCTCGAGGGCCTAATGCTTTCCAGCTACTGAGCTTCCTTATGTGAGTTTTGCCATCTAGTTCTGGCTATGAACACAGCATATCCTGTCTACTCACTATTTATAATTTCTCTACAGCTCAGCAACCCTGGGATCACTGTTCCAGTACCTGAGGGACTTCAGCCCTGCCGGGCATATCAGCTCACTCCTGCCACCTCTGGTGGTTCTACTAACCTGTCTAATAAAAGAATTATCTGTGTCTGTCTCCGTACTCAAGCCTAGCCGGGGATCCCTCTCAGGATATCCTCCTGGGGGCTCAGTCATCTGCCATCGGCTCAAGGATCCACCTATCTACATTCCTCTACAGCTGAGTGCCCTCTGCAAGCACTCCACTGGTAACAGATTGCTACCCCTTCTCCATCAGGAGTCTTCAGCAACAGATTCATAACAGATTGCTACTCCACAGTCTAAACCCTAACAGATTGTTTACTACTCCCCTTACAGGAGCAGAGTGTAACAGGTTGCTAACTCCTCCTTCCACAGGAGCAGATTCATTACAGATTGCTAACTCCTCCCTTCTTGAGGAGTAGATCATAACAGTTTGCTAACTCCTCCTTCCGCAGGAGTAAAACCTAACAGATTGCTAACTCCAGTGGATCCGGCTTTAAATTGGAGAAGCAGTACTCCTGGGAATCTAGCTTAGGTATGAGATGTCTGTAACCCCATGGACCCGGCACACCTCTCCGCCTTGCAGGCTATACCGGGCCTGGCTCAACTCATCTCAGAACAGCAAGAAACCTTGGTGAAACTTACTGCAGCATTCCATCTGCACTGCTTTACTCACAGAAGATACAAGGCACAGCTTCTACCCAAGAAGGTCAGTTACAGGAGGTAACTTTAAAGACTGCTTTTCTATTGGCTTCACCTTTTCGCTTCTCCGAAGAACTCCAGAAGACTCGGGGCTTTCTGAACCAGTGCAGCATGCATTTCACCTTACAGCCTTCATTGTTTCCCACGGGCCTCTCTAAGACCACCTACATCCTGTCATACTTGGATGGGAGAGCCTTGTTGTGGGCATCTACCTTGTGGGAACACAAAGACCCTATTTTGCAGGACATAGAAGGATTTTTGGACTTGTTTAAATCCATTTTTTATGACCCCACTCATATGTCTGTTGCCGGGTTTGCTTTAGTGGACTTGAAGCAAGGCAACAGATCATTGGCTGAATTTGCCAGAGAATTCAAGAATCTTGCAGCAGAACTTCGCTGGGACCCCAGATGTCTCAAGACTCTCTTCTGCAGAGGCCTGGATACCCACTTGAAAGACAAGCTGGCGGCTCACCAGACACCTGACTCACTGGAAGAATTGATAGCCTTAGCTACTCGGATTGATTGTCAGCTCCGAGACAAGGTGAAGGAATTCCGGCCTAAGGTGTTAACTGGGTTGAAACAGGCCAGTACCCCTGCACCTCAGATGGGTCCAGCAATTCCTGCTGTTGATAAAGATGAACGATGCAACTTGGTCATGGTCACTTGACCTCAAAGGAGAGAAGATTTCAGAAGAAACGCGGCCTGTGCATGTACTGTGGTCAGCCCGACCATGATGTCTCTGCATGCCCCATTTTGTCCAGGAAACGGATGAACTCAAGCCCGGAGGGAAGACTGTTCTTGGGCCTTACCGCATTCTCTCCTCCGCTCTCTATCCCAGTCTCCCTGACCTATGGACCAGTCACGGTTCAGACTCCTGCCCTGGTGGACTCAGGGGCAGGATGCAACTTTATTACTAGACATTTAGTGGAATACTTGAGGATCCCTCTTATCAAATTAAAAGATCCACTACTATTGTCTTCTATTAATGGGGAGCCCCTGCCGGGCAACGTGACTTGTGAGACCGTATCAGTGACGCTTCGCACCGGAGCACTCCATACGGAAATAATCTACTTCTTTTTACTAGAAAAGGCCAGACACCCTATTATCCTGGGGTTACCCTGGCTGCAAGTGCACCAACCCCAATTTGACTGGGCATCCCTGGATCTCTCACGATGAGGCCCAGAATATCATGGGAAATGCCTCAAGGAGGTCTCGTCTATCATTTGCATGCCTACGACTCCAGCGATGCCAGGATTGCCGCCTGCATACGCATCCTTTGGGGATGTATTCTCCAAAGAAGCGGCTGATATTCTTCCTCCACATAGGTCTTATGACTGTGCCATAAGACTGAAGCCCAATTCGGAGCCACCAAAAGGACGAGTGTACCCTCTCTCAGCTCTGGAGAGTCAAGCAATGTCTGAATACATTGAAGAAAATCTCCAGAAAGGTTCTTCGACCATCAAAGTCACCAGCTGGCCAAGGCTTTTTCTTTGTAGGGAAGAAGAATGGTACCCTACATCCGTGTATCGACTATCGAGGTCTAAATGAAATCACGATCAAAGATCGTTACCCCTTGCCGTTAATCTTGGAGCTGTTTGATAGGCTGCAAGGGGGCCAAGATATTTTCAAAGCTTGACCTGAAGGGGGCCTACAACCTCATCCACATTCGAAGTGGCAATGAATGGAAAACGGCCTTCAATACGCAAGATGGTCATTTTGAGTATCTTGTAATGCCGTTCGGGTTGTGCAATGCACCCTCTACATTCCAAAATATGATGAATGACATCTTGCGGGACCTGCTATACAAGAACGTGGTGGTCTACCTGGATGACATACTAATCTTCTCCCAGGATGTGGAGACCCACATTGCAGATGTCAAGCAAGTACTCCACCGTCTCCACGAACATCGGCTGTACGCCAAACTCTTGAAGTGTGAATTTCACAAAGACTCAGTGCCTTTTCTAGACTACATCATGTCTAAGGAGGGTTTTCAAATGGACCCTCACAAACTTGAAAGTATCCAGAATTGGTCTCAACCGACCAACCTGAAGGCCTTGAGGAGATTCCTGGGATTCACCAATTATTATCGCAGTTTTATTAACTATTCTTCTTTGACTGTACCCTTGACTGCGATGACCCGTAAGGGTGCCAACGCTTCAAAATGGTCAACGGAGGCCATTTCCGCGTTCGAGAAATTGAAAACTGCCTTCTCCACTGAACCGTGCTTGCGGCATCCGGACCCAAACAGACCCTTTATTGTCGAAGTTGATGCTTCAGATGTGGGGGTAGGGGCTGTGTTGAGCCAAACGGGAGACTCAAAGACCTTACGACCCTGTTCATTCTTCTCACGAAGATTTTCTCCAGCTGAGAAGAACTACGGAATCAGTGACAAGGAGCTCCTAGCTATAAAGCTTGCATTTGAGGAGTGGCGGCCATGGCTTGAAGGTGCTCAACATCAAATAACCGTCTTCTCGGATCACAAAAACCTTGAGTATCTCTGCCATGCACGTTTGAATTACAGACAGGCCAGATGGTCTTTATTCTTCAACCGTTTTGATTTTGAACTTAAGTACCGACCAGGAGATCGAAACACCAGAGCGGATGCGCTGTCACGCTCATTTCATTCAGAAGATGTGCCTGATGAAGCTCAGCACATAATAGATCCAAAGAAGATATCCTTAGCAACCAGCCAGTCCATTTCTGTTGGTGATGCTACCATCTCTCATCCAGCACCATCTACTGGAGAGTTATCTTTAGAAGTGGATTTTGGACATTTTTCAACATCACCACTTCCACTGAATTCCTCAGTGACGTCCACAGCATCTCTTCCCATTGCTGCTGATATCAATAACACTCTGAAAGAATCTTCCAAATCTCATGATCTAACTGTCCCCTTTGCAGAAGATGAATTAGAAATCAAGATCAAAGAGATTCTGGATGTTCGTAACAGAGGCAAGATGTTTGAATACCTTCTGATTTGGGAAGGCTTTGGCCTCGATTTGATCACTTGGGAGCCTCAGACCAATATCTTGGATGAAGAGATGCTTCATCAGTTTCACCTCGTGCATCCTTTGAAACCTAAGCCTGGTACCCGAAGAGGAGATCGCCCTTTGAAGGGGGGTACTGTTGCGTCCATCGCTGCTCGATGCCCTCACTCCGCCCTCTTTGCCTCTGTGGCGACTCCCTCTGGGTCAATGGTTAGCTGCCGCGGTGTCTTCTTGCCGTCTCCCTCCGGCGTCCCCGGACCAGCTCAATGCTGCAGATACGCCATGTTGCCTAATGACCTAGGGCGCGTACGTGCGCTCCGATTGATGTACCAGCAAGGGCGCAAACCTCGGGGGCGTCCTCCTGAGATGACGTCATCCACTTCCAATATAAAAGGTCTCAGTATTCGCTAATGAATCGAGTTAGCAGGGCGATTGCTTCAGCTTTACTCCCAAGCTACTTTGCCTCCTCGGACTTACCAGGGGTACCCACTCCTCGGGGGCCTTGCTCTCTTTTCTTTATTTCAGATTGCAGCTAGGAACCGGTACTCGCTCCTCGAGGGCCCATGTTCCTGAATACTCTGAAGATTCTCTACTGCCTGGAAGCTATCGCAGATACAGACATTTGTGAGTTGCCATCGCTCTCTCAGAGCTTTCCCTGGAACCAGGTACTCGCTCCTCGAGGGCCTAACCCTTTCCAGCTACTGAGCTTCCTTAAGACCTTATGTGAGTTTTGTCATCTAGTTCTGGCTATGAACACAGCATACCCTGTCTACTAGAGATGTGAATCGTGTGATCGATCATCTTAACGATCGATTTCGGCTGGGGGGGGGAGGGAATCGGATCGTCGCGGTTTTGTTTTTTTAAATATCGTGTAAATCGGGGGAGGGCGGGAAAACCGGCACACTAAAACATCCCTAAAACCCACCCCGACCCTTTAAAATAAATCCCCCACCCTCCCGAACCCCCCCAAAATGTCTTAAATTACCTGGGGTCCAGTGGGGGGGTCCCGTTGTGATCTTCCACTCTCGGGCCATGGGTGCGTTGATAGAAATGGCGCCGGCGCTACCTTTGCCCTGTCATATGACAGGGCAAAGGTAGCGCCGGCGCCATTTTGCTTCCTGTCCCCCGACGTCACGAGCGTAGGAGATCGCTCCCGGACCCCCGCTGGACAGTCGGCTTTCCTTCATTATCTAGTTTAAAAGCTGCACTATCTCCTTTTTAAAGGTTAGTGCCAGCAGCCTGGTTCCACTCTGGTTAAGGTATAGTCCACCTATTCAGAAAAGTCCCCTCTTTCCCAAAATGAAGCCCAGTTCATAATAAACCTAAAACCCTCTTCCCTGCACCATCATCATATCCACGCATTGAGACTTTGGAGCTCTGCTTGCCTGCAAATAAAAAGGGGAACATTTCTGAGAATGCTACCCTGGAGGATCTGGAGTTCAGCTCTTCTACCTAGAACCCTAATTTTGGCTTCCATAGCCTACCTCCTGCACTTTCCTATGTCATTGGTACCCAATGTACCAAGGCAGCAGGCTCCTCAGCACTATCTAAAATCTTATCTATGTGATGCGTGGGGTCTGCCATCTTTGTACCAGCAGGCAAGTTACCGAGTGATACTCATGTCCAGTAGCCACCCAGCTATCAATTTTCCTAATAATCGAATTGCCAGCTATAACGGCTGTTCTAACCCTTCCCTCCTGGGCAAGTGCCCCTGGAAACCTATCTTCGGTGTGAGAGGATGCTACATCACTTTGAGGGCAGGTCTTAGCTACAGGATTGCCTCATCAAGGGGATGATCTCTTTCCTGGTGATCTCTCTCTTCCAAAGCAGCACAAGGACTCTCAGATTGGAGGTGGAACTTCTCTACTATGTCCCTGAAGGTCTCCTCTATATATATATATATCTGTCTTCTTTAGTTCCTCCAGTTCCTTATGCTGCTTAAGTGAAGTTCAAAAACACATAGGATTCCCTTGATATTCCCAGCAAGAATTCTAGTTCATCAAATCCCACTGAAATGCTAGTACCTCCTCTTTTTCTTCCCAAGGGTACTCACAGATAGCAGGGCTTGATCAAAACAATCCTTTCCTTGATGTGTAAGGCTTGGAGCTTTCTAGATAAACCCATCAGATGCAGGAAAGGACACATTTACCTGTGAATCCAATGAAGCCCCAAAGCAGAGCTCAGCCCTTCAGTTGCCTCTTCTCAGGCTCCATATAAGATATCTCTCAAAGAACTTCATTTCCTTTCCTGATATGCAAGTCAGCCAAAAAAAACCCAAAAAACCCAAAACAGCAGAAATTCAATGGAGCTGGAAGTATCTTCCTCTGGAACTGAATTATTATGGTAAGGGTGCCATAAACAAACTGAAATAATAATAATATAATAACATAGTAACATACTAAATGATGACAGCCCAGCGGTCCATTCAGTCTCCCCAGCAAGCTTTTTTTTTTTAGGATAGTGACTGCCACATCATGCAGGTTATCCTCTGAGCTTTCTGTTAAGGGTAATAACTGCCACTCCATGCAAGTCACTCCCCGGGCCTTCTGGAATCGTAGCTGAAATACCCGGTGAATGCCTATTCTCAGTCAAACTCTAAGCTTAACATGTCCTGTGACCTTATTCTGGATTTTCAAAACAAACCATCCATGTGTTTCTCTTGAGTTCTTAATAGCTACATTTTGAGTAATTACCATCAGTTTTGAGCATCCCGTTTATACTATGAGCTTTCTTGACAGGCAAACCAGATGGGGAAAATGTTTTTCTTTAAAGGAGATGTCACCCCGTCAAGCATCCTGAAAATTGTTTATTCATTTAAAAATTTGATCTACTGCTCTTCCTTTAACATGTCAGAGCAGTGTATATTTCAACTAATAAAAACTCCCACCCTATCTTCCCCAATCTCTCCCAACTCCTACACAAGTTCCCCAGTAAAAAAGAAAAAGATAAAAATCTATCCACGACGTAGCCCAATGTCGTAAGACGTTAATATCCTGATGCAATGGATGGAGTAACTGATATATCAATAAAGCAAAAAAAGCAAAAAAATTACACTTCTGAGGAATTACATGTCTGGAAAAAACTGGCTAACCAGCCAGATGTTAACGTTCTTCCTAAAAGTCAAATAGCTTGCTGGCTGAGGCTGCTTAGCACTGGGATCCTACAAAATTGAAATCACGATGTATGTGACTCATATTCATCACACTGTGCTGAAGAGCATCAAATTTTACATCTTGCTTTCAGGTCTTCAAATGCCCCTTCCTTGTACGCATAGGGGCAGGTTCCTGGTAATGATTTCTTAGAGTCTGACAGTTAACCTCAAAGAGAAACCACAAAAAGGAGAGTAGCTGTGAGAACATGCAGCTGGAATTTTTCTAATATTTAAGGCGTGCTCAGAGAGTTAAGTCTGAAGAAAAAGAAAACAGTGTTTTTTTTTCCAAAGTAAAAAAACAGAGGATATTTATGATTTCATATGTTCTATTCCACTGTAGAAAGATTTAAAATCTTTCATGGGCAAATAGAAGAATTCTGTGTCTGCATACACTGACACATACATAGGGAGGGTATAAAATTTCCTGCATTGCTGCTCTGAAAACGTGTATATGTTTCAGTACACTGACAAAAGCGAACTTAGAGAGGGAAATAGTATCTCAACTATTGCCACAAATGATGCTAACAGACTAGAGACAATATCATCAGCATCTGCTCAAAAATGATTTAATCTGCTGTCTCTCGCCTGCAATGGGCCGCAGGCAGTTTTCAGCCTTCTGAGCAAGGTTTATTTAATCATTTATTTTCTCATGTCTCATCATATACCCATACGGGTATATGATACCTGTATGGGTATATGATGAGTATTTCATATACCCATATGGGTATATGATGAGACATGAGAAAATAAATGATTAAATAAACCTTGCTCAGAAGGCTGAAAATTGCCTGCGGCCCATTGCAGGCGAGAGACAGCAGATTAAATCATTTTTGAGCAGATGCTGATGATATTGTCTCTAGTCTGTTAGCATCATTTGTGGCAATAGTTGAGATACTATTTCCCTCTCTAAGTTCGCTTTTGTCAGAGTGGTTATTTGAGAGGTGGTTGCTTCTGTATTAGTGATTATCTATGTTTCAGTACATGCATTTTTTTAATGAAGAGATCTACATAGTTTAAACACTTTTATTTTATTTTTATTTTATAAAAGTATGTGCATATATTTTACATGTTAAATAACTGTGCTGTGTTTGCATAATAACCCTTGATTTATGTGCAGAGGCAGGAATTTTATAAAAATAGTCGATGTAGGCATGCATCTTGCTTATAAAATTACTTACTTACATAAGAACATAAGATATGCCATTCTGGGTCATACCAAGGGTCCAACAAGCCTAGTATCCTGTCTCCAACAGTGGCCAATCCAAGTCACAAGTACCTAGCAAGTACCCAAATATTCAATAAATCTCAAGCTTCTATTGCTTATTAATTAATAGCAGTTTATGGATTTTTCCTCTAGGAACTTATCCAAACCTTTTAAACACAGTTACACTAACTGTTGTAACCACATCCTCTGGCAATGAATTCCAGAGCTTAACTATGCGCTGAGTGAAAAATAATTTTCTTTGATTTGTTTTAAATACTAAATTAATTGTGTGCCCCCTAGTCCTTCTATTATTTGAAAGAATAAATAACTGATTTACATTAACTTGTTCAAATCCTTTCAAGATTTTGTAGACTTCTATTATGACCCCCCTCAGTCATCTTTTTTCCAAATTGAACAGGCCTAACTTCCTTAGCTTTTCCTCATAGGGCAGCCGTTGCATGTCCTTTATATGTCCGCTATCTCTAGCCTTTCCTTCCTTCCAGCAGTCTATGCCTCCAAGTTTAATTTCCCTGTTAAATGTAACTTTGCTTTTTCTTGTTCAACCTTTTGTTTTTGGTTACTGTTCTTGGTTCAGTTCCCCTATTCAATGTGAACCGACCTGATATGGTCTCAACCATGAAGGTCGGTATAGAAAAGTGTTAAATAAAAATAAATAAATCATTTTGGTCACCCTTCTCTGCATTTTCTCCAGTGCAGCTATATCCTTTTTGAGATGTGGTAATCAGAACTGCACACAGTATTCAAGATGCAGTCTCACCATGGAGCGATAAGAGGAATTATGACATCCATTGTTTTATTTGCCATTCCCTTCCTAATAATTCCTAACATTCTGTTTGCTTTTTTGATCACCACAGCACACTGAGCTGACGATTTCAATGAATGTACTCCCAAGCACCAGTTCACCAAGAATTTCACCATTCCGCCGGCACCCTACACAAGTTTGCCCATCACATACTTCAGATCCTCCATTCCTAAACTTCAGACAAAAGGGAAGTCAGATTTAATATCTGCAACTTGATTAGCAGATGTGAAACTGTGTGCATGTTTGTTAGAGTACGCGTGTATTCCAATTATAAAATGTAGTAGATGTGGACAAACTTGAAACCCTACCCCAAAATGCCCTTGAAAAGCCATCTTTGAATGTGCATTCTTTACGCATGGCAGCAACAGTACGCATATACTCTTGCCTTTCTGAAAAATTGCTTGCTCTGCAAGAGAGCTACGTATTCAAGTATATGCCGGTTTTACATATACAGCCCCCATGTAAGCCTTTGAAAATGTAGCCCTTTAAGCTTATGGATGTATAAACACCTGTAATTTTAGTCACAGTAAAATAAAATGCATAATCATAAAAATATGAAATGTTGCATTAATACAGTGCCAAAAAGGTACAGAAATCATAGCAACACATTCAAAACATAACCCAAAAAAAGGGGTGTGTAGCCAAATACTCAAGAACTGTCCTTAAGAATTTGAAGTTCCAGATGATGTTCTTTATTACATGGTGGCAAAACAATCTGCATGTTTAAAAACTAGAAATTTTGAACATTGTTCCTGTATACGTCTAATTGAAGAGTGAAGTTCCACATTTCTAGGAAGTGAGAAATTATGTTTCAGACCTCAGATTCTTTGAGACTGAGGTTGTGAGTTGTCAAAGTCAGAGTTGCATCTTTTCAGAGTTTTTGATACAATGGGAACAACGTTAGATTTATGAGTTGCAGTCTTTGTCTCCAGAGGTGGGGTGGGGGGTGTTTCTAAATCAGGATATAGAATGGACTTTATTTTTTTTATCTGTTTGTTTTTTTTTAACTTTTTGATTGCTTGATACTATGTATATAATAGGGGGGGGGGATTTTGTTTTGGTTTTCATTTGTTTTTTCCCCCACAAATTTCATTTCATGTAATGTTTATTTTGTTTCACCCAAAATAAACATTAAAACCCTCCAATAACTGAAAAAAAAAGAAAGAAATGGGGCCTCCCAGGCTTCCCGTGCCCCCATCCATCCCTCCCACACGGAAAAATGCCAGGGCCAGGCTTGGCCCTCACTTATCTAGTCTGAGAGGAATCCGCAGATGAGGCCTAAGCCAGGATCTTGTGTGTGGCTTAGGTCAAGGTCACAGCGACCTACTGTGGCCTTGGCCTTACGTAGGCCTAGGGTGGAATAATTCACCATGCTTGGCCTAGTTCCTATGCAAGACCCAGGCTTCAAGGTCTAGACCCGATACTTGGGAATGGGCTTGACTGCCTAGCCCGGAGGTTGGGTTGCAATGCCTGGGCCTCGAACCAGGCCTGAAGCCCTGGCCTCAGAGCTCCTCTTTGAGGTCTTCTTTCTTTGACTCTTCTTCAACAACTGATGTCATCCGCTGGGGTCATCATGCCAGAGTTAATGAACTCCCACACATCCTCCCCAGTGGCAACTTTTTTTTTTATATATAGGTTTTCAAAACAAAACAAGATTCTAATGAAATTTCATTGGACTTTAACTTGTTCCATTTTGAAAACGATCCAAAATTAAATAGAAAATTTTGCCTCATTTTCTATTTCGTTTCTCCAAAATGCCCATCCCTAGTATATAATGTTTTTGATCTTACTGTTTTATTGTTTGAATTTTTTGGTTATTATACGATTTATTTCTTTATCCAATTTTAATCTTCTGGTAATATTTTTTGATTGGATAGTTTGACTCATGTGACTTCATTCATAAAGATTATGTTTGTTCTCTCTTCAAATTAAATCCCTTAGCAACACTTTTTTTTGGCTGATTCTGGCTATTTGAACTAATTCATAGACATTCTTCTTTTTGTTGATTGGCCATTTTTTCATTTGATTCTTTTGGTATGATTTTTGAGATTTCATTAAAAAGCTGCTGCAGTTTGGCGTCTTCATCTTGATAGCTGACATTTTTGCTGTACAAAAGATTTTAAACTATGGAACTATGTCACTGATGGAATATTTTTATATGGAATTTTGTGTTATCTGTTGGTATTGTCATTTGTTGTTTATGAACTTTATGAGATAGATTTTCAAACATACACGCGGGAGTACATGTGAGTGCGCTACCCGGCGCGTGCACATGTACTCCTGATTTTATAACATGCACGCGCAAGCGTGTGCATGTTATAAAATCAGGGGTCGGCATGCGCAAGGGGGTACACACTAGCGCATCTTGCGCACGCCAATGCATGTGGCCTTCCCCGTTCCCTCCCCCTATTCTATCCTTCCCACCCCTTCCCCTAAACTTTCCACCCCTAACCCTACTCTAACTCCCCCAACCTCTGTGTTATCTTTTGCGCACGTCGGCAGCCTGCCGGCACGCGATCCCCTGGCACAGCAGCAAATGGTCGCTGTGCCAGAGCCTCTTTCTCCACCCCCGCCCCGCCCCTGGACCACCCCTTTTGTAAAGCCCCGGGGCTTAGACGTGTCCCAGGACTTTACGCGCATCACCGGGCCTTTATCAAATAGGCCCAGCGAGCGTAACCCCCCCTATGCGTGTAAATCCATTAAAGTGCTGCTGAGTAAGTTATTGTCTGGAACTTCAAATTCTTAAGGACAGTTCTAAAGTATTTAACTAAAAGCCCCTTTTTGGATTAATACAGTGCCTCCATGTACCAAGGAAATTAGTGTTACTTCATGCATTGCTTTATACCCACAATTTTCAACATGTTTTAGGAATTTTCTGTCTGTGCTATACAAATCTGGCACTCCAGTATCAGGTGTTTGCTATTACTATAATAGCATTGTAAGTAATAGGATACTGCTGGTTGCTATAAAGTGAAGGAATCCACAGGTGCACCTGTGGAAGTACAGCAGGTGATCTCTTTGAAGTTGTGTCTTTGCCATTTTTTTTAGTGACCTGTAAACCTTTCCACCTTCAAAACATTCCAATCTTTTCAATGACCTTTTAACCAAGAAGGCACAAATCAAGCAGGTACTAATGTGAACTGAAATTTAAAAATGAAACTGTAGTGGCAGAAGAAATATGGCCTGGATATCCCATTGTCAATATTCTGTTTCAGAAAAGAATGCTGATCATTGTGCTCTTCATGGCCTTTAATCCTGGTATGGCCCCAGATGTTATTGCCTATGTTGACCACAGTTTCACAGCTAATCATTTATCTGAGGTCATTTAAGGTGGAAGAAAAAATGTTTAATGTTCAGAAGCATGAAAATGCTGCATTTTCTTGAGATAAACAAGTAGTTAATAGTAACATTGCCAGTAGAAGTCAACTATGTTTCAGTATCTTCATTGAAAAACAGTTTACATGCTTTACTAGTGTAACCCACACTAGAGTGGACTTGCTTGGGCGTCCTCTTTGGAAGGGATCAGAGATCCAAGCTCTAGCGAACTCTGCTAACTGTAGCTGCCTTTATTGAGGTTGGCTCGGTAATAGTGACTTAGGAAGTTATATTACAATTTCCAAGTTACTGCACAGTGGTGAAATAATCTAATGGAGTGGAAAATTGTTGCTTTGCATTTGTATTCCTGAAGTTGAGTGATAAGGACTGATTACAGGATTATTCACAGTTGTGAATTCTGTTCCATGCAAAGCCATGATTGTGTTCACTTGAGAAATGATGTCCTTCTTGCTTCTCTCAAAATTATTTTCACTGTCCCTTTGAAGGGAACATAACTCTCACAATTAGGTACAAATAAATCAAGATAGTCCAATGTAAAGATATCACCTACAAGTTGTCAGTTTTTATTCTTTTATATATCTAGATGAATGACCATGGTAACTGCACGATCCCTCAAAATCAATGATTTCAGCATCTGTCAACTTCTGATTTGCGGTGTCAGGCCAGGATTCTGTAAAAATAAAATGAAAAAATCAAACAAAACAAAAAAGAGCAAAATGAAGAGTAAACAAATAAAATGAAAATGTTCTGGCTGCAGAGCCCTAGCTTTCTAAGGAATGCAGTTATCTGAACTGTTGACTTGTTCAAATAGTTTGTTCATATTAAAGTGAGAGACAGGTCAATTGGATATTTTTTTTTTATCAGCAGCAGCCTATGAGTCTTGAAATTTAAGCCTAGTGATTGATGGTTCATTTAATGTTTTCAACGAAATTGACCATAGTGATCATGATTTAAAGTGTTTTTCCTGGAATAAACATGTTTTCACCATAGCTTTAGGCTTATTGCTATTTGTACAATGGGTAAAGACAGGAAAAAATAAATCAGGTCATAGAAATTAATAACCATGGGGTAGACATTGAAAAGTAAGATGGATATCTAAGGCCTAGAATGATCATTTTGCTAAAAATATAGCAGAAATAGCACCCGCAATAAAAAAAAAAAAATGGGCGTGGTTAGGGGAAGAGCCTTCCTTCCGCATTGCGTAGGCAATTTCCACAAAGTGCGATGCTGTACCACAAAGGGCGATACTGTATCACGAAATGCCATGCTTCAGCGCATTGTGCATCAACCGCATCTCACGTTATTTTATGTGTTGCACACTATTTTTTTGTTTGTTTATCTATCCCAGCTTCCTGCAGCTGCATCTTTGAGGGTGTGTCAGGAGTTTGGAGAGAGCAGGTAGGTGGGTACTGTTGGTGGCTAGTAGGAGGTTTTTTATAGTGATTACTGACGGGCCGATACAGTAAAAACGCGGGAGCGTGGGCGAATGCCCGCTCTCCCGGCGCACGCACAGGCCACTCTCCTGTGCACGCGATACAGTATCTTAATTTATTTAAATTAGGCCCAGCGGTAAAAAGAGGCGCTAGGGACACTAGCGCGTCCCTAGTGCCTCTTTTTTTATGGAAGCGGTGGCTGTCAGCGGGTTTGACAGCCGATGCTCAATTTTGCCGGAGTCGGTTCTCGAGCCCGCTGACAGCCATGGGCTCGGAAACCAGACGCCGGCAAAATTGAGCATGCGGTTTTTGACCAGACAGCCGCGGGCCCATTTTAAATTTTTTTTTTTTTTTTTTTTTTACTTTTTTAAACTTTCGGGATCTCTGACTTAATATCGCCATGATATTAAGTCGGAGGGTGCACAGAAAAGTAGTTTTTACTGCTTTTCTGTGCACTTTCCTGGTGCCCGGAGAAATTAGCGCCTACCTTTGGGTAGGCGCTAATTTCTGAAAGCAAAATGTGTGGCTTGGCTGCACATTTTGCTTTCTGAATCGTGCAGGAATACCTAATAGGGCCATCAACATGCATTTGCATGTTGCGGGCGCTATTAGGTTCAGGGGGGTTGGACGCGCGTTTTGGACACACTATTACCCCTTACTGAATAAGGGGTAAAGCTAGCGTGTCCAAAACGCGCATCCAAATTCCGGCTAACAGTGCATTACACTGCATTACATAAAGCACCACACCGCACCGCCTCCCCGCAGGTAGGTTTCACTTGCAGCCCGCCAAGTCTCTACTCCTCTTGGCCATGAGTGGGATGGGCTCTGCTCGTGGCCCCATATGGCTGCACTTTGCCTCTTTCTAATAGCTGGTCCCCTAGACAACTACCTAGTTTGCCTATTGGGATGCACCAGTCCTACTCTTTTGTATGTCAGTACGGTGGCATGAATCAGGAAAGACCATATGATCCAGGCTTATACACAAGAAGAGTTTTCTGACTGTAATAGTTCATGAACCCCTGCAAGATCCTGCAAAGCCCTTTAACTTCAGACCTTGTTTTATCAGTCAATGTGCTTAACATAAACAACATCAGAAGTGGCTTCTCTTCTCAGCTCCTGCTATATCAATTCAATGTGTATGAAAACAAATACTGGGAAAGTGCTGCTGCTGTTCAAACACTGATTTGGTTGTAGTAGAACAGACCACTTAAACCAATCCAAAAACAAACACACAAGAGGTATCTTTCTGATAATTCAGTGACTTTTCCCCAACTGCTTCCACCTCTTCCCCCCTCCAAGGCAACACACCTGAACCTTTGTGGTGATGTGATGTCAGTCTCCACTCACCCAGCAGTTTAGAGACCCACCCTTAGAGCCCCTTGATTTCCTCGACATCTTAACAAAGACTCCTGGGAGACATAGGCCTTGGTAACCCCTCTCCTAGCACCTTGTCCTCTCTGGTCTGGCATGGTACATCACATTCGCAAAGTGGGTCTTACAGTTACACTGAAAGAAATGCATTTCCTTATGTAAGAAATTCAAAGTTGTTAAATTATGTATGGATTATGATAAATTGCAGGAGGACCTTGCAAGACTAGAAGATTGGGAATCCAAATGACAGATGAAATTTAATGTGGACAAGTGCAAAGTGATCATATAGGGAAAAATGACTCACGCTTTAGTTACATGATGTTAGGTTCCATATTAGGAGTTGCCACCCAGGAATAAGATCTAGGTATCAAAGTAGACAATACATTGAAATTGTCTGCTCAGTTTTCTGCAGCAGTCAAAAAAGCAAACAGAATGTTGGGAATTATTAGGAAAGGAATGGGGAATAAAATGGAAAATGTAATAATGCCTCTGTGTCATTCCATGGTGAGAGAGACCACACCTTGAGTACTGTGTGGAGTTCTGGTCACCCCATCTCAAAAATGATTGCACTGGAAAAGGTACAGAGAAGGGTGACCTAAATGGTAATGGAACAGCTCCCCTATGAAGAGGTTAGGGCTGAGGGGGGCATATAATAGACATCTATAAAATCATGAGAGAACTAGTACGGGTAAATGTGAATTGATTATTTACTCTTTCAGATAATACAAGGACTAGGGAGCATTCAATGAAGTTAGCAAGTACCATATTTAAAACAAATCAGAGGAAATTCTGTTTCATTTAATGCACAATTAAGCTCTGGAATTCACTGCCAAAGGATTTGGTAAAGGCAGTTAGCATAGCTGGATTTAAAAATGGTTTGGACAAGTTCCTGGAGGAGAAGTCCATAAACCACTATTAATCAATTTGAGTTGGGTAAAAGCCACTTCTTATAGCTGGCATTAGTAGCATGGAATTTATTTAATGTTTGGGTACTTGCCAGGTACTTGTATCCTGGATTGGCCACTGTTGGAAACAGGATGTTGGGCTTGATAGACCCTCGATCTGACCCAATATGACAACTTCTTATTGTTCACATGTTCCAGCTGATATAGGGAAGAATTAAATACATGAGCAATAATGTAGACAGCAGGAGAGGAAGTGGAGGAATTCCCTCAATATTGCAAATAGGTTTGCTTGTAAATCACAGGCACATAAATACATGTAGCCCCCTACTTTGGTGTTTAGGGCTGAATTGGTGCAGGGGGGCATACATGCATTCTCAGTCCTGCTCTTCTATGGGAGTGCCCATCAAGAAGGCAATACACTAGGATTAGGGATATGCATTCATTTAAAACAAACCTGCAAAACACGATGAATAAGTCTAATTTGTTTCATTCAGGGGTGGAGGTCCTGAACTGAATCAGAGCCCCCCAAAAGGAAACAAACATTATTCGTTCATTTTGTTTTAAACTAATGCTTTGGGCCTAGACTTAGGCCCAAAGCTGGGGCCTCACCTAGGGCATAGGACAAGGTCCAAAGCAGGAGCTGTGGCCTAGGCCTGATTTTGGCATCGGGGTCTTGTTGGATGCAAGGACCGATGCCAGGGCCTCTGCCAAGACCCCTGAAAGTTAAAAGAAAAACAAAAAAAAACCCCTTACCTGATTCTTCAAGTATCCGACAAAGGCTGGATCCTGATGCCGGACCTTCGTCTGGACCCTTGCCTGACATCGCCAAAGGGTGGGTCCCGACAACTGAGCCTTGGCCTAGGCTGGAGCCCAAGCCCTGGCCCGATGCAGTGACCCAACCAGGAGTCTGGGTCCTGGTGCCGGGGTCTTGGTCAGGACCCAGGCCTGATGCCATGACCCAACCCAGAGGCCAGTTCCCAATGCCTGGGCCTCAGCCTAGGGGTCTGAGCCCAAAGTCGATGCCATGACCTAACCAGGAGGCCTGGTGCCGGCATAGGAGTCTCGTCTCAGACCCAGGCCTAATGCCATGACCTGACCTGGAGGTCGGGTCCTGAAACTGAGGCCTAGGCACGGACTCAGGCCTGACGTTGGGGCCTCGACCAGGAGGCCGGATCCTGTTGCCTGGGCCTCAGCCTAGGGCAGAGCCTGAGCCCAGGCCCAGTGCCATGATCCAACCCTGAGGCCTGTCCCGGTACTGGGGCCTTAGCCCGGACCCAGGCCATACATCAAAATGGCACCATCCATCTTTCGCTCAGAGGTATGTACAAATCAACAAACCAAGGCAGTACAGGCCCGATGCTGTGACTTAACCTGGAGACCAGGTCCTGAATTCAGGGCCTAGGCCCAGACCCAGGCCCGATGCCGGGACCTTGGTAGCAAAATTTAGAGAAGGCTGCAGAAGTCTAAGTAAAAAATAAAATATATAGCCGATATACTTAAAGTAGACATGACTTATCACAACCACTAAGTAATATTTAATATGAAACTATGTTACAGTATTTGAATGCACCTGTTTAGTTAATATAATTCAACACATTTAAGTTAGAAATTATGTGCCTTATTGTGAACCGTTGTGACGGCAACTAGCTTAACGACAGTATAGAAAAGATTTTAAATAAATAAATAAATATGTTGAAAGAGTGCAATCAATGGAGACAGCTTAAGGGCCACAACAGCAAAGTTCAAGCAGCAAGCATCAAGACCAGGACTGGAGAGTGCAGCATGGAGGCAGGAGCCCCAGGAGACAAGACACCAGCATGGAGGTACCAGCAGGTTGAAATGCGAAGAGACACCAGCATGGAGCCAGCAGCAGGATGAGATTGGACACTAGCAGGACCCTGACTGGAGACCGCATCAAGGAGGCAGGACTATGGGCAGAGCATAAAGGAGAGCATAACAAGTAACACGCATCATACGGAAGTATTGGCAGTCCCTCCCTGCTGCTTCAGGATATGTTTCAAGGTCCTTTGCGTTTTACATATCGGAGAGGTATGAACTTGAGAGACCTGCTGACACATTCTGACCTGCTTGCAGAGCGACCATCTATTCAGGAGACAGGTATACACAAAGCATGTGGACAGAGTTCTGTATGCCCACACACTAGCCCCGTATCGGTCTTTGAACATCCAGTTACTGGAAAGAAATATGCTGACCTATATTTTTTCATGTTAGAAATCCCTGTCTGTTCAAATCTCGGTGGAAATTTTTCAGATTTTTTAACTCGTAGAGAACAGAAGTGGATCTATACACTTGATACTGTCACACCGCACGGACTCAATAAGGAACTGGAATGGGTCCATTTTACTTAATCATGATTGGTCTGTTACTGTTTGCAATTTGATTGGTTGTTCCCCCGTATGCTGATTGGTCCGTTATGTTTAGCGCCTTTTCTGTGATTTTTAAAAAAAACCCTTGTAGTACTGATGTACGTGCTCCCTGAAAACTGTTCATGAATTGATTCGGGTATGTAACAATTTCTTTTTGTAGCTTTGAAGTATAATGATGTTGTATAGCCTGCTTACCATAGTCCGTTTGAATGCTTTGTGTTTAGATTTCTGTATGATATGTCCCTCCCGACGCAGCCTCGGCGAAACACGGGTCCGTGTCGGGGGACCCTTTGAAGTATTTTTATGATAACAGTGGAGTTGCCGAAAATAAAAAATAAAAAATCTGTTTGAACATTGAAAATTTGGACTATGTGACTTACTTCTGCACTCGTGGTGGAACTGTCAATATTGAGTGCAGCTTCTGTTCTGTTTGTGATCTGGACGATACTGAGCCATATCTGGCCCTTGGCTGCCCTGGATGTTTTCGCTGCACAATTTTCAAACAATATGTTGTAATTCTTGTGGACCCCTGTGATCAGCATCTCGTACTCGATGCTGAACTTGTAAGTGCGAAGACGAGTCCGACCTACTGCCTAGCTGCTGTATAATCCAGGATGCCACTTCCATGTCTGAAGTGTCATTTTCCTCACTCTCATTCCCACTCCCCGCTACCCTCCCTTCCTTCCCCATCCTGCAACTGCCTTGCCAACTCTCCACATCTTTTGCATGTTAGACCTCATTTATCATGCCATAAGGCCCTAATGCAGCTTGATGAATGGCTCTATTAGATTGTGAGCCCTCTGGGGATAGGGATATACATACAGTACCTGAATGTATTCCACTTTGAAGTGCCAAAAAACACAATATAAATCAAATAAATAAACATTAAGCTTGTTTACTGTCTCCCTCTCATTATAGGGAGTAGGCTCATTGAGAGACAGATGTTGGGGACAGGGTTTGAGATTTGAGTAAGACAATTTTGTTCATGAAACTTGATTGGCATGATAATTTTTTGTATGTGTTACCAAAGTATTTAAACTAAAAGGAATATTTGTGAAAAAATTACATAAAACAGTGAAAAAAGTATAATGAAATTACAGGATAAAGAAAGGACAATAACAAGAACAATTCCCAGATTCTGGTGTTGGTCCATATTGCGCCTAATCAGATCACGTTTACAGCCTAGTGGCAGGATAAGGCATACTGTTGCTATAACTTCAGTTTCTCCTATTTCTTTTTTTAAGTACAGGATGGATGCACGTTTGGAATAAAGATGGTATTTTGTTATTTTTTCAATATTTTTTTTTCAATATTTTATGATTACTGTACTTGTTTTCTTCTTGTAAACTACTGTGGGGTTCCTTCAGATGAGGAAGGCAGTATATAAAAATGAATGTTATATTTTCCCAGGAGATTTTCCTGCTCAGTCTTTCATGTGAAGTGTTTCATTTTCTCTGTCAATTTTGAGAAGTTTACATGTATAACTTCTTTGTATTTTTCTTTTTCTCCAGTGTTGCATTGCAAACAGATTCTGGCTTTTTGACGTTTCTGGTTCAGCTTTGGTCTGCATGTTTCTGTTTCTAATCTTTGGTCACTTATTCTGCTCTTGGTAAGTTATATATGTGGTATGCATGTGCATCAAGATTAGGTAATGTGCTATCCTGTTGTTTCTGTCCAGTCTGTTCCTTTTTACTATCTGCACTTCCCCATAGTTGGATGTACTGTGTTCTAGGTCAGTGGTTCTCAAACTGACCCCTTTCAAGAGTTTGAGATGCCTTGTGTATCCCTAGGGTCACAAAAATTTAAAAATCACAACAAATACTACAGCCCTTATTCAAAAAGCTATGTTAAGTGCAGGCCCCATTATTTTCAGTGGGGCTTATTCACTAATAAAGTGTGTTTGGGTGTGTTCATACAATGTACCCTTTTTGAAGACAGGCCGATATTTTCACTACAGTATGATATTTGGGCATGCTTTTCAAATGACATTTTAACTGCCAAATAGTGTAGTGCCCCCTCCCCCCCCCCAAATGCTGATGCTGCTGATCCAAGCCTAGCAGGAAATGACATCAGTGCCATGTAGCCTGTGGTGCTGAGTTAGCTAGAGGGCACACTTCTATTATCTCTTCCTGATAAAATGGCATTAGTTTGAAATCCAAGAAGGACCAAAAGGGGTTCATTTCTGTCCCTTTCTTCTCCAGATAACTGCCTTCATTCCAATGCTTTAACTTTTTTTTCTCTCCCATCTCTCGCCCTTCATTTCTCTACTTTCCACCCTTTCACTTCCTTAATACTTGTCCCATTCATCTCTTTGAGCCCTCCATCCCACCAATTGTGCATTCTCTCCCAAGGCAACTGAGGAGCAACAGCAAAACAACCACCACATACATGTAGGAGGAGAGTAACTTCCATGGTTTGAGACCTGAATGCCTAGTACCCAACCGTGTTATCCTTGGACCCAGTCAAAAAAATCAGTTCTGGCTATGCCAGAGCAATAGGGAAAAGGGGGAGGACTGAAGTTGGGGTGACAGCAGGGAAGGCAAAAGTACACAAGTGTTGCTAACTGGATGGTGGACCCTTGGGCCGGCCTGGCGGAATGGAGAGCTCCGCCGAAGAAGGTAGGCCGGGAGGTGGAATCACAGCGAACGGACAGATGGAGTCTTTACCCTGGAGATCCGAGATCCCCCCAGGAGGAGCCTGTAGGAATCCAGATCGCTGAGACTTAAGTGATGGCAGCGAGACCAACGGAGAATGATGGAACTTCACCCTGGAAGTCCAAGATCCCCCCAGGAGGAGCCCGTAGGGACCAGGACCACTGGGACGTAGGAGACGGCAGTGAGACGAGTGGAAAGACGGTCCGAAGGTCGAGGCAGGCAGCAGGCACAGAGAGACGGAAGCAAGTCGGGGTCAGAAGTCAGAGAAACAAACCAGAGGCTGGATCAAGATCCGGAGAAGTCAGTACAGGAACAACAGGAGCGGAGTCAGGGTCAGCAGGAGCGGAGTCAGGATCAGCAGGAACGCAACTGGAATGCAACTAGACACTCAGTAGAGAGACCTCGTTGCAAGACAGCTCCATGCAGGCAGACACCGGCTTAAAAACTTTGCTGGCATCTGACGTCAGCTTGGGGGCTGTCCATCACTTCCGGGTGCTGGACCTTTAAATCGACGTTCCTCACGCGCGCGTGCCTCTGAGGGGGCGGAGTCAGCAGCGGACCTCGGCGGCGTCTCTCTCATGGAGACTCCGCTGCCATGCGGCCTAGAAGGCCCGAAACGCGGTGATTCCCGGAGCCTGGAGCGGGGAGAGGCAGGTAAGGGTATTTTGTACTTTTGTACCCACGGTCCCTGCCAATCCTGAATTTTCAAAGGGAAACGCAGCAAGAAATTCTCCTTTGGAATTCTGCATGCAGATCTATGGGTATAAAGTACAAAATACACCTGCACCCAAGGATTGAAAATTGCCCCTGTTGTTGAAAGGTTTAAGAGGAAGGAAGGAAGGAAGGGGACATACCGAAAATGTCTGGGGACAAGTTATAGAATTATGTATTTCCCTGACTCACACATGTCCAATATAAATTATATTCTTCAGAGGATTTCTTCTTGTGACCAACTGTGCTTAAAACAATCTCTCTTGCTGTGTTATAAGCACTATCAATTGCTTCATTTAAAGTAATTTCCTCTCCTTGAAATTATAATTCTATAACCACAGATGAGAGCACTCAAGAGAAATGAGAAACAAATCAATTGTTTTGCTACAAATAGGACTGGGTCTCCGTGCTAAGGAAAGTCATGCCTTAGATCTCTAAACAGAGACTGCCTATAATTTTCTAGGAAACAAAAATGATTGCATCTAGAAGTCCAAAACCTTCATGATAAAAACAGTTTTGAAAAGCAGCTGGATTTCACAAATACTGTGAAATGAATTTCAGCATGAAGAAAAGTAAAACAGTTTTCCATAAACATATTCCTCTTGGATCTATTTTTTTGTTGGTACAATAAAAAGCAGTAAAAGTACTTTATGTTATTTTCAACCAATGTGGCAGCAAACCTTTAGATTTGCTAATTTAAAACTGGTTAAACTGAGCTAGCTCTGTGGATCTGGCTGTAGTGTTGTAATGTACACTGTGATGCAGAGATGCCAGTTTTGGAATTCCTGTCCAACGGGGCCAGTTGATCTTGGGCTCCTCATACAGGTGGTGAGCTCAGGCCTAGTCAGAATGAGAAGATGGCTGCTACTACTAGGCTGGCCCATGTCAGTCAATGAGTGGTGCTGAGTGTGTGTCCAAGAAATAGGTATCTGAAGAGGGGAGGGAGTGGCAGGGATTGCACATAGCATTAGTCTATTTTGTAGGCTTTCTTGGTGTGCTTGTGTGAGGGAGCATTTAAGAAACTCCCTCAGAACACCTTAAAGGACTGGCTACAGCTATCTGTTTTGGTCCTCCTTAAGTCCCAACCCAGCAAGGGATTCTAGGCTAGAGTGGATCACTGCAAGTGGGGATAAGAGCCAGGGCCTGAGGGTTGAGGGAGGCCCCAGAGAGAGATGGAAGCCTTGAGAAAACAAACTGTAAGTTACCATTATTTTGTTGAGCTGCACAAAACAGCTAAATTGTTTTATTATTGTTCACCAATAAAGAAGCTTATAAAGATTTTGCCAGTGTCCAACCTGGAGTCTCTTCTGACTGCTTGGCATCACATATGATGTTAGAAATGGGATTTCTTGCCAATGCAGAGAGCACAGGCAGAAGCCCACAGCCACAGCAGAGAAGAAAAAAAAGAACCCTTCAGAGTTTGTTTTTTTTCTTTTCTCCTGGGACCTTCCAGTTCAGCTCACCCAACTGAAGCTGCAACAGGCCAAGGGGGCTAGCCCTACCTGTGCAGTCAGGAGTCAAGCAGTGAGTCAGGACTGGACAGGCCAGCAGGTTATTCTTTGGGTTTTTTTTCCCCTCTCCTTCTTCAGAGAGGTACCCAGTTTGGAGGTGGCTCAGAAAGCAGAGTAGATATTTAGAGTGCCCTATATCTGACCCAAGGCACAACCAGTACATCCTTGTTAAGTTTATAACATTATACTTCTGTCTCTCACACTTTCAGTTCCTAGTTTACATATCCTTGTTTTATTGTAACTTTGTCTTCTTCCTCAATATCAATGTTACAACTCCCCTGTTCCATGTGAACTGATATGATATGATATGATTTGTATCATGAATGTCGGTATAGAAAAGACTTAAATAAAATAAATAATAAATAAAGATGAAGCAAGTGATCCAAGTCCTTGCTACATAGCAGTATCAATTGCAGAATGCCCTACAAACCCAAATTGACCAGCAGCAGGTGCTGGAGAACAACTCACAGCACCTGCTGTGAGTCTTATACTAAGACCCTGCTGGGTCTTATACTAAGTAGTGAGAACAACTTGTGCAGCAAAACATAGTGCTAACAGAGGTAGCATAGGCCATGCAAACCACTGTGATCAGGATGCCCATGCGAATCCGTTACCTCACATCCTGTTTATAATGAAGGCAGGTGAAGTCCCGGAGGTTTTCCTTAAAAGCTTTGAGAAAACCACCTGCCTCTCAGCTTGGCTTGAAGCCAGTTGGACTACTTACTTGGCTAACTTGCTCACAGGCAAGCAGCCAACCCAAATTGGAGGGCTACCTATGCGGAAATCAAGGCCGCTATCCTGGAGAGAGTTAAGTATACCTCAGAAACATACAAACAGCAGTTCTGATGGGGGTTCCTGCAGCTTGGGGAGAACCCCTGAAACCTGTTTCATTACCTGAAGGATGCTGGCTGGAAGTGGTTACAGCTGGAGGTAAAGACTGGCCTCAAAGTAGTCCAGCAGGTGCTTCTGGAACAATTCTTAGACAGGCTTGACAAGTCCATGCAGAATTGAGTCTGCCGACACACACAGGACTCACATTGAAAAGAGCTCTAGAAGTGGCAGATGCCTTTTACCAGGCACAATTAATGCCCAACATGGTAAGGAGGCTAGAAAGACAGCCCGCACAAACTCCTTGGCGAAGCACAGAGAGTGGAGATCCCCAGCAACATTCCTCAGAGGTGGAGAGCTTGTTTTCTGTACCCAGAACCCAGGCCACAGTCTCTTCCATGTGCTTTAACTGTGGTCAGTGAGGTCATTTAACAAGGGACTTCCAATTTGAGAGACCTGAAGTTATGGATGTCAGCTTAGTGACCCAGCCAACATGAGAATGTAAAGTCTCGGGATAAAGGAAAAACTCCAAAGCAAGAAAAATCTTCACCCTGGAAGAAGAAAGGTACCTCATGGAATTCAATGCACCTCAAAAATGAAACTGTAGACAGTTTTTCCCTTTGTGCCTTCTCTGCAGGGAATGGTCATCAGGAAGACCACTGCCCATTTGGAAAGGCCAAAAATAAAGAGCCATCGAAGGGAATGACTAAAGTTAAAGGTGAACCCACCCAGTGGGCATGCTCTTTTTGTAATGCAGTGGATCATAACGTTGAAGACTATCCACGGTTAGGTGACATGGACATGCATGAAAAGCAGGCGGCATTAACAGAACCCCAGAATAAGAATGAAAAATGTGAATAAGACTGGGCGAACATGTTTGCAAAACTGCAAAGTTATAGCTTAGTGGATGTTCCTCATCAGCATTGTAAGGAGTTTGTGATTCAGGTGGAACTGGACAAAGTGCCCACCTAAGTGTTGGTGGATTCAGGGTCTGGAAGGACTCGTGAAGACCTCCTCCACAAAGAGTGCATCAATTACAAGAGAAAAGAGACACCTGTGTACATGGGGACAAACAGGAATACCCAACCCATCAGGTCCTGCTGACAACCCTGGCAGTTCAAACCATTATGGAAGTGGGAGTCCTTCCTGAGCTCTGATATCCAGTTATTTTGGGATGCAATTGTCCCCAATACATGGACCTGTGGAGCCAGCTCACAGGGAATCAGAGCAGGCCACCCAGGGGTGGGTCACCGGTGAGGAAGGGCCAGGAAGTAGCCTGGGCACACATGGATGTGCGGCCTGACAAAACCATGCTGGGGGGAGAGTATGTGAAGGAGCATTTAAGAAACTTCCTTAAAGGACTGGTTACAGTTATCGGTACTGGTCCTCCTTAACTCCCAATCCAGCAAGAGATTCTAGGCTAGAGTGGGTCACTGCAAGCAGGGATAAGAGGCTAGGGCCTGAGGGTTGAGGAAGGCCCCAGAGAGAAACAAAAGACTCGAGAAAAACTGTAATTTATCATTATTTTGTTGAGCTGCACAAACCAGCTAAATTGTTTTGTTTATTATTGTTCACCAATAAAGGATCTTATAAAGATTTTGCCAGAATCCAGCCTGGAGTATGTCCTCTGGCTAGACCTGTCCGCTCAGCATCACAGCTTGCAACAACTACACATGAACAGCTCTCCATATACAACTTTTTTACCCTCTCCTTGCATGTTGGTTGGTTGCAGTGCTTTTTCCCACTGCCCTTTTGCTTGGCATTTTGGTACAGTTCAGTCTCCTTCCATGATACATGGTAGGAGTGGTGGACATGTATCTCTACACAACAGTTTCAGCAGTGGAAAACACATCAACCCTTCATATGCAGTAAAATTTCTCAACCAGCTGAGCCCACTTTAAGAACCATTTTTATGTACCCTAGGCTTTCCAATACGCATGAGAGGGGCTATGAGGTCCTTCTCTAGAGGGAGAAAGCCTATACTTGAAGATCTAATTTATGGGACTTGGGGAAAAAGCACATTTGACTCTCTTTACATAATTCACAGCAAAACAGGTTGATTGTTCCCAAAACTGTTCTCTTTTCATGAAAGGATGATCAGCAGAAGAGTTTTACATAAATAAAATGTGCACTCTATTTTCAGTCAATATAATGAGCTATTGATTGGGCAACCTCATTTCCTGAAGTTCATTATTACTGTTTTTCTCCAGTGCCAGTGTAAGGCTCGACAAGGAAGTGGACCCTTAGTATTGAGGTGTGGTTTTCACTGCCTAGTGGGCAAGCCTAGGCCCAGAGGACAGGGGAGGGACTTTAGAGAGGGACTAGAGAGGGGGCAAGCCCACTAGGCCCACTCCGTCAGCTTGCAGAGAAGCCTAGAGGCAGAACCAGCTGGAGCTTCAGCTATACCAGCCCCCACAGGTTCTGCCCTTGGATTCTGACAACTGGCAGGTCTTAGATAGGTCCCTAGGGCAGTTCTGAAGCGGGTCCAAGGCACATTGTAGGTCTGGGCAGGCAGCAGACAGCTAAGACAGAAGACAAGCCAGGGGTCAAGGCGGGCAGCAGGTAGCAGTAAAGAGAGACGGGCAAAGGTCGGGGAAGGCAGCAGGCAGGGCAGAATCGAGTCGAAGCCTGAGGTCAAAGTCCAGGACATCAAACTGAGGGGGCAAGGAACAACAGATGAGACAAGCAAGGACAACAACAACAAGGTGGGCAAGAGATGTACCAGGCAAACAAGCAAGGAACAAAGCAAGACCAAGGCAAGGAACAAGACACACAGACTAGCAACACATATAGGGACAGACAATTTCCAGAGAACCTGTTACTGAGGCAAAGTATGGGAATCCAAGGGTCCCTTTTAAGGGCGGAAGTCAATGATGTCATCAGGTGGTGATGTAGCCAATTCTTGCCGCGGGTTAAGTGCATGCCTAGAGGGGTCTTTGGGAGCGGCCTATGAAGACAGCATCCTGTTGCATGTCCTGTCGGTGGCGGTCAGCACCATGAAGGAGAGTTTCTGAATCTGGCGGTGTTGGGGGTCTTGCCGCAAGCCACTGAGTGTAACAGTACCCCTTCTCTAAAGTCCCTCCCCATCTTCTGGGCCTAGGTTTCTTGGGGAATCTCTGATAGAATTCCTGAATCAATTGGGGGGCTTGGAGGTTGGAGGTCAGTTCCCAAGAATTTTCCTCCGGTCCATATCCTTTCTAAGAAATAAGGTACTGAAGTCTGTTTCAAACCCTTCTGGCATCCAATATTTTTTCGACCTCATACTGTGTATCTTTTTCAGCTGAGATTTGTGGAGTCGGGAGCAAAGATTTTTTTGGCCATGAGAATGAGACTGGTTTAAGCAGAGAAATTGAAATGAATCATGTGTTCTGAGAAATGAAGGTAAGTGAAGCTTGTAGGTTACTGGTCCTATTTGTCGGATCACAGGGAAAGGCCCAATGAAATGAGGAGCAAACTTTAGAGAAGGAATCCTCAGACAGAGTTTCTTAGTGCTTTTTCAAACCAATGTTCCAGGATGCAGAGACTGTGTTGGACATTGCTTCCTGTCGGCTTGGGTCTTGAAGCAGTCAGCCGCCTGCGACAAAAGGCAATGAGATTTTTGCCATAAGCTGTGGAATTGTTGCCCATTAAAGTGGCTATTGCACAGGTAACCATGGTAGGTAGAGGCGTGGGTATTCAGGGATGGTGTCTGAAGAAGAGATAAAATGGAGAAGAGCCTGTGGATGCATTGATGTAATTGTTGTGAGCAAACTTGCACCAGGAGAGTAGAGAAGACCATTTGTCCTGTCTCAAATTGACATAAGCTCATAGGAATGTCGTGAGCTCATGTTTCACCTGCTCGGTCTGCCCATTGTTTTGAGGGTGATAGGCTGAAATAAAATCTAAGGTAATCCCAAATTTTCAACATACTCTAAGGCTTTTTAATAGCAGGCCATGAATTGGACCCCACAATCTGAGAGTATGTGACAAGGGAGTCCGTGAAAGCAGAAGATGTGTTGTACAAATAGTTTAGCCAATATGGGAGTAGACTGGAGACCAGGAAGAGGAATGAAATATACCATCTTTGAAAATCTGTCTACAACCACCCACATGGTGGTATTGCCACCTGAGAAAGGAAGGTCACAGACAAAATCTGTGGCCACATGGGTCCAGGGTTCCTTGGGGGCTGGCAGCGGCTGTAACAGCCCCCATGGTCGTACTTGGGAACTCTAGTGCATGGAACACATGGGACAGGACCCCAAGTATCGCTGAACATCAGTTTTTATCTGGGGCCACCAGCAGTGTTGTAATATGAGTTACAAAGTCTGGGTGATACTAGGATGACCAGAAAGATGGGAGTTTTGGGCACATTCCAGGACTTTTTGCCACAGGCATCGGGAACCACGGTTTAGCTGGGAGGTATCATATACGTAGCAGCAGCCACGATCTTGGCTGGGTCGATGATAGACTGTGGTGGGTCCTGTGTCCCATCTGCATCAAAGGACTGAGAGAGGGCATTGGCCCGATGGTTTTTGTCAGCTGGTCGATAGCACAATTCAAAACTGAACCAGTTAAAAAATAAGGACTATAGGGCTTGCCTGTGGCTCAATTTCTGTGCTTGAGCCAGGTGCTCCATTTTAGATGGCGCCAGCCGTCCATTGCTCCTACCATGTGACAGGGGCCAACCAATGGCACCGATAGCCCCTGTCACATGGTAAGGGCCATCGGCGCCATTTTGATTAGTGGCAGCCGACGGCCCGAGAGTGGGAGATTGCTCCCAGGACCCCCGCTGGACCACCAGGTACTTTAGGAAAGTTTTGGGGGGGTCGGGAGGGTGGGGGGATTGTAAATAGTTCGATCTAAAGGGTCGGGGTGGGTTTGGGGTTTTTTTCTGTGTGCCCTTTCTCCCCCACCCCCCAAAACGATAAGAAAACCACACAAACATTTTGTGGGGTTTTCCTATCATTTTCAGGGACCCCAATACTTGACAGATTAGAAAAATATCGTACAATATTTTCATCCAACAAAAAAACAATGCACATCCCTAGTAAATATACAGTATGTGGCTAAAAAGCCACCATGCACTGTGGCCGTGGGATTTAAAATACAGATTTATGCATGTAATTATTGGGCCCACCCCGGAACACCCCTGACACACCTATCTCCTCCCCCTTTTTTAAACTCCAGCCTGTATATATACACGCATAATTTGTGGCTATTTAAATACGCATTGATCGTACACGGCCCAGATACTCATGTATATGGGCCTTTTAGCTCAAGATGCACTTTAAAAATTCATCCATAAGTTCATTGGAACTTGAGACACAATTGGCACATTTTGGGAATACAGAAAGTGTTTTGGGATCCATCGTTGTTTGTTTTCAAGAGGGGATCCAGTTTGAGAGACCATTTCGTACATTCAACTTTTATTCCTTATATTGCTATAAAAGATATTACCGAGAGCCCCACTGGACACTTTGCCTGTGGACATTGTTCTGTATGTACATTCTCCTTTAATGGGAGTGAGTTACTGTTCCCTGTACACCAGCCCTTCAAGCTTATTCGATCAACATCTTGCAGCACTTTGGGGGTTATTTATGCAATTTGGGACCCCTATATTTTTATATACATTGGGAAGACTAAGAGAGCTTTACATGTTTGAGTGACTAAACATTTGAGTTGCATTCAGGGTGGATGACTTTCAGCCCCTCCTGTCAACTACTGGATTTCTTGTCAACATTCCTAAGAATCCTTGAAATTCTCAGATGTACCCCTGTCAATATCTGCAGTAGCGATTATGATTTTAAAGCTTTTAAGATTCGAACAGGGGCAGATCCACAGATTGAATTTTGTTACCTCCTCGTGGACTTTAAATTTTGTGACATCCTCAGTACTTTTTTTCTAGAAGAAAATGTGCTTGTACTCATTCATATGCAGGACTGTTCCTGGGGGAGGGGCGGACTGTTCTTGGGGGAGGGCCCCCCCCCCCCCCCCCCCCCCCCCCCCCTTGGTAGTCCTGCCTCCTGCAACACGTTAAAAATCCATTAGCATGGTTGCAACCTGCTTGTGCAAAACAAGATATGGAAAAAGAACTTGTGATCATTTTTCATTGTAAGATAGCAACATAGTATCATGGTGAATGATGGCGGATAAAGGCCAAAGTGATCCAGTGAGTCTGCCTAGCAATTTTTTATTTGTTTCATTTAGTTATCTTTTATTTAAAGTTTAGTTTTGTGGTAGTAGCAACTTCCGCTCTGTGCAAACCATCCCAAAGCCTTCTGTTAAGTGCAGTAACAACTGCCTGTAATGTTTCAGTCGGTCGAGGGGAGACCTGTGACCAGAAGCACTTACTCTTAGTGCCACCGGGCTCTGAAGATGCCACCAGGGTTCCCTTGTGGTGGGGATGCTGCAATCGGATGCCTCCAGAATCGCACTGCACCTTCCCCTAGGCATGCACATGTGGGGACTGAAAAGAAAGAGAAATCTGGATTCAGGGACAACCAACGTGAGCCATGACTTTTTTACAGTCTGGGGTACTGATGCTCAGACATTAAGTAAAAACCACAGGCCTGCTTCTACGGCCAAGTCCATAAGCAAAGCACATCAAGCAAAACTGACTGATACATGGGCGCGGCAGATACTACCATGGGAAGCTTGCTGGGCAGACTGGATGGACCATTAGCGCTTTTCTGCTATCTTTTCTATGTTTCTATGTATTTATCAAGGCCCCACAGTAGAAAAGACTTCAGAGGCATCCTCCCATGACATTGGCGCGGCTGGAGATTTAAACCCCAGCCATACTCCAAGTCCTTGCCTCAGCAACAGGTCCTCCTGCCTAGCCTGCAGTGCACGTTGCTATTCTTTATGCCTCATTGTTCTGCTTGCCTTGGTGTCCTGCTGTGTTTCCTTGACATGATCCTGTCTTGCCTTACTTCCTGTTGTGCCTGCTTACCTTACTCCTGCTTTGTCCACTTCTCTGTTGCCTTGCCATATCTGTCCTGTCTTGTCCTGGTCCTCAGTATCCATCCTTCCTTGTTTTGTCTATCTTGCCTGCCACCTGGTATTGACCTCTGCTTTGGACCCTGACCACTCTCTTGTCTGCTGCCTGGTACTGACCTCTGCTTTGGACCCTGACCACTCTCTTGCCTAATGCCTGGTACTGACCTCTGCTTTGGACCCTGACCACTCTCTTGTCTGCTGCCTGGTACTGACCTCTGCTTTGGACCCTGACCACTCTCTTGTCTGCTGCCTGGTACTGACCTCTGCTTTGGACCCTGACCACTCTCTTGTCTGCTGCCTGGTACTGACCTCTGCTATGGACCCTGACCACTCTTGCCTGATGCCTGATACTGATCTGCCTCTGCTTTGGACCCTGACCACTCACTTGTCTGCTGCCTGGTACTGACCTCTGCTATGAACCATGGCCACTCTTGCCTGACACCTGATATTGACCTCTGCCACAGACTCGGATCACTCTCTTTCATGCTGCCTGATATTGACCTTTGTTACAGACACTGACTCCTCCTTACATGCTGCCTTCCTTGACCTCGGCTTCTTCCTGGATCCTGTCTTTTTGCTGCCAGCCCTGACCATTGCCCATATCTGGACTTTTTCTGATCATGCCTTAAGGGACATTTGCCTAAGCCCTGCATGCTCTTGGAACCCAAGGACTCAACCTGCAGGGAATGGGGCTGGTACAGGCGAAGTTTCAGCTCCAGTCCCAGTAAAGGTAGGTCTTCCAGCTGTTGGTGTGGGCCTAGTTGGTTTGCCTACTAGGCTGCGTTAACCATGCCAAGGTCCAAGGGCTCACATGCATGACAGTTTCCTGATGCCATGAGCTTGGCATTTCAGGCTATCTCAGGGTTGGCACTCCAAGTCCAACAGCAGCAAGACCAGCTTAACAACATGACTGGCATCCTTCAAGACCTGGCGGCCCTAATGGAATCCTTGCAGCTTCCTGCTTCTGCGCCGGCGTTAGCACCATCCCCTATCGTGCCGATCCGGCAAGCAGCCTACATGTCACATCTTCCACCATCCCCAACTATGAAGGCAATTCCAAGGGCTGCAGAGGATTTACTGACCAGTGCAGAATGCACTTTTAACTCCAGGCAGCCAGTTTTCCTTCAGATCGCATCAAAGTGACTTTCATGCTGTCTCTGTTGGGTGGCCCTGCCCTGGACTGGGCATCACCCCTCTAGGAATGAAATGACCCCCTGATGGAGAATTGGGACAACATCCTCCGCTAGTTTCATTTGATCTTTGACGAGCCGGGTTGGGCATCGTCCGCTGCCACAGAGCTGCTTTGGTTCAGACAGGGCAATAGCTCCATTGGCAACTATGCCATCCAGTTTCACACCCTGGCCTCTGAACTCAGTTGGGGCAAACATATCCAGATGAGTATCTTTTGGCAAGGTTTGGCGGAACACATAAAAGATGTTGGTAGGCCAGGACATACCCCCCCACGTTAGAGGAGTTCATCACTCTGGACCTCCAGTTTTAGAAATGAGCCAGGAGAGAGTGATGTTCTGTTGACCCGTTTGACTGGCCCCCAGGTTCTAGTGGTTTGTGGTTCCCAAAATGATGCATTGGCCACCTTCCCTTCAGAAGAGCCCATGCAACTGGGCAAATCCACCTCATTGAGGAAGCAAAACAGAGGCGCAGGCAGCTCAACCTCTGCCTCTACTGCACAGGCCAGGAGCATTTTTGCAGCCATTTCCCCAAAAAAGCTGGAAACTTCCAAGACTATGGTTGGTTGGAGAGGTAACCCTAGGCCTCTCTTCTACCTCACCTCAGTTACTGTGTGCCAGTTTGCATCCTTTCCATGGATACCATGGGGCAAGCCGAGGCTTTCTCGGATTTGGAAGCTGATGTCAACTTCATACTGGATGCAATGATTCACCAGAATAATCTCCCGATTATCACACTGACCAAGGCAGGTACCCTATCCTCCATGTACGATGAGCCTCTGCCTATTCACCTATCTGTGGGCACCTTACCTCTAACCCTCTAGACAGGGTTCTTACACCAGGAGATTTTCTCTTTCTACAGTTAGTGTAGCTGAGTATAAAAAAGGTTTGGATAAGTTCCTGGAGGAGAAGTCCATAAACTGCTGTTAATCAATAGGGAATAGCCACTTCTTGTTGCTGCATTAGGAGCATGGGATCTATTTATTGTTTTGGAATTTGCCAGGTACTTGTGAATTGGGTTGGCCACTGTTGGAAACAGGATACTGGGTTGATGAACCCTTGGTTTGACCCAATATGGCCCAGGGCTGTCAATCCCATCATTCTTGGACTATCCAGGCCATGTACCTGTAATAAATCTGCTCCCCAGAGGGGCAGAGTTAGCAATCTGTATTAAATCACCCCACCAAAGGGGAGGAGTAGCAATCTGTTCAATGCTGCTCCCCCAAGGGGAGGAGCTAGCAATTTGTAATACTCCATAGGTGGAGTTAATGATCTATTGTGGGTTGGCTCCCACAGAGTGGCAGTCTGTATGATACTGCTCTAGTAGTGTAAGGAATAAACACTTAATGGAAACTGGTGAATCCCTGGGCCAGTGGCAGATGACAGCGGTCCCAGGAGGATATCCTGAGAGGGACCACCGGCTAGGCTGGAGTATGGAGACAAACACAGATAGTTCTTTATTAGACAAAAAGTAGAACCACCAGAAGTGGCAGTAGCGAGCTGATGTGCCCGGCAGGGCTGAAGTCCCTCAGAAACTGGAATTGCGGTCTCTGGGTTGCTGAGCTGTAGAGAGAGACTATAGGTAGTGAGTAGACAGGGTATGCAGGATACATAACCAGTAGCAGATGATACACTCACAATTGTAGATATCAGTAATGGCTTCTATGCAACAGAGAGTCTTCAGTATATTCAGGAATAGGAGCCGTAGGCAAGTACTGGTTCCTATATGCAGTCTGGAATAAGAACTCACAATATCTGTGTATGAGATGGCTTCTGGAATAGAAGAGAGTCTATGAAGGGTTTAGGAACATGGGCCCTCGTGGAGCGAGTACCAGTTCCTATCTGCAATATGAAATAGTAATGTACCAGATATAGGTATGCGATAGCTTCTGAGATAGAAGAGAGTTTTTGAAGGGTTTTAGGAACATAGGCCCTCGTGGAGTGAGTACTGGCTCCTATCTGCAATAATAACTCCCGATCTCCGTACCTGCGATAAAGTCTTAGACAGAAGGGAGTCTTCGGAGATTAGGAACATAGGCCCTCGTGGAGTGAGTACCGGTTCCAATCTGTAATAGAACTCACAGTGTTCACG
Source organism: Rhinatrema bivittatum (assembly GCF_901001135.1). NCBI lineage: Eukaryota > Metazoa > Chordata > Amphibia > Gymnophiona > Rhinatrematidae > Rhinatrema > Rhinatrema bivittatum. The sequence continues at coordinate 139,888,268 of NC_042615.1, read as the reverse complement.
TCTGTGATCGCTTTCAGGCAGTAAGGAGTCTTCTGAGCATTCAGGGACGTAGGCCCTCGAGGAGCGAGTACCGGATCCCATTTTAGCAATCTGAAATCAAGAAGAGAGAGCGGGGCCCCCAAGGAGTGGGTACTCCTTGGCAAGTTTGTGGAGGCAGAACAGCAGAGAAAGAATTCCCCTTGCTAATTCGATTCACAGTTGCAAGCAAAGACCTTTTAAGTTGGAAGCGGATGACATCACTATGGGGGGACGCCCCCGAGGTTCGCGCCCTAGCCGGTACAAACTCTGGAGCGCGTGCGCGCGTGCCTATACATCATCAGGAACATGGCGGATCCGCAGCGTCAGGCCAGCCCGGGGATTCCAGGGAGAAGCGGCAAGGAGAAGCTGCAACAGCATCTGTCCGTCAGATCCAAAGGGAGTCGCCACAAAGGTAGAAAGGGTGGAGCAAGGGCGAGAACAGGCACAAACGCAACAGTACCACAACCCGTCTATAAACTGAAAAGCATTACAGATTGCCCCTGGGGTCCCTTCTGCCAGGTATATTGTCTCTCTCAGGTCTCTCCACTGGTTGCTTTAGCCTGGACATCTACTCCAGACCTGCTGGGTCTTCTTCCTCAATACATAGTCTTTGCTCATGTGTGGGGTAAACAAGTCAATTGGGCAGTCATGTGGTCTATGAGTCAGAGACCCGGCCACCTCATAGACCATATAACTTCCTAATTGACTTGCTCCAGGGTAAGATGCCTCCTGGAGACTGAGTCTATCCATTTTCTGCTCCAGGGTAAGATGCCTCCTAGAGACCGAGTCTATCCATAGTTAATTACATCTGAGAAGACCTAGAGTGGGGTTTTGTCCACCCTTCCTCATCTCCTGCTGGGGTAGGATTCTTCTTCGTGGGGAATAAGGATGGCTCACTCAGGCTGTGCATAGACTACAGGGGCCTCAATGCTATTACTCAAAAGAATTGATACCGACTGCCCTCATTATGGAGCTTTTTGTCCGCCTATGAAGAGCACAAATCTTCACAAAACTAGATCTCAGAGAGGCCTACAATCTTAAAAGCATATAGGAGAGTGATGAGTAGAAGATGTCATTCAACACCCAGGATGGTCATTATTAACATCTGGTCATGCCTGTTGGTCTTCACAACTCTCCTGCCATCTTCCAACATATAGTCAATGAGATCTTCCAGGACCTCTTGTATTCCCATATTGTGGTATAACTGGATGACATCCTCATCTTTTCATACTCCCTGGCACATCACTGTCAGCATGTAAGACAAACATTACAGAGACTCTGTGAACACTACTTTAAGCTAAGCTTGAAAAATGTGCATTCGAGCAGGAGGAACTGCCTTTCCTGGGCTACATTGTCTCCCATCATGGTCTGTGTATGGACTCGGATAAGGTAAAAGCCATTCAAGACTGGCCCCAATCCATCGGGCTCAAGGCCTTGCAATGCTTCCTTGGCTTTGCCAATTATTACCATCAGTTTGTGCACGTGTACTCCTCCTTAGTGGATTTCCTCACTGCCCTTACCAAGAAGGGCGCTAACACCAGACACTGGTCTAAAGAAGCCATTCAGGCCTTTGGCCACCTCAAACAGGAATTTCTCTGGGACCCCTGTCTCCACTGTCTGGATCCATTGAGACCCTTCATCATGGAGGTAGATGCCTCTGCCATTGGGGTAGAAGCTGTCCTCACTCAACACAATGATTAAGGGACCTCATGTCATGCTTCTTCTTCTCCAAGAAATTAAGTCCCATAGAAAAAACTATACTCTTGGGGACAGAGAACTCTAGACCATGAAATTAGTGCTGGAAGAGTAGTGCCATCTGTTGGAGGGGGCTAGACACCAGATCATGATCTACATCGATCACAAGAACTTTTAATACTTACCGTAAGCCCATCACCTGAACCCATGATAGGCTGGAAGGTGATTATTCTTCAATCGTTTCAGCTTTGAACTCAGGTACCATCCTGTGGAGAAGAAGCAATGGCTCAATGCCCTTTCATGGTCCTTTGAGGCTGAAGACTCCTCAGAACCTCCCCACCACATCAATCTGGCAAGAATTGTGGTCACATCGCAAGACATGTCCCACCGGGAAAGACAGTAGTCCCCAAATGATTGTGAGAAAAAATGTTTAAATAGACCCATGACTCCCACCTGGCTGAGCACCCTGGAGTCACTAGAACCCTGGAGTTACTCTTCTGCCATTACTGGTAGCCTCAGGTGAAGCGTGATGTACAACACTAAGTAGAGTCCAACCACAATTGTGCAATTCATAAGAGTTCCCACGCCCATCATGGGTGGGTGTTACAGCCATTGCCAAACCCCGAGGAACCCTGGATCCATCTGGCCACTGACTTCATCATTGATCTTCCCCTTCTCTAATGGCTGCACAACCATCTAGTTAGTAGTGGACCAGTTTTCCAAGATGGCTCACTTCACACCACTTCCTGGCCTTCCATCTGCACCAGAATTAGCTGTTCTCTTTGTTCAACATATCTTCTGCCTGCATGAGCTACCACACATGTTTTCTCAGATCGAGGAGTGCAGTTCAAAGTCCACTTTTAGAAAAGTCTTTGAAAGACGTTCAGCATCTCCTTGGACTTTACCTCTGCATACCATCCACAAAGCAATGGCCAGACCGAGAGAATAAACCAGGTTCTTAAAGGATTCCTGAGAGCATACATTAATGAAACTCAGGGCAACTGGGCCTCTCTTCTCCCCTGGGCAGAATTCTGCCACAACAACCATGTGGGAAGTTCATTGGGATTGTCACCTTTCTAGATAGAGTTTGGCAGACATCCATGAATACCGCTCCCTATCCTGGAGTCAGCCCCATGTTTGCAGCTAACACCATTGGTCAGGACTTCAGGGACCTATGGCAGAAAATCCAACAGCTCCTTACTGCAGCTACTGAAATATGTAAAACACAAGCAGACAAGAGGCACCAGCCAGCATCTCAATTTAAACCTGGAGAATTAGTATAGCTGAGTATCTGCAACCTATCACTCAAGAACCCTTCTGACACATTTTCTCCATATTTCATTGGCCCATTTCCTATTGTTCATCAAATTGGTCCACTGGCTTATTAGCTGAAACTCCCATCTACTCTCAAAATCCATAACATGTTCCATGTCTCCCTCCTCAAGCCAATACTCTTATTTTGGCTCTCATGACCCCTCCTAAACCTGTGGACGTAATTTCTGAGAATACAGAGTATGATGTCCAGGAGATTCTTGACTTCAGGAGGGGCTGGAACTAGCTTCAATACCTCATTTTGTGGAAGGGTTTTGGCCCCAAGGAGAAAACATGGGAGCCTGCTTCTAATCTCCAAGTCCCCAGACTTCTAAAGGAGAATGGAACAACTCCCCTATGAGGAAAGACTAAAGAGGTTAGGACTTTTCAGCTTGGAGAAGAGACGACTGAGGGGGGATATGATAGAGGTGTTTAAAATCATGAGAGGTCTAGAACGGGTAGATGTGAATCGGTTATTTACTCTTTCGGATAGTAGAAGGACTAGGGGACACTCCATGAAGTTAGCATGGGGCACATTTAAAACTAATCGGAGAAAGTTCTTTTTTACTCAACGCACAATTAAACTCTGGAATTTGTTGCCAGAGAATGTGGTTCGTGCAGTTAGTATAGCTGTGTTTAAAAAGGATTGGATAAGTTCTTGGAGGAGAAGTCCATTACCTGCTATTAAGTTCACTTAGAGAATAGCCACTGCCATTAGCAATGGTTACATGGAATAGACTTAGTTTTTGGGTACTTGCCAGGTTCTTATGGCCTGGATTGGCCACTGTTGGAAACAGGATGCTGGGCTTGATGGACCCTTGGTCTGACCCAGTATGGCATTTTCTTATGTTCTTATGTTCTTATGTTCCATCAATTCTATCCACAAAGCCGAAACCAGGAGGCTTGGGAAGGGGGTTTAGAAGGGGATGAGATACTATAATGTTTTAACTGGTTATGTGGAAGCCTGCAACCAGTCAAACTTACTCTCAGTGCTCCTGGGCTCTGATGATGCTACCGGATTCCCTCGCAGCAGGAATACCACTATCAGAATCCTCCACAATTGCATTGCACCTACCCTATGTGCATGCGTGAACCTCCCCCACTTATTAAGGCCCCATGGCAGGAAAGACTTTGGAGATGCCCTTTGATGATGTTGGCGTGGCTGGGTATTTAAACCTCAGCCATGCTCCAAGTCCTTGCTTCAGCCTGCATTGCATGTTGCTACCCTTCATGCCTCATTATCCTGCTTGCCTTGGTGTTCTGCTGTGTTTCCTTGCTGTGCTCCTGCCATGACCACCTCTCTGTTGCCTTGCCCTGTCCATTCTGTCTTGTCGTGATCCTCAGTGTCCATCCTTGTTTTTTTTTCTCTTGCCTGCCACTTGGTACTGACCTCTTCTACAGACCTTGACCATTCTCTTGCCTGGCATCTGGTATTAACCTCTGCTAAGGACCCGGACCACTCTCATGCCAGCTGCCTGGTATTGATCTCCACTATGGACACTGACTCCTCCTTAAACACTGCCCATACCTGGACTCTCTCTGCCCATGCCTTAATGGACACTCACCTAAGCCCTGCCGGTCTCTGGAATCCAAGGGTTCAACCTGTTGGGAACGGGGTTGTTATAGGTGAAACTCCAGCTCCAGTCCCAGAAGGTCGTGTCCACCAGATATCAGCATGAGCCTAGTGGGTTCACCTACTAAGCTGCGTTAACCATGCCACAGTCCAAGGGCTCACATTCATGACACTGCTGCTCCATGTAGGCTAACCTCAAGCCTTCTGTTAAGGGTAGTAGCAACTGCTGCTCCATGCACACCACCCCCAAGCCTCAATGGAAATTATAGGTGACTAGAAAAGTTACACCATTTCTGCATTTCCTTTCTCAAGCTAGCAGGGATCCTTTGTGTTTGTCCCACACCCTTTTGAATTCTGTTACTGATCTCCTCTTCACCTCTTTTTCCAGAAGGGCATTCCATGCATCCACCAACTTTTCTGTGAAGAAATATTTCCTGATATTTTTCCTGCGTCTTCCCCTTGGCAGTTTCATATTGTGATCTCTAGTTTTACAGTTTCCTTTCTATTGGAAAAGATTTGATTTTTGTGCATCATTAATTAAGAATGGAAGAATGGAACCAAAATGGTGTATGCTAAGAATGGAAAGCCATATGAGATGAGAATGAAGAACCTTAATATGTATGTCCTGTAATAGAGAAGAGACAGGGAGATATGCTAAAGACCTTCAAATACATGGGGACTGATACTGGACCCTGGGGAAAGAAAGAATAAATTTAGCTTGTCTTTTGGGAGTTGGAGGGGGAGGCGTTCTGGCTGTTGTTTTGGTGTATTACATTTTGCTGGATGCTGCTAGCCCTCCTCAGCTCTTCTTATTTATTTATTTATTTATTTATTTATTTATTTATTTTTAATTTTTATATACCGATGTTCCTGTAAAGAATACATATCGCACCGGTTTACAAGGAACTGAACAGTCGCCTCCAGGGCGGAAATACATTAAAACAGTCGCCTCAAGGCAGAATACATTAACACAAGTATACAGGAAAACTATTAAAGAGAACTTTCATAAACTCAATTAAATGTAACTGGGAACCATAAATCAGGAACATATGTACAGAGGTAGGTATATCGTCTGTCGCTTCACCAGATTTTAGCTCTCAGGGAAAGCTTGAGTGAATAGCCAAGTCTTTAGCTTCTTTTTGAATGTCGGAAGGCATGGTTCTTGGCGGAGGTCCGGTGGGAGCAGGTTCCAAAGATGGGGACCTGCAGTGGACAGAGCTCGTTTCCTCAATGAGGTTTTTGTTGGCTGGGTGTGAAGCATGTTCTGGTATGCACTTCTGATTGGTCTATTGGAGATGTGTTGCTGTAGTTGGAAGGATAGGTTGAGGGGGGAGATGTTGTGAAGAACCTTGTGAATCATCATGAGGGATTTAAATTGTATCCTAAATTTTATAGGCAGCCAGTGAAGATTTTGGAGGATAGGGGTGATGTGATCCCATTTTTTTGGTGTTAGTGAGAATTCTGGCCGTCGCGATCTGGACCATCTGAAGTGGTTTGATGGTGTTGGCTGGCAGGCCCAGGAGGAGTGAGTTGCAATAGTCCAGTTTAGGGAGGATGATAGATTGTAGTACCAAGCGGAAGTCTCGGAAGTGTAGAAGAGGTTTTAATTTTTTTAAGACTTGCAATTTGAAGAAGCAGCTTTAGAATCCTCTGGAGCAGGCCAGACAGTATAGACTCTGGGGTAGGGGGGAGAGGATGGAAGAAACTGCCACATTCAGTGGGGAGGACATCCTCTTCAAACAGGAGCTTCTGAGCCTTTCTTCTGGCATCAAGAGGGCACTGCCAGGCTTCCTCCAACGCTGCATAGCCTTTCTAGAGGTAGAGGTACAGGAAAATGCAGTCAAAGCAGCGGTAGGATCAACTTCCTCTGGAGCTTTGGGGCTTTTCTTCTTCAAGTTTCTTGCTTGGTTTCCTCCATCCACCATGGAATTTTTGTGGAGGGTGAGGAAGCTACAATCAGTAGCAGTAGAACCAACTTCTTTTGGAGCTTTGGGCCCTTTCTTCCGATGGGTTTGCTGGAACTTCTTTGCTTCCTTCTCCTCTTTTGCAGAGCCTTCCTGGAGGGGGAAGTAAAGAGAGCTACAGTCGATGAGGTCAACTTTGGACTTTTCTTTTTTCTGGCTTGTATGTCCTGCCTGGCTTCCTCTTCCTTGCCTTTCTTTGGGTGAGCTGGATGGGGGCATATCTGAGCACTGCATGGGCGAGGAGATAGAGACAGGCTACTATCCCTGATCACTGTACGTACAGCAGCTGCTGCCCACATTTTTTGTTCATATCCCCATACCACCTCATACAGAACATTTGAGCACGTGAGAAAAAGTTGCTGGTTCTCAGTACCTATCATGGCTGGGCTGGCCAATTTGGGGATGCCCCTAAGCAGAAGGGCGCAGGAGTCAGGAGCAGGCAGGTCAAGCATGGATCTTCTGTGTGACCACCCACCTCTCCCTTCGGTTGAGCCCACAGGTTCTGGTTGCAAACAGGATTTCTTGTGCCGGTTTTCTGGAAGCGGTAAACTAGGTCAGGAACAGGGTACACACTGGAACACGAAGTGCATCGGGAAGACAGGGAAAACAAGTAGACATGACACAGGGTAAGACCAGAAGTGGATGCAAGGCAAGAAACACACAGGAAAGCTAGGCCACTAGGAGGCCTGGACAAGACACAAGTTAGGCATAGGAAGGCCCACAGGGAACAGAAGGGTTACTGAAAACCCAAAGGGAGCAAGAGTCACTGGGAGGCCCCCAGGGAGCAGAAGGATCATTGGGAGGCCCACAAGGAGCTGAAGGTTCACTGGGAGACCCAAAGGAAGCAGAAGGGTCATAGGGAGGTCCACAGAGAGGAGAAAGGCCACTGGGAGGCCCATAGGGAGCAGAAGAGCCACTGAGAGACAGGTGGGCCAGTGGGAGGTCCACAGGAAACAGGACAGGAGTACAACAAGGAAATACACAGACAAGGGAGCTTACAGGAAGGTCTAGACAGGGAGAGTAGGTGGGCCAGTGGGAGGTCCACAGGAAACAGGACAGGAGTACAACAAGGAAATACACAGACAAGGGAGGTTACAGGAAGGTCTAGACAGGGCAGGGCAAGAGATGAAATACACGCAGACTGGATAAGCCCAAAAGGACAAGGACAAGACACGGAGCACAGACCAGAGACAAGACAGAGGCAGGGCAGGCAGGCTAGAAGCCTAAACAAAACAGGAACTAGACACAAAGCAAGGGCAAAGTTAAACAGATAAAGGTCCAGGAACAAGGAAGAAGAGCAACGTTACACAGGTAGGTGCATGAGAACAGGTGGCCAAAGGCAGAGAAGAGACTCCATGCTGAGGAGAGGAGTAGACTGTGAGGGATGTTCTTGTAGTAATGGCCTTGCTAGTTATGCAGCCTTCAGGGCAGTGGCTAGAGTGTGTCCAAGCATGACCCAGTGAAGGCCCATTCTAGCGGCTAGTGGGGCTGCCTAGCAACCAGATACGTGAGAGTACTAGCATTTACTGCCATACAAAAGCCCTGGCCTTAATAAAGAAGTCAACTGGACTGTTTTCTATGAGCTACAACTCTTTAATAGCTTACATTATTTTGTGGACATAATATATCCGAATGTCTTCTGTGAGTCCTTCCTATATGGGTTTAACAGTGCATTTTTTAATTTGCCTGCCATTTTTTATGCTTTAGCTATCACCTTTCTGATTGGTTCGTTTCATCCTAACAGATGTTTGTGGTGGTATGGAATATTGTGACTTGGTTGCCTGTCTGACATTTTGACTATAAGAGTGTTTGTGCAATATCATGGCTGAATGCAATGAGACTGCTTGTCCATCTATGAACATAAGAACATGCCATACTGGATCAGACCAAGGGTCCATCAAGCCCAGCATCCTGTTTCCAACAGTGGCCAATCCAGGCCATAAGAACCTGGCAAGTACCCAAAAACTAGTAGTTTTTGGGTACTAGTAGTAAGTCTCTAAAGTTTTATACTGAGACCAATATGGTTTTACAGGTAATAATCCTTTTTTGCTACAGCTTTGTTCGAGATTGAGAAAACTCTGAAGCATGCAATACACACTGAAACACTGGCAGTGTCGGGTTAACTATTGTGACTGGAAGTAAAAGTGAGCTTCCAATGTAGTATGTAATTTAAGACACTTGTTTCTAGTAATTTTTAAAGCTAAGTATTTTTGCACTGGACATATTTTTATTGAAACTGTGTTTTTATTTGCATCAAAAAACAAAAAAAAAAAGATTTTTGTCTTTGTTATGTTTAAGGGACTGACATTTGTATTTGATTATATTGAGTGCTTGATAAAGTCAATACAACTGTTTATTTTATGAGTATGGTAGCAAGTGATAACATTTCTTGACTATAGTTATACCTTGTATGATACCCTAAGATAAGCACCTGCATTTGATATTAATTTGCATCTCTTATTTGGAATTTGAATTGTAGGTGCCCTTAACCTTTTATTTATTTATTTATTTAACAGTTTTATATACCAAAGTTCTGGTAACAGAGTTACTAATCATTTTGGTTTACATTACAACAATTGAATTGACAGTATACATTAATAAGTGAAGAAACAGAAAATATTATTCATACTAGAATAAATGGTTCATGCCTTTGGGATCATAGGCATTTACATTGCCATGTTCCATTTAGTCTGATATCCCATATGAATGGACTTCAGAGGTGTTTTTTTTATACAGTTTACGATATTTTTCCCTAAGTGTTGATTTAATTGCTTTCCATTTTTTTCAACTTCAAGGTGAAACAAATCCTCATTTTATGAGCTGACAAAAGCTACTGCTAGGAATAGCCTAGTGGTTAGATAGAGCTACCTCATAACAGCCAAAGCTTGATGGGGTTCAAATCCCATTGACACTCTTTGTGACTTTAACAAGTCACTTCACCTTCCATTGCTTCAGTACAAATTTAGATTATAAACACTCTGGGGACAGAAAAACACCCACAATATGGGGTAGATTTTCAAAAAACGCGAATAGGCGTACTTTTGCTGGCGCATCAGGCGCCAGCAAAAGTACGCTGGATTTTAGTAGATACGCGCGGAGCCGCGCGTATCTGCTAAAAACCTGGATCGGCGCGCGCAAGGCTATTGATTTTGTATAGCCGGCGCGCGCCAAGCCGCGCAGCCTACCCCCGTTCCCTCCGAGGCCGCTCCGAAATCAGAGCGGCCTCGGAGGGAATCGTCTAACGCCCTCCCCTCACCTTCCCCTCCCTTCCTCTAACTAACCCACCCACCCGGCCCTGTCTAAGCCCCCGCCCCTTACCTTTGTCGGGGGATTTACGCCTCCCGGAGGGAGGCGTAAATCCCCGCGGCCAGCGGGCCTCTTGCGCGCCGGGACGCGGCCACGCCCCAGACCGCCCCGGGCCGTAGCCACGCCCCCATACCCGCCCCCAAAACGCTGCCGACACGCCCCCTAAACGCCGCGACGACCGGGCCCGCCCCCGACACGCCCCCTCGGAGAACCCCGAGACTTACGCGAGTCCCGGGGCTCTGCGCGCGCCGGTAGGCCTATGTAAAATAGGCCTACCGGCGCGCAGGGCCCTGCTCGCCTAAATCCGCCCGGTTTTGGGCGGATTTAGGCGAGCAGGGCTCTGAAAATCCGTCCCTATATGAATATAATCCAGTGCTGGTCAGTGACAAAAAGCAGAATATATAAAAACAAGCCATTAAGCCCGTTAAAACGGGCTATATCCCTCTGTCTCTCACCTCCCCCTCATTCTCTCTCCCCTCACTCTTCACCACCCCTACCTCCCTCCCTCACACTCACCCACTCCTCCCCACCCTCCCTCTCACTCACTCCCCCCTCTCTCCCTCCCTCTCACTCACACTCAGTCCCACTCACTCTGTCCCACTCCCTCCCTCCCCCCTCTCCCTCAGTCCCACTCCCTCCCTCCGTCCCACTCCCTCCCTCCCTCTCTCCCTCTCACTCACTCCCTCTCACTCAGTCCCACTCCCTCCCTCCCTCTCTCTCCCTCTCACTCAGTCCCACTCACTCCCTCCCTCCTCTCACTCAGTCCCACTCCCTCCCTCCCTCTCACTCAGTCCTACTCCCTCCCTCCCTCTGTCAGTCCCTCCCTCTCTCTGTCAGTTCCTCCCTCTCTCTCTCCTCCCTCGCTGCCGCTGCCGCCGCTGCCACCCGACGCCGCCGCCGCTGCTGCCATCCGACGCCGCCGCTGCCATCCGACGCCGCCGCTGCCACTCGACGCCGCCATTTTTTTTTCTGACGCTGGCTCAGACCGACGTGCTCGCCCGCACATGCGCGGTAGAGCTGGTCTCTACTGCGCATTTGCGGCACGTTGGTCAACCTTCAATTATTAGGTTGATGTGTAAGGGCAACCACAATGATAAAGGGGATGGAACAGTTCCCCTATGAGGAAAGGCTAAAGAGGTTAGGACTCTTCAGTTTGGAGAAAAGACAGCTTAGGGGAAATATGATAGAGGTCTAGAAATTAATGAGTGGAATGAACAAGTAAACATTAATCACTTTACTCTCAAAAAGAACAAAGACCAGAGAGCCCACAATGAAGTTACATTTAAAACTAATAAGAGAAAATATTTTTTTTACTCATCGCATAATTAAGTTCTGGAATTCGTTGCCAGAGGATGTGGTGAAAGCTATTAGTGTAGCTGCATTTAAAAAAGTCCAGTAACCATTATTAAGGTAGAGTTGCAGAAATCCACTGCTTATTCTTGGGATAAGCAGCTTAGAATGTATCTACCCCTTGAGATCCTGCCACATACTTATGATCTGGCTTAGCCACGTTGGAAACAGGGTGCTGGGTTTGATGGACCTTTGCTCTGCCCCAGTATGGCAAGTGTTAACTATCAAAAAATTATATTATTTTGGGGTGCTTTTGTGCAAATTGCACAGCTGACATGTTTTGGTGTCTAGCACTAACAGGGCCGGTGCTAGCGATTGTGTTGCCTCGTACAATTTCTGTGCTGCTCCCCCCCCCCCCCCCCGTTCAGGGCCAATGCGAGTGGTTCAGCTGCCCTAAGCAAGCCATCATGCTGAGCATCCTTCTCCTGTCCCCCTCCCCACTGTCTCTTTCTCTCATGGGCCTACCTGATTGGGGGAAGAGCGTAAGCTGTGCGTGTGCGCACACACAAATAAACAGAGACGGGCCTCCCTGATGGATGCCAGCGGCTTGAACACAGGCGGCTTTGCCTTCTTTGGCTTCCGGCGGCCCTGTGGCCTCTCCTGCTGCCGCCAGCTCGCCGCCTTCCCCAGGTGTGCTGTCCCGTGCAAATGCATGGTATACACACCTGCTCGAGCCGGGTTTGAGCACTAAGTTGAATGAGGAAAGCAACATAAAAATATTTTCTACAACATGTGGATACAATGAATAAACTGAAGGCTAAAGTTTCATAAGTCACCTGGTAGAGTGCATGAATACTTTTCAGCTCGTTGCGTACTTTTCAACTCACAAAAACAAACCTGATCTTCAAACACATAGTGGTCACATAATTTGTGTTTGAAAATTGGGTTGTTAAGTGAAAAAAAGTATGCATGTTCCTTACTTTGTTTCAAATAAGGTGTAAACCAGTGTTTCCCAACCTTCTTCTGGAGGCACAGCTCACCAGTTGGGTTTTCAGAATTTCTGCAATGAATATGCATGAGATGGATTTGCATACCCTGGGTCTGCAATGTACACATATCTATCTCATGCACATTGGTTAGGTGTGCCTCCAGGAGAGAGTTGAGAAACACTGGTGTAAACTCTGAGCCTGATTTTAAAAAGCATTTACATGCTTAAAATTGGGTTTTACACATGCAAATGCACTTTACTCTAGTAACTGGGCTTTTGAAAATTGCTACAATATAAGCCATTCAATTGTCCATAGGATTTACTTGCATAAGTGCACTTTACTCAAATAAATGACTTTTGAAAATTGCTACAATAGTATGTTACATTTATGCGCGTAACTATTTTTTTAAATTACCTCCTATGTGCATTAGCTATAAACATACATATTTTAAAATTAAATTTCTGGGCAGAGTTCCTTCCTATAGTCATGTTCCCAAGAATACCTCTTTTTATTGCAATTAAAAAGGATCTACATTAGAAAAGTATGCACAGAATTTTAGCCATTCCGATCATGTAGGTTCTATTTTTACCCACTTAGATTCTGAATAAGCCTTTGAAAATGTAGCCTTGAGGTTTGTTTAAAATCACTGTATACTTCATTGTTTAATTAAATTGGGAAACCCCTTTTTTTCTTTCACCCATTCTAGAAACTCAAGAGGTAATTTTTAGGACTAGAGCTTGCCAGTGTGATTTGGAATACATTATAGGGTGGGAGAGCAGGTTTCCAGTTATATTCCAGAAGAAAGTCAAGTTAATGTGCCATATTCATCATGAAATAGTAGAAACATTGTACAAGGCTGGCGTGTTTATTTAAGTTCCTCTTTCTTGTCTCCCAGAAATGTTATCTTCTGTATAAATTAAGTCATACTCCCAGAGCAAGAAAGCACATACAACACGTAACACTCGTTCTTGTTTATAAAGAAAAACATTAACAAAAAAAAAAAGTATACTTAGAAGCAGATTCCGAATGAAGTGTCTTGCATACATTGCCCAACAGAGGAGACGGAAGTTAGAAAAAGCTGCATTGATAAGAATGAATGAGTCTGCTATTTGCAAGGTGTACGTGTCATTGTTTTATACCCCCAACGAAAGGAGCAAGCTGAACATTGGCAAGCCTGGCTTGTGCAGAGCAAGGATCAGGAATTCATTCTGCCAGTACTGACCACCTTTACCCTCAAGTTGAGTCCTCAGGCATTGGTGACTAGCAGACTTAATGAAACAGACATACTCCCTGGACAGGTACTGCAGGACACCCAGTAAGGCAGCACTGGTTGCAAGGAACTGAAAAGTGCCCACAAAGCAAAAAAAAAAAGATACTGGGATGCTTGACAAGACTGGGGTAAACAGACAAAACAGACTAAAACTGGAGGTCCACAATGAGAAGACAAGACAAGACAATCAAAACAAGAAGACCTCACACTAGGGCCACACTCAAAAGAGAATAAGCAACAAGAGAGAGAGAGCAAACAAACAGAACCAGAAGGCCACAGGCTTGGGCCAAACAAATGAGAACTAAGGCAAAAGGCCACATATTTGGGCCAAACACGTGTAACCCTTAGCGAGGTGCTTAGTCCCAAGGACACACAAATTAATTTATTTCTCTTCAGGAGCTTCTCAGGCTAGTAATTCCATCCTGCGCTTGACTTTCAATCCCTGGGGGATTCTTTTTCTGAGCATAAGCTCCCACTCGTGGCCCAGATGATGTTAAAAGATTCCCAGTGTGTGTACTGTATTGGTACTTCCCATGAGGTGAGACTGCAATTACTAAGACAGGACCAGGTCTGGGTGTTAAAATAATAGTTTATTAATTGATAATAATAAATTAAAGTCCATTGTCCAGAAGAGTGAATTTACATCTGAATGATGGTGCATGTATGTTTTTCCTCTGTAGGTAGATGTCCTTTAAACATTTCTCTGGGTAGATCCCATGGTGATTTTTAATTGTACAAACTCTTCCAGTGGCTATCCGGGAATCCTAGTGAAGGGATCCCCAACTTTACTGCAAAAATCCTACCTTAGTTCATCTTCTTCTCCATCACCATCCAACAAAATTCCCTAAAAGTCTTTGGCTCTTTTGCTATAAGATTGCACTTCGGGGTCTCTATCCCAAACATTTCTTCAGCTTGTTCTGTGTACCACTCTTTCCGCTCCACTTGCCTCTGTGAAGATGCAGGCCTCGGATGTCCCGACGATATGGAACTCGTGGATCTAGAGATCTCAATCTGCCCCAGCCCAGATGAGGAGCAGACATTGCTTTCAGATATCTGAGGGAAACTCTGACTGGGTTCAATGGCCGCATGGTCTCCAGTTCAGCAGATTTTACTCACTGCCTGCTTTGCCCAATCATGGAGAGGATCATCGCTGCTTCCAGCTTGCGTTGTTCCTGGATTTCCATCTGTTAAGCCCAGGAAAGGGTACCGGTATCTCTGCTGGCCTCCCAGGTTTTCCTCCATGATGGCTTCCATCACCATGTCTGGGTCATCGCCACTTTCAGGAGTCTGGCCCCAACCAGTCTTGGCCTTTGTGGTGCAGGTCACCTCAGGTAATGCTGACAGTGTTAACAAAAGAGGTTTCTTGGTAGAAGGGGGTTTGGTTCAAATTTTTCTACTCCCGCTGTTATCTGACCCTTCAGGGTAAACTTGGCCTTCTCATTGTGGAAGCGCCAGACCTTGAACTGCACTGGCCATGGATGGGCCGGCCTGTCATCCTACGGTAATTCTGGAGCCTACGCCGATATCCTGGAACAAAGATTCCTTGCAGCGATAACAGTGCATGAACACATGCTCCAGTCATTGTACTTTTTGACAATTGATGCACTCTACCACCAGTATTGCTCCAGTACCAAAGAATGACATCCATAAGCCGGCCCGATGCTGCACCATTTTCACAGCTTGCATAAGGCCAAAGTACTGACCTGACCCGCATATCGGGATAACAGTCTCACTCACCCACTGTCCGCCAATGGTCTGGACTGCATAGGCCTCATTGGTGGATGATTTAAGAGGACTGCCCTCGCTGGAGCTTGAGAGTTTTTGCGTCAGCCTTTCAGCCATGCTGATTTGATGAACGGTTGCCTGGTTCAAGGCTTTAGAAATCAGTCAACTGATCGATTTTTTTCCAATAAAATGACATTGGAATGTCCTTAATTCAATAAATAGTAGAATTTAATGGGTTGTAGAACTCGATCGCTCACTTGGCTATCCTGCTAGCATTAGGAGTCCCAGCCTTTGCTCACTTATCGCTTAATACCACACTCGCTCCACGCAATCCCTCTTGCTGTAGATGACATCGCAAGCATGTAGCCACTTTTATAATGCTTTATTGGTCGAATGCCACACACACTATGGTGATATCAGAGGCATAAATTGAATGTACAGTCTTCTCTGGTATGCCCCTTTCCCCTCTGATACTCGAACATGGAAACAAGCACCATTTTGTTGCAAATATCGCAGTTACTTCTTCTACATCCTTGTACATTGTGGGGTAGATTTTATAAATCTGCGCCCACGCATACTTTTGTTCGCGCACCAGGTGCAAACAAGAGTACGCGGGATTTTAATAGATACGCGCGTAGCTGCGCGTATCCATTAAAATCCGGGGTTGGCGCGTGCTAGGCTGCCCAAAATCGGCAGCCTGCACGCGCTGAGCCACACAGCCTGCCTTGGAGGAAACTTTCCTTCCGCGTCCCCCCACACCCCCAGCCCTATCTAAAACCCCCCTACCTCTTGTTGTACAAGTTACGCCTGCCCGAAGCAGACTGTAATGACTCAGATAGAACCAAGTCTGAGTGTTAAAATAATAGTTTACTGATTGGTAATCATAAATTAAAGTCCATTGTCCAGAAGTGTGAATTTACAACTGAATTATGCTACATTATGTTTTTTCTCTGAAGGTCGGTGTCCTTTTATCAGACCTCTGTGTAGAGCCCATGGTGATTTTAATTGTCCAAACTCTCCCAGAAGCTGTGCTGGAATCCTAGTGGAGAGGACCCCAACTTTACTGCGAAAATCCTACCTTTGTTCATCTTCTTCCTCAGACACCCAGCCCATCCTGGTCCCTTGGTGTTGGTGTGTGGAGATCCGGTTAGGGTCTCCTGCTCTTGTTCTTCCATCCTTTATTTAATAATATTTTGGGGGACTTCTCTTGGGGGAAAAATTAGTGGGATCAGACAAGTTCTTAGCACTGCAATCTCAGTTAGGAAGGGGAATCCAAAAATCTCCCCACTCTGCTCAAGTCCAAAACATACCAGTACTTCAAAGGTTAAACCGGATACATCTTCTGCCTTTACTGTCATTGCAACAGGATCCATCACTGGTGCTTGCCCACCTAGGGTTTAGAGTAGGCTCACAGGTCTTTTGTCCCCTGGTGAGAACTCTTTTGATCCTAAAGGATATCTGACTTAAAAATATATCTCTCTGTAAATTAATAGATGAAGGACCCTCTAGCAGGAACTGCACGATGAGTATCACTTCTAACAGAAACTCCATTCGGATGAAGCTGGGAGGCTTCACCAGAGTGTAAAACATACATCTTTACTCATCAACTGCTTCCTCAAACTGATCCCAAAGTGTTCTAAAATGGCTGGGCTAAATATTATTCAACCATCCAATCCAGATCCTCCAGGTAGGAGAGACTGAGGAGTATGGATGGCTTCTTACTAGAGTGTTATAAATCAGGGACACTGACATCTGATGGCCAGACCAGGAGGGCCTGCCACACAAGATTCAGATATGAACAGACGTAGGGCCACGACCGAAGGCTAATTATCACCCAAGCTGAGGCAAGGTGCTCACTATGAGGCAAGCTTTTAACTGTGGAAGTGCCGGAAGAAAATAGCTGCCAGCAGGACCTCTAATCCATAGAGTTTAGGGGACTAGACAGAATTGCACATGGCCCACTGAGGGTGCCTGCTGGCAGGAGATATGCACTGCCCACAGTCCCTCACAGTATTTCCTTTTTCATATGAGAAGGATGTACTATGACACAGGAGATTGAATTGGCTCCTTAATTCCTATTCATGTCTGTACTTTAACCAACAAAGAGTTTATTATTCTTTACTGCTGAAACAAGTTACTAGACCTTCTTTGTTAAATTATAAAGGCAGATACTTCTCAACCTGTTCTGCCTTGGTTCCTCTTCATTCCATTTTTCCCATGTCATTGCTTTAAGCTAATAATTAATAATAGCAAGGTCAGCTTTTTGGTTCCTGTTTTATATTTGTTGTTGCTACTGTTCAATCATGGATTTTTTTTCTGGCTTTACATTGCATTCCCTTCTGTGACTAAAACTAGAGTTTTATGGCAGACTAATTCAGGGAAGGTTTTTTTTATTTCTAAAACTGAAGCTCATATCAAGTGTTTTTCTAATTTTGTTTTTGTGACTTTGCCCAGTTTGTTTAGCCTTGTTGATAGTGAGATGTATAAATATGAGACTTTGAGCCTGGTATAAAATGTTCATGGAAGATAGTGAAGCCCAGTGCTGGTGCTATTTTGTATCGGGCTACATTAGGTTTATTATGTGCCAGTAGGATCTATTACCCATCACTAAACTAATGAGACGGCACTATTCATGGGCAAAAGTTCTAGAGAGCACCAGCTTGCACTAGCGCAAGTCTAGCATGACATATTTTAAAAACCAGCATCAAAGCATAGCACTATCCCAGGAATTTATGCAATAGAAGAAAAAATCCTGCGAACATCTAATAGCACTATAGAAATGATAAGTAATAGGATGCAGCACATTTGACTGAAGAAGACAACAGAAAAACATTTTGCAACCTTCTGCAAGCTTGATGTCACCCATAATGCATCTGTCAGAGAAAAGTCTTTAGTGCTAGAGATTAGGGATAATTCCGGCATGACCCAAGCAGACGGCATCATTTGGCTTGCAAGTGCCAAAGAATGAAGAGGACCAAGAAGAGGCTCCAAGGCCTGGGTCTGACTCTGGGCCAAGGCCCAGGCTTTGAGACCTGGCCCAGGTGTCGGTCCTGGGTCTGGGCCTAGACCCCGGCATCCGGACCTGGCCTCTGGGTCGGGTCACAGCATCGGGCCTGGGTCCGGGCCTCTGAGTCGGGTCACACATTGGACTGGGTTCAGGTCGAGGCCTGGCGTCAGGACCTGGCCTCTGTTTTAGGTCTTGGCATCGGGCCTGGGTCTAGGCTTAGGCCCTGGCATTGAGACCTGGCTTTCATCGGATACCCGACGGATAAGGTAACTTTTTGGTTTTTTTATAATTTTGGGGGTCTCAGTCAAGGCCCCAGAATCAGCTCGTGCCTCTGCCGAGACCCTGGAGTAGCGCTCAGGCTTAGGCCATGGCCTAGTTTAAAATGAAATGTGTGAATAAGGTTCATTCGGGGGCCCTGATTCATTTCAGGGCCCCCCCCCCCAAATGAAATGAATTAGCCTTATTCATCATGTTTTGCATTTCTTTTTAAATGAATGTACATCCCTGCAAGAAATGACAAAGAATGAGGATCAAGTCTTTGCTACATGGAGATATACCCTGTAGTGCACTGATGTGGAAGACCTAAAAAAAGATGGAAGAGGTAAAACAGAGAGAAGTAGACCCCCTAAACTGACGGTGAGTCTAGATGACTGGAAGGAGACCTAGTATCATAAGAACATAAGAAATTGCCATACAGGGTCAGACCAAGGATCCATCAAGCCAGGCATCCTGCTTCCATCAGTGGCCAAACCAGGCTACAAGACCCTGGCAAATACCCAAACATTAAGAAGATTTGGAGATTTGGTAAATACCCAAACACTATTCAGCTTGGAGAAGAGACGGCTGAGGGGAGATATGATAGAGGTCTTTAAAATCATGAGAGGTCTAGAACGGGTGAATCAGTTGTTTACTCTTTCAGATAATAGAAGGACTAGGGGGAACTCCATGAAGTTAGCATGTTGCACCTTTAAAACTAATCAGAGAAAATTCTTTTTCACTCAATGCACAATTAAGCTCTGGAATTTGTTGCCAGGGGATGTGGTTAGTGCAGTTAGTGTAGCTGGGTTTAAAAAAGCATTGGATAAGTTCTTGGAGGAGAAATCCATTACCTGCTATTAATTAAGCTGACTTAGAAAATAGCCATTCCTATTACTAGCATCAGTAGCATGGGATAGACTTAGTTTTTGGGTACTTGCCAAGTTCTTATGGCCTGGATTGGCCACTGTTGGAAACAGGATGCTGGGCTTGATGGTCCCTTGGTCTGTTCTTAAGATCCCATGCTACTGATGGCAGTAATAGCAGAGGCCATTTTCTAAGTCAACTTAATTAATAGCAGGTAATGGACTTCTCCTCCAAGAACTTATTCAAACCTTTTTTAAACTCAGCTACACTAATTGCACTAACCACATCGTCTGGCAACAAATTCCATCGAGTACTGGTACCTGCCCTGGTTTAGGGCATGACATCACAGAAACACAGCCTTCATATAAACTCATACAGAGCCACAGCAGCCCAAATTATGCTAAATCCCTATAAGTTTGACTAAGTGGCAGGATACCATAATCTGGGAACCCTACCCCCATGAGCTTATGCTATGCTGGAGCCTTGTATTGTGAACAGGATCAGTTCCATCGTTAGGCAGGGTGAGGTGGCTGCCTCAGATGGCAAAATTTGAAGCAGCAAAAAGTGCCCCCTCAAAATACCTGTACTGCAGCTACTTTACCCTGTATCCAGTTAGAAAATGCCCACAGAAGAAACACACAAGCAATGCATATTTATGACGTACTCACGGGGATACCCTGTCCCGCGGACAAAATGGCAGCATTGAGAATTTCTGATGTGCTTGTGGTCTCCCAGCCCCTGGGAGCAGGAGGAAAACAGTGGCAGTGGTGGTACAAATTTATAACTTGCATGTCTTTCAAGCAGGAAGACAGAGGCAGCAGCGGTGCAGGTTTATAACGTACCCGTGGGGGGGGGGGGGGGGGGGGCAGGCCCTAGGCCCTAGGCCCTAGGCCCTAGGCCCTAGGCCCTGTGGGAAGAAAGCCAGCACTGGAATATGACACGACCATGGGGGTTCCCACACCCCAAGGGCAGAACAAAAGAAGAGACCCTGTGGGTGGAAGTAAGAGAAGGGAATAAAAAGTGGGGATATGAGTGGGAGGGAATGGCATGAGAGGGGAAGGTGTAAGAGAGAGAGGGGATGGAAGGTAAAAGGGGGAAGGAGAAGGGAGGTAGAAGAGAGAGGAGGTAAATGAGTGTGTAAGAGGGAAGAGATGGAAAGCAAAGGGGGTTGAATGAGAAGGAAGGGACAAGAAAGGGTGAGTGAAAAGAAAGAGGAGCGGGTGAGTGAGTTACTGTGAATGTGTGTGTGATAGCAGGTGAGAGTGTGAGCATACTTGAGAGCATGTGAGATGTAAGCATGAGTGTGAAAGAGCTTATGTGTGTGTGTATGAGCATGTGAGAGAGTGTGTGAATTCAGCGAGTTTGTGAATGTGAGTGCGCATGTGTGTGTGTGGGTGTGATAGAGAGAGAGCATGTGAGAGTATGAACAATCTTGTGTATGTGATACCATGTGTGTGCATGAGAGACAGTATGTGAGAATGTGAAAGAGCTTGTGTGTGAGGGTGCGCATATGAGAGAAAGTGAGAATAAGAACATAAGAAATTGCCATGATGGATCAGACCAAGGGTCCATCAAGCCCAGTATCTTGTTTCCAACGTGGCCAATTGAGTGTGGTATGTGTGTATGTGAGAATTAATATATGTGAGTTAGAAAGTATGTGTATATGAGAGAGTGGTCAAAGTCTGTGTGTAGCTCCCACTCCCCCACTAATCCAGGCCAATTTCAGAATGACTGGAAATCAAGTTCCCAGGTATTGAAAACTGAAACATTTTTTTTATCCTTAATAGTTTGAATTATTATTGGATGTTATTTGATGTGTCTGCTATTTTTACATATTTTATTGGTTTTTGTGAACTTTGAAAATTTGTATATGAATTTAATTTTAGAATGTTATAGTAGTGTGTCTGTACTTTCTATTTATAATACCTAACTGAAGCCTATTATCTTGTAATATATACTGACTGAACTGTAATGCTAAATTTTGCTGTAAAATGTTTTGAACTCATCGGTTGGAAAACATGACATAAATATATGATGATGATGATGAGACTGTATGAATAATTACAGAAGATGTTAATAATGATTACATTGTTACTTGTGGTGTTATGAATTTACTAATCACCTCAGCTTAATAGTAGAATGGTCAGACATATATGGCATATGAAACAGACATGTACTTTCCATATGCCCATATAAAATTTACAATTATCTATATATATTTCATCTCATTTACTGGAAGCTAGAATCCTCAATGAATGAGAGTATTGCCATGCCACCATCTTTCATCAACTAACTGGTATGAATGTGCAGATCCAAGATTTTTGCTGCAAGGTATTTTTTTATTTTTTATTTTATTTAATGTTTGTTTCAGTTCAGTTTGTTTTCCTGAACAGAAATAAATATTAATAAACCAAAACAACTAAAACCAATTTCTCCCCCCCAAAGAAATGAGCCTCCCCAAAGCCCTTCAACCCTCTTCCACTCTCCAAGAAAGCCATGAGGCCAGGACTGAGCCCAGCCATAGCCTTCCTGGGCCCTCTAAACCCCTCCAATATCCCCTCCCCCCAAAGTTTATGGGGTCAGAGACCATTCTGTCCCCACTTAGTCCCTTCTGTGAGGTCTGCCAGTGCTTCCTAGTGCTTTAAAACTGGCACCGATTGGCCCTGAGGCCTGTGCTGAAGTAACATCAATTTGCTGCAGGCCTCAGGGCTGCCAGTACCATTTTTAATAATACACAAAAACCGATATCACCTCAGATCATTACTATATTAATTTTCCTAACATTTTTCAAACAGGAAAAAATCTCTCAACATTGAGAAATCTATCCAATGAAATTGTTTATCCACCAACAAGGCAAAAGAAAACTTTTAGGGGAAGAAGAGGAAGGTTTCATACAATTTCATATCATCGCATCCAGCAATGTATGGCATTTTTAATCATAAACCGACCTCCTCCAACCCGTGAATATTTTTTCTATTTTTAACGTGATTAAATTTAGTGAAAAATGACTTAAAACTTTTCCTTGAAGTTATTTCCACCAACAATTGGGCTTTTTTTAACCTTCTCTTTTTCAAGAAGCACCAAAACAATTTTCAATAATAATAATAGAAAAAATATTCACGGGTTGGAGGAGGTCGGTTTATGATTAAAAATGCCATACATTGCTGGATGCGATGATATGAAATTGTATGAAACTTTCCTCTTCTTCCCCTAAAAATTTTCTTTTGCCTTGTTGGTGGATAAACAATTTCATTCGATAGATTTTTCAATGTTGAGAGATTTTTTCCTGTTTGAAAAATGTTAGGAAAATTAATATAGTAATGATCTGAGGTGATATCGGTTTTTGTGTATTTGTGATATTTATATCCCTCTAAAACCAGTTTGTGCGTTGTTTTTGTAGTACCATTTTTAAAGCATTGGGAGGCAGGGTAGGAAGATTGTGCATTTCCATTTCATCTGGTAGACATTACAGAAGAGGGTAAGTGGGTTCTGTGGATGTCCCCTTCCCCCAAACAATTGGGGGCTGGGAGGAGATTCGGAAGGAAAGCCCAGGCTGGGCTCGGCCGTGTCCTACAGCATTCTTTGTGGGCAGGATGGAGGTTGGAGGGCCTCAGGGAGACTTTTATTTTAACAAAACAAAAATATCCCCAAATTTTCAAGTAATTTCATGGAAAGCCATTTTCAGTTTCAAAACAAATGCACATCTGTACTAACTGGATGCCAGCACACCTGAAACACCTGCCACTTAGGAATTCATGTCGTCCTCACAGATGCCTAGTCCTGTATCTAATCAGCCCATTTGCACTCAATGACTATATGTACCTGCAAAGGAACTCTCTGACCCAGCAACTGATAGGATGGATCAGAAAACTTTACTGATACAGGAAAGGCATGAGTCTCTGATGAAGGAGCAAACCAAGTTAATGATTAACAGTTCACTGCTCCTGCTAATGGGCACCAGTCTATTGTTAACATGAAGACTTCCACAACAGTCTCTACAGATGGATTTCATACAGATGTAACTGCAGCAGTATTCAATGTCAGATAGCTGGTTCCTTGGAAAGCTTCCAATAATGAGATAATGGCAATTTTGAACCAAACAGATTAGAAGTAATTTTTAAGTTTGTACAAAGCATGAATGTGATGTATAGAAGGATTCTGTGTGTGAAGCCTGAAATGACCATGTCTGGTCAGAATACATATCCCCCACCTTATGAAGGGTGTCTGATTCATTAGAAAGCACGAGAGCAGTAACCACAGCTTCTATTCAGATTGACATAACTGAGGAGGAATCTGTTCTTAGTGCCAATTCTTCATTCAGTACAGATTGGGGCAATTATACAAAGGCATAATTACCAGGCTAACAACCACATATCAACACCTGGGTCCCATTGATGCAGCTACTCACCCTGCAACACTAAAGACAACAAAAGAAGCAAGTCTCTTTTTCAGTTATAATGTTTGCACGGAATTTTGCATGTCACATATTGCATGGTCATATGAGGAAAGACATTAAGTGGATTAAAATTTTGGCTCATGGTTTGATTACCATTCCAAAAAAATGTTATATATATATATATATATATATATATAGGGGGAGAGAGAGAGAGTCTCTCTTTTTCTCTCTCTCTATGACTTCATTTGTAGAAAGTGGAACTGTGGAGCAGGGGTAGGTTGGGGAGAGAAGGAGGGAATGTGGTAGGGGCTGGGTGTGAACTCTCTCTCTCTTCCCCCCCCCCCCCCCCCAACACACACACTTTGTCTCTTGCACATTTACTGTATATGTGAAAACACTTTTCACATTGCATTTCTTCAGGGGAACCACAACTGATTTAGACCGCCAGCTCTGCTCTACTTCATTGGATCCAGGAAACAAGGTGTCAGAATGCCTGAAATTAAGCCCCAGGTAACAGAAATAAAAAAAGGGTGGAAGTAACAGTTCAGCAAAGAATCAACAGTGGAAGGGAGACAAGCATTTACTGGAAAAAATAACTGCATGTCGTCTGCATATATCATGTATACTATGTCATAAGATGACAAAGTGGTACAATCTGGTCTTAAACAGAGATTGAATAACAAAAAAGAGAATGGAATCCTGTGGAACTGCAAAGATGTATTCTTCTAGAATAAATGATAGTGACCAGTTCAAACCTGCATCCAGTGATCTAAACCAAGAGAATATTATCACCCACCCAAAGGTATGCAACCTTTCCAATAAGATAGGATGATTTACACTATCAAAAGCCTCATCTGACCCTTACCTAACTGACACAGTATGTAATCAGCAATAGACAGTCACATATTTATGTTTGGCATGGTATCCCCCTTCATGAGGACTCATACTATTATATTCAGTAATAAAATCAGTCAACTGAGATAAAATAATATTTTCCACTAGTTTTGCCAAGAAGGAAGGTTGGAAACAGGCCTTAACTACAGTAGAAATCACCTCAGCTGGTAAGTTTCCCTTTTTTAATAGAAGCGGGACCAATGCCTGTTTAAAAAAACTGGGAACCACAGCTTCCTGTAAGGATAGATTGACAACCCTAGTTAAGATTTCTAGAAAAGTTTTCTCATATGCGGGGGAAGAGTACTTTTCAAAAAGTGATTGTATGCAGGTAAACATATTTATCCATGTAATAACCTTTGATAATTGTCCTTCCAATGACCTAATACTCTAGAACTTTTTTTCCACTGCCAAATGCTTGTTTATGATACATTATTTTTACTTCTGAAGTACTTGGATCTTTCTACCATATCCTCCTCTCCTCTAGGGTATATGTGGTGATGTACCAAGACAGACAGACAAGAAAGTACTGGCAAGAGGTATTCAGGTTGGCTATGAAATAATGAGTGCATACATTACTAGAAGTGCTGTCACATGTAAATCATGAAGGTTGCAATACTTTGGAAGAAAATGCATGCTTGATTTATCTTGCTGCTTATATTTCAACAGTGAATGATGGACTGTCGGGAAAGGTGGAGCGGGTGAGAAGGTTTTGGCGGTTTCGGCTTCATAAGACATGAACTGTGAGCCTTTGAGGATGGTATTTATAGTGCCAGCGGGCAGTAAAATTTCTGACGATCTGTCTTCAGCTGTTGTGTTACTGGGTAGACCTCATAAGAAGATAAAATGGATATTTGAGTAGTTATGAAACCAATGGGCTGTATG
The DNA here is from genome assembly GCF_901001135.1 of Rhinatrema bivittatum. Lineage (NCBI taxonomy): Eukaryota > Metazoa > Chordata > Amphibia > Gymnophiona > Rhinatrematidae > Rhinatrema > Rhinatrema bivittatum. The sequence continues at coordinate 139,862,826 of NC_042615.1, read as the reverse complement.
AGTTCCTTGAAAAAGGCTATTTAGGCTATGTCAGATGGCTGTAAGAAGATGAACTGAGTGAGGACAGTTGCATAGTTATAAAAAGATATATTATCTGCAAAAATGTATTAGGACGAACTGAAGATCGGATGGCTGCACAACTATAAAAAGGTGCATCATTTTGTAAGGTTATAAAAGATGTATTAATGTAATGCAAGTTTTGTACTGTGGGATGGTTGTATGTTATAAGATGTTGTACTGATTATGGTGTTATATGAAGCTTGATAATTCCCCTACGGTTGCATAGTTCTAAAATGATGGAATGATTATAATGCTATAATTGTTCTAAATTAAAATTTTTGAACTTAATTGGGTTTTTTTTAAAGATAAAATAAAACGTCAAATAAGGAAGTTTTATGGAAAATGTAATATCCATTAGCATTTCATTTACAAATTTATAAGAAGCCATTTATTAGGGGTGTGCATTCGTTTTGAACGCATATGTAAAACGCAACTTATATTTTTAAAAGAGAAAAAAAAAGTTTGATGCGCAACGCATCGCGACTTCCAACTTATTCAACATAGCTATGTTGAATATGTTGAACCTAAATAAACACTTAAACCCCCCACCCTCCTGACCCCCCCAAGACTTACCAAAACTCCCTGGTGGTCCAGCGGGGAGTCAGGAAGCCATCCCTGCACTCCTTTGCGATTTCCTCATGGTGCCGATAGCCTGTGTCACAGGGGCTGCCCGTGCCATTGGTCAGCCCCTGTCACATGGTCACGGCGCCATCTTGTGCTTCTACCACGTGACAGGTAGGTCATGTGGCAGGAGGTCGCTCCGGGACCCCCGCTGGACCGAACCGGAACTTTTGGCCAGCTTGGGGGGGCCTCCTGACCCCCCCAAGCTGAGCACGTGACGCCGACGTCACGCCGACATCACGTGCTCCTCCGCGCCTCCACTCCCGGACCCCCGTTGGACCCAACCGGAACTTTTGGCCAGCTTGGGGGGGTCAGGAGGCCCCCCCAAGCTGGCCAAAAGTTCCGGTTGGGTCCAGCGGGGGTCCCGGAGCAACCTCCTGCCACATGACCTACCTGTCACGTGGTAGAAGCACAAGATGGCGCCGTGACCATGTGACAGGGGCTGACCAATGGCACGGGCAGCCCCTGTGACACAGGCTATCGGCGCCGTGAGGAAATCGCAAAGGAGTGCAGGGATGGCTTCCTGACTTCCCGCTGGACCACCAGGGAGTTTTGGTAAGTCTTGGGGGGGGGGATTAAGGAGGGTGGGGGGTTTAAATTTGTATTTAGGGAACCGGGAAACATATGGACAGATCCACAACTTATGGATTTCTCCATACTTCCATATTGAACGGAATCGACCCTCACCTTCAACGTATCAACGTTTCAACGAAAACATTTTGCCTGCACATCCCTACCATTTATGTGCATATACCCATGTTTTATGCACATAAATGGCTTTGGAAATTCAACCCTAAATGTACATGGGGCAAAACTGAAAGGTGTGCTTGGTGCAAATCATGGTATAATTTGAAATATCAGTTGTACTGGTGGGGGGGGGGGGGGGCGGACAGGGGAGTTCCAACTAATGCTGAAAATTTAGTGGCAGTGAAAGCAATGGGCAACCTTCAGAGCACAATCTTTAGTAGGCTGAACCTGCTGGATACTAAAGATTCCTTTCAAGTATAATATTCACAGTGATATATAGCTGAGGAAGAAACCTAATAATGTTACTAGGAAGGGATTAGCATTAGCAGATAATAAGGATTACAAAATGTAGGTGAGTCATTTTAATGCTTGCATGATGTGCTTTTCAACATATGGGTCAATTTAGAATACATTTTAGTTTCAAAGGAAGAACATGAGTTGATACTGCAGGGAGAGGAGGAACACCCACATTGTGCGAAATGTAGAAGCGCTCAGAGTTCCTCATTCCTTGCTATAAGTCTCTCTACACTCCTCTGTGGCACCAGGAAACAGAATCAACCAAACTATATTTTTTAGAGCATTGTGTCCAGTGGAGCATCTTCTTATAGACAGGACAGGAAAATATGTAACATTCCACAGAACACAAACATGACTTAAGGCCACTAATGTGTACGTTTTCTCAAGACAGCAGGCTTTTCTAAAGTGTTTTCATAACACTGCCACAGCTCTGTGTATTCTGTGTCCTATCCTAATGTAGATTGCCAACTGGTTAAAAGGTATGTAACCACTCCCAAAGTTGGGTGCTTTATTCTTTGCTCTGGGGTGGTACGAGTCCAGATTCAAGTCCGGATGAGGGGGTTAGTTAATCTCCAGGGCCCCTGACGAGGTCACCAAAAGAAGAGGAAGAACACCAAAAATGATGTTCAAAATAAAATCCTTACTGCAACTTATAAAAACAGCATCCAGTCCAGTATCACAAAACACAATTCAGCATCAAAACAATGAATACAATGGAAAAATGTTTTCTTTGTCCATATTCCTTGCATCATTATCCTTAGCAAAAATCCCAAACAACACATAATTAAGTCTGGAATTCGTTGCCAGAGGATATGGAGAAAACTATGGGCTGGATTTTTAAAGGATTTACGCTCGTAATGAGGTTTACGAGTGCCGGGCCTATTTTTAAAAGGCCTGGCGATGAGCGTAAAGCCCCGAGATGTGTGTAAGTCCCAGGGCTTGCAAAAAGGGGTGGGGCGGGGCAGTCCTGGGGCGGGGTCAGGCTCCCAGCACAGCGGCCATATTTGCTGCTGTGCCGGATACTGCCGGCGCATGCAACTTACTTCTGCCCCAGGGCTGAAGTAAGTTTTGAAACAAAAAAAAGAAATCAACAAAGGTAGGGGGGAAAGGGCGGGGGAGGTAAGGAAAGGGAAGGGAAGGTGGGGTGGGGGGTAGGGAAGTTCCCTCCGAGGCCGCTCCAATTTCGGAGTGGCCTGGGAGGGAACGGGGAAGGCAGCGCGGCTCGGCACACGCAAGGTGCACATTTGTGCACTCCCTTGCGCGCGCCAACCCCCGATTTTATAACATGCGTTCGCCTGTGTGCGCATTTTATAAAATCAGGCATACATGTGCACGCGCCAGGTAGTGCACGCACATGTACGCCGCGTGCACTTCTTTAAAAATCTACTCCTCTCTTTTAGAGCAGTCTAATTCTACCGGCATTAAGGTTAGTTTGTCCCCAGGGGGAACCCTCGGGGGAACCCAGGGGAACCCAACCTTAGAAGATCTGGGAAAAATGATAATGAAGTTGGATAGTAATGTTATTAAAATGAATAACTCATTATTAGCAACTATTAAAGAAAATAGGATGTCTATAGAAAATCATGAAAAGAAAATTGATAAATGTGAGAAAGAAATGGTAATGGTCACTAATAAGATACAACTGATACAGGCATCAGAAAATGCCTTTATGAAAGATAGTTTGATCATCCATAAAGATATGGAATATATGGAAAATTTAATAAGGGTAAAAAACCTAAGATTAATAAATTTTCCTATGACTAGGCTCCTATCCCCTTGGGAATTATTTAAAAAATACCTTAAAGAGAACCTCTTATATGAGGAGGATGAAATCCCTAAATTGTCAAAGATTTTTTATTTACCTCAGAAAACCTCTAGAGGATCTAGAGGGCAGGATGTTGGGGATGAACCCTCCTCACCAGGCCTATCGACATTCTTAGAAGAGTCGGTAGACCTGATAAATAAGAGAGCTACTCTAATAATATCATGTGTATCCAAACAGGACAAGGAGAAACTGTTTAAGAAATATTTTTCGGTTAAAGATATATTATTCTGTGGACAACGTGTTCAAATATATCCTGATGTGGCAAGGGCCACTCAGGCTAGAAGGAGAACTTTCTTGACATTAAAATCTAAAGTATTGGCACTAGGTGCTACATTTTTTCTAAAATTTCCATGTTTGTGTTTGTTGAATTATAATGGAAGAAAATATGGCTTTTTGGACCCAACACAATTAGAAATATTTCTTACAGATAAACATCCAACTTCTGCATTAGAGACAGAAACCACATAGAAATTGAATACTCTCTCTCTGTAATTATAAGTGATTGGTATTTGTTTACTAAAGTTTTAGTTTTCTTGGTCTCCTCCTAAATATAGGTAAATAGTGGAAATGTATACTATATCTTTATATTTATCTTAATTGTATGGAAATTGAAATACATATCCCACTTTTTTTTCTTTATGTTTTCATAAAGTATAAACTGTGAAAATCAATAAAATATAAATTAAAAAAAAAAATCTACCCCTATTAGTATAGCTGTGTTTAAAAATGATTTGGACAAGATGGACTTGCAATTATCCATTACTTATTCTTGGGATAAGCAGCTTGGAATCTTCTACCCCTTGAGATATTGCCAGGTACTTTTGACCTGGATTGGATACTGGGCTTGATGGACCCTTGGTCTGACCCAACATGACAAGTCTTATGATCTTATGATATGCAGAACATATTTACCTTCCAGGAACTAAAATCTCTATAATGTATATGTGATTGTTGTGATGGAACACATCTTACTGCTTATATAGTAGCATCTTCCCAAGCTTCAGCACATGAAGGTTGCATTTTTTTACAGAAGGTTAAATGCTGGGGTGCATGGAGACAGCTGTCTCACAGGTAAGTAGCATGCACTGTGTATAATAACTGTAACTGCCTATAAACCCATAGGGTCGTGCAGGGTCTAAAAATTTGTTTAGGTTCATAAACTCCCTTCATAAGTCACAGTCATTCATCAGGTTCATTTGAAACAAAAAATATATATTTACTTTTTTTTGTTTGTTTCATTTGTTTTTTTCTTTTTACATTAAAGTCAAAGGAGGAAAGACTCATTGATTTTAAATTAAAAGAAAAAATGGCCCGAGACTGGATCCCATTACTAGGGCGAGGCCTGAGGCTGTGTCCCATCTCTGAGGCCTATGCCTAGGCCAGACCTGACACTGGCATTCGGCCAGGGCTGGGTCCCTCAGTGACTGGAATCCTGCCTTAGGCCATAGACCGGCAATGGACCTGGGCCTAAGCCTTGAGCCTAGGCCTGGGGCCTCAGTGACTGGGACCCAGATTTGAGCCTGGCCCCAACATCAGGCCTAGGCATCATGATCTGGCATTGGCTGGACATAGCCCTTTGGCTTAGGCCTGGGCTTTGGTGACCAGGACCTGGCCTTGGGCTGCTCTCCAGTGTCGGGTCTCAATGATGAGCTCCAGCTTCAACCAGGCCCCAGTGTTGGATCCGTGTCTACTCCTCAGGCCTAGGTCTGGGCTTTGGCAACCAAAACTCAGCCTCAGATCTGGCCTAAGCCTAGGCCTAGGCCTGGGCTCCCTGCAGGACCTGGGACTAGACCTGGGCCTCAGTGACTGGGATCGGTCTCAGGCCAGGTCCCGGTGCTGGAAAAATAAAATAAAAATTAAAAACAAAGTTCCTAAGGGATGCTGCAGAACATGTTCAGATGTCTCAATTACAGTGAGGGCTCCTGAAGTATTAGCTCAAGGCAGCAGGTGGCAGTATTTTAGAATACTGTGTCTAATACTGGACTATGTCAAGGGTTGCCACTGGAGGAATACCTATTATTTGTACATGATGCCCAGATTTATCCTACATTCATTGACTCAGAATCAAAAAAAGTACAATAGAGAGCTAGCTCAATGGACCTCTGGTCTTCTTTCAGTCTAACCATTACCAAATATGTAGCGAGATAACTATATATGGTATGAAGAAAGTGTTTAATGGTGAATGCTATTTTTATGTCATCAAGACTTCTAAAATGATATGGTCTACTGGCTCAGTGGAAGTGCTGTCCACTACTATATAGAAGACATGGGTTTAATTCCTGAGTCCAGTTTCTGCTCCTTGGCTACCAGGGGATGGGGACACTGCAGAATAGCATTCACAGACTGTGGAGAAGGGAGTTCCAGTCATTGTACAACAGCGACATCTAGTGGCCAAACTTACAGCTCATGATTGAACGATTCGAGAGACAGGAACAACTGGGCTAAGTAAACTTTCTTTTTGTCTGTTTTAGTGTTGTATGTTTTAACATTATAATCCATGACAATCTTTGGAGTGCATGGTTAATAAATCATTTTAAATAAATAAGGGAAAAATCCCTTGATGGTTACAAATGAAAGCTCAAAGCTTTGTAGCCCAAAGCACTGTTCCTAAAAGAACAGGAAAGAATCTGACAGGCCAAATTCGCTCCCTATCTCCCCTCTGCCAAAAATAAACTACCTAAAGAAACAATCCTCTGCCATACCCAAAAAATGTATGTTATATAGAATTTCAGAATATATATTTATTCAGAATATTTATTGATTCATAAAACTTACCACATAACCTGTCCAACAATAAAGGTGGTTTAATGATGGCTGCTCGCTGAAGTACTTGTCGCTCTGAAGTCGGCTTCTCATTTGCAGCATTGATGAGGACTTTGTTTTGACAATTTAAAAAGCTCAAGTTGGTGTTTAGTAATGTTTCTTTGCCCCTGAAGCAGTGTCTTTGAAACGTGGTTCCATGTCAGACTTCCTGATCAAAATATTTCTAAACACTGCATGGACTTCTCATATATGGATATTATCTATTTATTTTTTATGTGAATAAAAATTAAAAAAAAATTTTTTATAACTGGCGGTGTGTAGGACCTATGATTATGTATGACCGATATAGCGGTGTTATAAAGGTCCCTATACTTATAATCAGACTGCCTTCTGTCACTAACGTTTAAATTTCACCACTTAAATTTTGAAATTTTGGAATCATTTCCTTAGAGTTTTTCGTTATGGAGGCATTGTCACTTTACCCTCCATTGCCTCAGGTACAAAAACTTAGATTGTAAGCCCTCTGGGGATAGAAAAATACCTACAGTACCTGAATGTAAACCGATGTGATATCTCAATTGAGATCAAATGTCGGTATATAAAAAATAATAAATAAATAAATTAATTAATTAAAGCCACCAATCAAAACATAAAACCAGAAATTACTATAACAAACACAACCATGAATATTATCAAATAAAATTAAAATAAATAAAATTAACAAATAAACAGATAAAGCCTGCTGCATTTACACCGCCCTCCTCAAACCTGTCAGTAAGTGATCAACCCCACTAACACTTCCTCCAATTCCATCTCTACCCATTCACTATTCAGAGGGAGGAAACAAATGTATCTTAACCAATTTTCAAAATTTCAGATAATTACATTCATTTTGTATCATCACCAGCAAATCATTCCATATCTGAGAAGCAACAGCAGTGAAGGCACATTCTAAGCTTCTATTAGTCCTAAATTTAAACCTGTATGATAACTCTGCACAGTCTGTGAGGTACAGAGAGAACACCTAGAATTAAGCCTAGACAGTTTATGTGACAAATATTGAGGTCCATTTAATCATAAACAATGAAAAGTTAGCAGAATGAATTTGAATTTTGCCCTCCCAGCCACTGGAAGCCAGTTTTCCGACATACCAACCGTGCTACACTATTCTGGATTAATTGCAGCTTTCTCACCAAGAAGCACGGTAGATCTGCCAACATACTGTTCCAGTGGTCCAAGATTCCCATCACTAGGGACCTCACTAATATTTTCATAGCCCTACTATCTAAATATCATTTCAGCTGGCAAATCCTCTTCATTTACAGATAAGCTTTCTTACAAGTCTGATTTACAAATGCCTCCATAGAAAAGCTGTATCTAATACCATACCAAGACTTCTTGCCTGAGTCACAATATTCCCTGCAAAATTATCTAGCTTAAGCTATATAGAAGCTGAGAGTTAAAAAAAAAAAAAGTCCTACTCCCAATAACTCAGTTTTTGATGTACTTAAAATCAACTAAGCCTTTAATAGTCATCTGGAAATGTTATCCAGATATACCTTTATTTGACCTGTTAATTCATCTCGATCACGTTACACTGGCAACAAGAACTGGGTATCACAGGCTATATATATATAGAGAGAGAGAGAGAGAGAGCAGCAGGGCATGCCCTGAGGCTCTTGTCTTTCTTCTTTCCTTATATATCCAGTTCTTGAAGCAGTACTGCTAATGGACATAGAAAAACATTAATAAGGAAAGAAGAAAGACAAGAGCCTCGGGGCTTGCCCTGCTGCACCCAAACAAAATGCAAACATCTCTCTCTTATCTGCACCATTTGAGTTCTGCCATGAAGAAAAAAAGTGATCCAACTAAGTGCATTACTTCTTATCCCAACTTGATAACATCTATCCACTAAAATAACAGATTTCTCTACATCAAAGGCACTAGAGGGATCTAACAATACAAGCACCCCTGATTTTCTTCTATTTAATTGGCATAAAACATTATCTGCCAAGGAATTCTCTCTGTAATGTGACTGGGTCTAAACCCTGATTATATGTCTATATCTGTATGTGTGTACATTTGAAAGAAGAGCGGGATCTGGAGGTGATCGAATCTGGTCACCTTAAGATGGCCAAACAAGTGGATAAGATGTGATGATGGCAAATGCTAGAAAGATGCTTAGGGGCAGAGGGAGAGGAGCTGTCAGCCAATAAAGGGAGGTAATATTGCCATCGTATAGGTTCCTGGTGAGGCCTCATTTGGAATACTGTGTACAATTCTGGAAACTGCGCCTGCAAAAGATTATAAATTGGTTGGCAGAGGTCCAAGGGATGGCTACTAAAATGGTCAGTGGTCTTCTTTATAAAGCATATGGAGACAGACTTAAAGATCTAAACATGGAAAGGAGCTTCTAGAACAAGGAGTCATGGGATAAAGGTGAAAAGGTGTAGACTCAGAAGTAACCTAAAGAAATATTTCTTTACAGAGGGAACAGCCTCTTTGTGGAGGAGGTGAAGACAAGAATAGCATCTGATTTAAGAAAGTATGGGATAAACACAGAGAATTGTAAAGCTGAATTGTTGGGTGAGTGGGAAGTCTAAATAGATCACATGATCTTTTTCTGCCATCACGTTTCTATGTTTCTAGGAAAGGGTGGGGGTGATCCTGAAGCAGACACTGCAGAGCGAAGAATAGACACAAAAATGAGTTGAGTTAGTACACGTGTAACCCCCATCCCCAGGAGCAGAATTCCGTGCTGTCAAGGGGAAAGAGCAGAGTCCACAAATTAAACTTTCGTGAAAAATTTTGGATTTTTTATTTAAATTCTGTTGCTGCTCCTCATGGACTCAGTTTGGAAATCGAGTGGTATTCGTTGATTTAAAAAACTCTTTTTGAGTTTTCTCCTTATCGACCATATACACAGCCCTTAGGAAGTCTGCTACTGGTGGCTTCCGGTTCATTCTTTCGAGGCAGTTGTTTGGCATCAGGACTAACGTTTGTCTGTTACTTTAATGAACTGAGGAATCTTCGTGCTGTGTCCTCTTCATATTGTATTTTATCTTGAATAATATAGTATATGGCACTTTTACCTGCAATTATGCTTAAAATATCCTTATACATCATGTCAACTATGCATTGAAAATCTTGAACCTAAAAAGGAATGACAACCCTGATGCAGGTTTTGAAACACGGCTCTGTATCAGGGAATTGTCATTGATTAAGATAAGTACATTTTATTTGCAATTTAAAAAAAAAAAACCAAAACAAAACATACAAACAACCAATTGGCCTATGAATAAGCATAAGGCAAATGAAGGCCTGATTCAATACCGGAAGTGCCTATTGTGGCTGGTCACTTAAATGGTTAAATACTAACAAAAAAGGACTTCACTGTTTATATATTGGATTTTGTCCTGATTTCACCCTTGTCATTTGAATTTTCAAAATGGTTCCAGAAATGGAATATTTGAGTGTTAAGAAAAGATTTAAAAAAAAAAAAAACTTTCTACTTAAAAATATTTTTTTTGGTTACATGCATTTTAAAAAAACATTTAAAAATAAACTTTACTCCTGTAAAATGAGGTGGGTTGGTGGCAGTTAATGATTTTTTATTTGTCAAGGCAACCTGGATGGTACCGAGTAATGGCAAAGTATGAAACTACCACCTCTGACTTATGAATATTTTAACTTTTGCGACAGTCAATGAGTTGTAAGCATTTTGGATTAGGTTGACTTTTGTTGATTTTCAAAATGCCATGCCTGCTGGCCCCATTCACTCCTTTGCTATGTGCAAGAGAGTGAATGTGGTAAGCTGGTCAGCTGGCACCATTTTGAAAATGGAGTCAGAGAGGAGTAAATGGGCATTGATCCAGCCTCTAGGAAGACCCTCCCAGCTATTAGGTAAGTTTGAAGGGGTTGGGGATTCATATGTTGTAATTATACTTTTTTAAAAGACCAGAAGAGAACAGGGTTTGGTTTGAGTTTATAACTGCTCCACTGCTCCCATTCATTTTTGTTCCCCTAAAGAGTTTGGGGGGATCAGGGTGGCGGGGCCACTGGCCCACCAAGGAGGGTTTTTGCCTTGGGGGCAGCCTCACATAGGCTTCATGGCTCCTTTAATCCTTGGCTGCCCTTGATGGGGGCTGCCTGCTAGGCAAATGTTCTCTCTGTTGCAATGGCTGGGAACGAGCTAATTTTACTCGCCGTGGCAACACGCAGGACATTTTGTGCAAAGTTTTGCCACGGATACAAATCTCTGGTAAATACTGAGGTTTGATACTTCAGCCTATATATTTGGGGGACTTTTCTGGATTAGTTAATTCAAAATATTAATTATCCCATGTTGAACTTTCTGGATTGGAAGCTCATGGTGAAGCTTACGTCAATCTTATTGGCCATATTCTCCAAATTTATTTTCAATGTGCAACTGCAGAGAAATTACAGCAGCTCTTTTGGCTTCTGTTATCTCTGTTGGTGTACTGGAATCATTTTACAGAATCGGTGGCAGTTGCATAGACCTGCGTGCAGAAGAGGGGACACGAGTGAGGTATCTTTCTTGAGAAGGAAAAGGAGATCATATTTTTCTTTTCAAAATTTATATTGAACTGTTTCATCACTGCAGGTGAGCAGGAGAACATCTACACAGGGACGTTAAAGAAAGGCATGTTTAGCTACTGTTGTTGCTTATGTGTCCTTAAACGTCAGAGAAAGATAAACACAGGCAGTCTGAGGTTGGATTTAATTTGATTTTTTTTTAAACACCTCTTTACATATTAAAATACATTTCCTAGGAATTTCCTGCTCAAGTTTTAACCAAATGAGTTCTTACATAAGCAAAGTCAGTGTTATCATTACAATACCACAGTTACTGGTAAAGAGCCCATGGTCTCTTGAAACTCCGGATAGGGTCTGAGCAGATTTTGCTAAACAATAGATAGTTTTCAGCCTAGCAAATTACTTTTCATACTCTGATTTGCATTGCAGCTATTCTCACATGGACTCAGTACAGACCAGTTTAAATGAACTGTTTTGGGCTGCGCATTAAATAAATGGAAGGAAATAAGATATTACATGAAGAATATCTCTTCATCTCTTTCATGACAGCTTTATTCAATCCACTATATGTAAATCTCATTGGGGGATTTTTTCATCTAATAGAAAAGATTCAATATGAACTTTTTATTGTTCGGTAAAATGCAGTGTGCATGCTTTGCTTGACCTTTCAGTGTACACTGTAAAGGGTATTTTCTTAAATAGGAATGACATGACTTTTGCTTTACATTGTGAAAATAATAATGAGGGCTATATTCAGCGCTACTTAGATGTATAAGTTAAGACTTATCCTGTTTAGTAGCAGAGACTGAATATCCAGCCCCACTGAATGGCCACCACTTAGCTGGATAACTAATTTATCTGGCTAAATAGCTGGCTAATTGGCGAGCAGGGTGAGGGTGTTCTGGGGAAAAGCCGACTCAGCTGGATAAACTGTCCGGCTAACTTGGATATTCAGAGTTAACTGGATAACTTATATGGCTAAGTCTGGTCAGCCCATAGGGCTGTCCTAAACTTAGCTGGATAAACTTATCCAGCTAGCTTTAAAATAGCTGGATATATTCAGTGATGCAGCTGCGCCATGACTTTATAGACTAAGTTAACCAGATAACTTTATCTAAGTTTATCCAACTAACTAGCCAAACCACATGGTAGTTCAAAAAAGCAATTATATATCTGCTATACAATAAATCATTCCAAATTGATCATTATTAAAATTTGACAGGTGTGACAAATAATACCACATTGCTTATGAAACTTCACAGTGGCTGATTCTAGATTTAAATATCTAGGTCTTCAGGTGCCAATGGATGTGAAGGACCTTTATGATCTTAATTACTCAGTTACTATTAGGAAATTAAGAGCAGATTTCTTGAAATGGAGGCTTCTTCTGATATTCTTTTTGGGTGGGTGTGATATGAATAAAATGTCAGTCCTTCCCTGGTTGTTAATTTCTGAGCAGCTGAAAAAGTGTACAGAAAAGCAGTATTTTCTGCTTTTCTGTACATTCTCTGATTTAATATCCTAGAGGAAAAAAAAAAACTTTAAAAAAATGTGCAGGCAGGTCACGTTCGGTTACGAGTGTCCATTTTTCTAACCCATGATGGGTTAGGAAAATGGACGCTCGTAAAATTGAACCCGCTGACATCCACCTCTCCTGGGTTTCTGCTGCTAAGGAGGCACTAAGGACGCGCTATTGTCCCTAGCACTTCCTTCTTAGCATGACCCCTGATTTAAATACAGTATTGCGTGCCCAGGAGAGATGGCTGGGTGTGCGTTGGGAAAGCAGGTGCTCCACACTTAGCACCCGTTTTCCCGTGCACTTTACAGTATTGGCCTGTATGTTTTCTCAACTCTTAGGGGAGACATTATTTGTTATCTCAGGAGAGGCCACACGCCTTGTATAAACTCTTCAGCAATCTATTAATAGTGGGGGTCTCGGTGTTCCGGATCTTTTTTCATACTATTTGGCAGCGAGGATTGGGGAGTGCGCAGGAGTGGTTGGACAGGACACATTGTGGTTTCCTTGGCAGAAATTAGAGAGCTCTCATTCTCAGAGGCCTCAGCTAGCTGTACTATTGGGTTATCCTTCGGACTCTCGGACATTAACCAAGATTTCCAGGCATAACCCTATTATTCCTCATACTCTTAAGGTCTGACACATTGTTAACAAATTGTTATGTAGGATACCCACATCCCTTTCACCAGTGGCCTCGCTTTAGTGTAATTTAACTTTATCCCCTGCCACAGTGTCTGTTGATATGGGTACCTGGATTCTTGGGACAGATTTGGCAAGGTACAACAGTTAAGTCCTTTTTTGAATTACAACAGGAATTCAATATGCCATCTCACATTCATTATCTTTATCTACAGTTATATAAAGACATTTCTAAATTAAGACCCCAAGTTGAGATCTTAAGAGTGTTAGAAGCGTCGGTCGCGGCAGACCGCGACCGGGACCGGGTGTCATGGCCGCCGGCCGCGGTCGGCCGCGACGAAGAAAGGACCCGGGGCAGCAAGGGACTCACCCGGATCGCCGGGGTTGACTGCGGGGATCTGCATGGCAGGCAGCCCTGCCTGTTCTCTTCTTCACCGCCGCCATTGCTGAGCCGGCAGCGAGGCTCCGCGGCTAGCTGACTCCTCCCCCTGCTCCTCTTAGGCCCGCGCGCGCGGCTGTAAAGAAATTCTTAAAGGGGCCATGACAGGAAGTGTCATGGCTCCCTCTGTAGCTCCTCCTTCCGCTTCCTGTATTTAAGGCAAGGGCTGAGCATCCAGTCCTTGCCTTAGTATTGAGGTTCCTGCCTTGAGTGGTTCCTGGCTCCTGGTTTTGCTTCTTCGTCCGTCCTTCTTCCCTGCTCCGTGGATTGATTCTTTGTTGCTGACTTCTGGACTGGTGGAAGTGTCTTCTCTGGCTTGATCCTGGTACGGCTCTGGACTCCTCTCTGGCTTGACATTGGTACGGCTTTGGACCCTTCTCCTGCCTCGATCCTGGTACGGCTTCGGACCCTTCTTCGGCCTCGATCCTGGTACGGCTTTGGATCCTTTTTCTGCTTCGACCCTGGACCGGATTCGGATCCTGCTGAGGTATTGATTTCTGGACTGGATTTGAACTCTTCTGGAAACCCATTCTTAGACTGTCACGACCTGCTGGAGGCGCCAGCCGTCTGGAACCCACGACCTGCAGGAAGCGCCTGCATCCAGACATCTTACAGTCTTCAGAAGAGTCGCCTAAGTCCCAGCGGCCGGACCCCTACGGGCTCCTCCTGGGGGGGTCGCGTGCTTCCAGGGTGAAGTCTACTAGCAAGTCTACAGTCCAACAGGCCTTGCCCTTCGAGGTAGCTGCTACCTCGAAACAAGGGTCCACAATCATAACAGAATACTAAGGCCATGGACCCGGCAGAGGCCTCGGCGCATCAAGCCATTCCCGGACTGGCTCAGAAGGTCATGGAACAACAACGGATTCTGGAATCCATGGCAGCCTCATTAGAATGACTTAATGCACGTATGGAATCCATGGCAGCGGCTCAGGCCGCCGCTGCCACCGTACCAGTGTTGGCACCAAGTGTCAGCCGACCTACTATTCCATTACCCATACCTCCACGCTATGCAGGGGATCCTCGATTGTGTCAAGGATTCATCGATCAGTGCAACATGCATTTTCAACTCCAAGCCTCGGCGTTTCCAGACGATCTCACCAAGACCACGTACATTTTGTCACTGTTGGAGGGAAAGGCCCTGGCATGGGCATCTCCCTATTGGCGACAATCGGATCCCATCCTGCAAAATCTTCAAAAGTTCTGGGAACTCTTCATCACCATCTTTGACGACCCAGGGAAACAGGTAGTGGCCGGGTCTAAACTGCTACAACTACGACAAGGTAACCGAGCCCTCGCAGACTACACTATCGAGTTCAGAACACTGGCTTCGGAACTGCATTGGGAAGAGAACTGTTTGCGTTCCATATACCTGAAGGGTCTGTTATCAAAAATCAAGGACGAGATGGCGGCTCGAGAACTACCAAAGACATTAGACGCTATCATCGACTTAGTAAACCGGATAGACCGGTTTACTGTCGTAAGAAAGGACTCGTGAAGGAGCTAACTCCAGAAGAACCAGCTCTTGGAACTCATCTCGGCCAGTATCAACCACCCCACAACCGACAACATCTCCAGGAGGGAATACTGAAGAACCTATGCAACTGGGGCGAGGTCCTCTTTCCCCTGAGGAATGACAGAGACGCCGGCGGGCAGGTCTCTGTATGTACTGTGGAGGATCGGGTCACCTCATAGCCCGTTGCCCAATTCATCCGGGAAACTTCAAAGCCTAGGCTCTGGCGGGGGAGTAACCCTAGGCAGTACCTCTCCAGCTCCCCCACTCACTCTCCGAATCTCGTTGGCACTTAAGGACCTCCATTTCTCCACCATGGCCCTGGTAGACTCTGGCGCAGGTGGAAGTTTCATCCTCCAAGATATTGTGGAGAAACTCCATATTCCGCTGCAACTTTGTCCCACACCATTGATTATATCCTCTATTCATGGAGATCTGCTTCCAGGGAGGATAACCCATCAGACTGTTCCACTGGAGTGTCACATCGGACCCAAACATTGCGAACAAATTTCGTTTTATGTTATCCAGAGAGCTATCCACCCCATGGTATTGGGGATTCCATGGTTGCAACGGCATAATCCTCAGTTTGATTGGACAACTCTGAAACTTTTGCAATGGGGAGCCGCCTGTCAAGAGACTTGTCTTCAAGAATCGACCCCTACAGACAGTTACCTCTGCATCACACGACTCGAAGGTCTACCCGCCCCATATAGCCAATTTATGGATGTCTTCTCAAAAAAGGCAGCAGATATCCTGCCTCCACATCGAGAGTTTGACTGTGCCATTAACCTAATTCCGGGGGCTTCTCCTCCCCGAGGGAAGGTCTATGCCTTATCCATCTCAGAGACTCAGGCTATGACCAACTATATTCAAGAGAATTTACAAAAGGGGTTCATTCGACGCTCTACCTCGCCAGCCGGAGCTGGTTTTTTCTTCGTGGGAAAAAAGGATGGAACACTGAGACCATGCATCGACTTCCATGGACTAAATGCTATCACCTAGCAAAAGGGGTTCATTCGACGCTCTACCTCGCCAGCCGGAGCTGGTTTTTTCTTCGTGGGAAAAAAGGATGGAACACTGAGACCATGCATCGACTTCCATGGACTTAATGCTATCACCATTAAAGATCGCTACCCACTGCCTTTGATCGCTGAACTTTTTGATCGTTTACAAGGGGCCCAGATATTTTCCAAATTGGACCTCCGAGGGGCCTACAATCTTATCAGAATCCGCGAAGGTGACGAATGGAAAACGGTGTTTAACACAAGAGACGGACATTTGAATACTTGGTTATGCCGTTTGGACTGACTAATGCCCCTGCAGTATTCCAAAACTTTGTTAACGAAATATTCCGAGACCTGCTTTATATCTGCGTTGTGGTCTACCTAGATGACATTCTTATCTTCTCGGCTAATTTGCAAGCTCATAGACTTCATGTCATTCAGGTATTACAGCGACTTAGAGAGAATAAACTGTATGCTAAGATTGAAAAATGTATTTTTGAAAAAGAGTCTTTACCATTCCTGGGTTACATTATATCCAGACAAGGATTTCAAATGGCCCCCTTGAAGCTAAAATGCATCAAAGAATGGCCTCAGCCTAATGGACTACGTGTGCTTCAGCGTTTTTTAGGATTCGCAAATTATTATCGCAGTTAGGGATGTGAATTGTTTTTTGACGATTTAAAATATCGTCCGATATATTTTAAATCGTCAAAAATCGTTAGGGCCACGATACAATACCAATTTCCCCGATTTATCGTTAAAAAATCGTAAATCGGGGGAAGGGGGAGGGCAGGAAAACCGGCACACTAAAACCCCCTAAAACCCACCCCCGACCCTTTAAATTAAATCCCCCACCCTCCCGAACCCCCCCCCCCCAAATGCTTTAAATTACCTGGGGATCCAGCGGTGGTCCAGAACGGCGGCGGTCCAGAACGGCCCCCTCAATTGAATCCTGTTGTCTTCAGCCGGCGCCATTTTGCAAAATGGCCGCCGCAAAATGGCGGCGGCCATAGACAAAAACGATTCAACGCAGGAGGTCATTCCGGACCCCCGCTGGACTTTTGGCAAGTCTTGTGGGGGTCAGGAGGCCCCCCCAAGCTGACCAAAAGTTTCTGGGAGTCCAGCGGGGTTCAGGAAGCGATTTCTTGCCGCGAATCGTTTTCCGTACGAAAAACGGCGCCGGCAGGAGATCGACTGCAGGAGGTCGTTCAGCGGCGGTCCGGAACCCCCGCTGAACGACCTCCTGCAGTCGATCTCCTGCCGGCGCCATTTTCCGTACGAAAAACGATTTGCGGCAAGAAATCGCTTCCTGAACCCCGCTGGACTCCCAGAAACTTTTGGCCAGCTTGGGGGGGCCTCCTGACCCCCACAAGACTTGCCAAAAGTCCAGCGGGGGTCCGGAATGACCTCCTGCGTCGAATCGTTTTTGTCTATGGCCGCCGCCATTTTGCGGCGGCCATTTTGCAAAATGGCGCCGGCTGAAGACAACAGGATTCAATTGAGGGGGCCGTTCCGGACCGCCGCCGTTCTGGACCACCGCTGGATCCCCAGGTAATTTAAAGCATTTGGGGGGGGGTTCGGGAGGGTGGGGGATTTAATTTAAAGGGTCGGGGATGGGTTTTAGGGGGTTTTAGTGTGTCGGTTCACGATTTTAACGATTTTCACGATAGTTTACACACCCAAACGGCAACAATACAATTCCCTCCCCCTCCCAGCCGAAATCGATCGTTAAGACGATCGAGGACACGATTCACATCTCTAATCGCAGTTTTATCCGGAATTTTTCTAAACTTGCCGCACCTCTGATTGCTCTGACTCGAAAAGGAGCTAACGTCAAGATCTGGTCTGGAGAGGCCAAGGAAGCATTTCAAGCCCTTAAAAACTCCTTCCTTCAACAGCCCTGTCTGCGGCATCCCGATCCCAAGCGTCCATTTTTCATAGAGGTCAACGCATCAGCTGAGGGAGCGGGTGCTGTTCTTAGTCAGTATACTTCATCTGGAACAGCACATCCTTGTTCATATTTCTCTAAGAAATTTTCCGCAGCAGAACGTAATTATTCGATTGGAGACAAGGAGCTGCTTGCAATTAAGATGGCGCTGGAGGAGTGGAGACAATGGTTGGAGGGAGCCGAATATCGTATCACCATCTTTACTGACCACAAAAATTTAACGTATCTACAACAAGCTCAACGGTTAAACCCACGTCAAGCCCGCTGGGCTCTCTTTTTCACTCGTTTCGATATTGAAATATGATATCGCCCTGCCGACAAGAACATCAAGGCTGATGCCTTATCCTGTTCATTCTCCACAGAAGATATTGAAGAATCGGAACAACATATCATTGATCCGGCCCGTATCATCGTGGCTACTATCGTTACGGTGCCACCTGGAAAAACGGTGGTACCTAAGCGACTGCGCAATATAGTTTTGGCTTGGGGTCACGATTCCAAATTAGCAGGACATCCCGGACGACTGCGAACACAGGCGCTGTTACAACAGTATTATTGGTGGCCGGAGATGCATAAAGATATACGAGCTTATGTGGATTCCTGTCCAGCCTGCGCTCAGCATAAAGTCCTTACCGAGAATCCTTGGGGCCTTTTACAACCATTGCCCATTCCCACCAGACCCTGGACACATATCTCCACGGATTTTGTTGTAGAGCTTCCTCCTTCCGATGGTAATACGGTGATATGGGTAGTGGTGGATCGCTTTTCTAAAATGGCCCATTTTATTCCACTCCCCTCCCTCCCATCGGCCCCACGATTAGCTCAATTATTCATGCTACATATCTTCCGTCTACATGGCCTACCTCATCACACCACTTCAGACCGGGGTCCGCAGTTCACTGCTCGCTATTGGCTCAACCTCTGCAAAAAATTCCAGATTTCCTTGGATTTCAATACGGCTTTTCACCCCCAGGCTAATGGCCAGGCTGAGCGCACTAATTGGACACTAAACAGTTCCTCCGTTTATATGTTAACTCTCGCCAAGACGATTGGGCATCTCTTCTCTCCTGGGCGGAATTTTCGCATAATTCGCATACTGGGACCTCTACGGGAGCATCTCCCTTTCAGATTGTCTTCGGTCGTCAACCCCGTCCACCCTTGCCTGTACCCTTACCTGTGTCTTCTCCGGCTGCTCAGTTGACTGCTACCCAACTGAAAGAACTTTGGGCTCATACGCAAAGGATGCTACAGAAAGCAGCCCGCTCCGCCAAGAAATTCACTGATCCGCATCGACGCCAGGCTCCACAGTTCCATCCCGGGGAGAAGGTGTGGCTCAGCACCCGGCACATCTGTCTGAGAGTTCCTTCCATGAGATTGGCTCCCCGATATATTGGCCCGTTTCCGGTTTTGAGACAACTAGGTCCAGTGACCTATCAACTTCAGTTACCGGCTTCCTTACGCATTCACAATTCTTTCCATGTATCTCTTCTAAAGCCGTTGATCCTCAGATGGCCTAGTCGGAGACCGCCAGAACCGGCGCACCTTCAGGCAGTGGATGAGACGGTTTATCAAGTACAAGAGGTGTTGGATGTCCGGAAACGGGGCACCATTTGGGAGTATCTCCTGGCCTGGGAGGGATTTGGTCCGGAGGAGAACTCATGGGAACCGGCAAAGAATATATTGGACAAAACATTGCTCAAAGATTTTCATTCCAAACGCCCTGGTAAACCCAAGCCTTCTAGGGGGAGGCCTAAAGGAGGGGGTACTGTTAGAAGCGTCGGTCGCGGCAGACCGGGACCGGGACCGGGTGTCATGGCCGCCGGCCGCAGTCGGCCGCGACGAAGAAAGGACCCGGGGCAGCAAGGGACTCACACGGATCGCCGGGGTTGACTGCGGGGATCTGCAGGGTAGGCAGCCCTGCCTGTTCTCTTCTTCACCACAGCCATTGCTGAGCCGGCAGCGAGGCTCCGCGGCTAGCTGACTCCTCCCCCTGCTCCTCTTAGGGCCGCGTGCGTGGCTGAAAAGAAATTCTTAAAGGGGCCATGACAGGAAGTGTCATGGCTCCCTCTGTAGCTCCTCCTTCCACTTCCTGTATTTAAGGCAAGGGCTGAGCATCCAGTCCTTGCCTTAGTATTGAGGTTCCTGCCTTGAGTGGTTCCTGGCTCCTGGTTTTGCTTCTTCGTCCGTCCTTCTTCCCTGCTCCGTGGATTGATTCTTTGTTGCTGACTTCTGGACTGGTGGACGTGTCTTCTCTGGCTTGATCCTGGTATGGCTCTGGACTCCTCTCTGGCTTGACATTGGTACGGCTTCGGACCCTTCTCCTGCCTCGATCCTGGTACGGCTTCGGACCCTTCTTCGGCCTCGATCCTGGTACGGCTTTGGACCCTTCTCCTGCCTCGATCCTGGTACGGCTTCGGACCCTTCTTCGGCCTCGATCCTGGTACGGCTTTGGACCCTTCTCCTGCTTCGACCCTGGACCGGATTCGGATCCTGCTGAGGTATTGATTTCTGGACTGGATTTGAACTCTTCTGGAAACCCATTCTTAGACTGTCACGACCTGCTGCAGGCACCAGCCGTCTGGAACCCACGACCTGCAGGAGGCGCCTGCATCCAGACATCTTACAGTCTTCAGAAGAGTCGCCTAAGTCCCAGCGGCCGGACCCCTACGGGCTCCTCCTGGGGGGGTCATGTGCTTCCAGGGTGAAGTCTTCTAGCAAGTCTACGGTCCAACAGGCCTCGCCCTTCGAGGTAGCTGCTACCTCGAAACAAGGGTCCACAATCATAACAAAGTGCTCAGGTCAGGCTTGAAACTGCTCTGTCCCAGAAGCAATGTAAAAAGCTTATCTCACATCTGTATGTCTATATTACAGAAGAAATGCTGCCTGAAGACACTGATGATTTGTTGATTGCAAAATGGAATACAGATCTTTCTTTACAGCTTGATGAAGATGATTGGAGTAGTATTTGGGGTTCCATTTTTAAGCTTTCCATCTGTAATAACAATTAAAGTTTAAGCTGTTACACTGTACATATCCTTTTCCTATGTTTAGCACCTCCAGCCCATTGTGTTGGAAGGGCTGTGCTGTAGACACATCATATTTACACATATGGTGGGAATGTAGAATGGGTCAGAGCTTCAAATACGTATTCATGCTAATACACATTCTCAAACACAACTTTCAGCACAAATTTGCTTGTTGAACTTGTGGAATCAAGTTGAAGACAATTTACAGACTCAGTCTCGCTAGCCATATATTATATTCAGCTTGTTTGACCAGCATGTATTTCTTGAAATCTATACTAACCTTGGTCCAGTGGAGGCATACATTGGAGGCATACATTGGCAGAGGTAGCCACATTGGAACGGTTGACCTTTCTCCTGAAGAACAAAATTGCTCTTTAAGACAAGATTTGTACCCTATATTGAACCTGGAGGAGGTCTCTCCTTTAAGCCTGGACTATTGGTGCCTGGTCGATGATTGAAGAATGTACCTTACACTAATTTTCATCTTTTTATTTCTGATCTTTGAGTCATTACTTACTATTT
The DNA here is from genome assembly GCF_901001135.1 of Rhinatrema bivittatum. Lineage (NCBI taxonomy): Eukaryota > Metazoa > Chordata > Amphibia > Gymnophiona > Rhinatrematidae > Rhinatrema > Rhinatrema bivittatum. Next base: position 139,841,352 of record NC_042615.1, on the reverse strand, counting down.
TTCTTGGTTCATTACTTACTATTTTTCTTGGTTATGATCTTTTTATTGACATATGTACCAGTATAGTGTATGTTTTCGATATTGTCAAGTTCATGGTGTGTTCTTAAAAATTGCTTTAAATAAATAGTTACAAAAAAAAAAGAAAAGGAAAAAGCTCCAGCACCACCAAAATGTAAAAATGAACATCCCTAGGACCTTACAGTATCCCCCTACCTGCCTCCTCAAGCATCTCTTACCCCTTCAGTGATGTTCTGTAAATTTATAATGGCAGAAGGCGTGATCCCCATTTGCTCCTGCCTGCCAGGTCCTGTTTTCAAACCAACAGTGTTGCCCAGCCCTGAGGGAGGTGGCATTTCGTTGTACTGCCATAAGCTGAATGGTTGTACAACAAAGTGGTGACAACCTCAGGGCCAGCCAGCATCATTTGAAAATGGGATCCAGCTTCTGATTCATTTCGACTTTGTAGAATCCCACAGATGAGGCAAAAGATTTTCAAGGAGGGTGGGGAATAGGGAAAGATCTGGGAGGAGGTTAATTTTTACATTTTAGCAGCGCTGGAGAGTGGGGGATATTTCTGGGACAGGGAAGGGAAACCTTGCCCTTCCTTTATTTATTTTTATTCTTTTTTTTTTCTTTTTTGCCTTTGAATTTATTGCGATTCAACTAAATGACCAAACCAAACCAAAACACTAAACAACACAAAAACCAAATTTAAAAAAAAATGAAAGAAAATGTTTCTGTGCACATCCTAGTTTATAACAATAAAGCAGATAATCATATTGAAATTAAATATATTAAATAAATAACACATTAAGAAGAGACTCCAGGCCATACATCATTCCTGTGAGCATCTCACTTTGTGTCAAGGATGGGGAGGAATTAATTCACTCAAGTGAAACAAAAAAATTAATGGCACATGAAGACTTTCAAGACCATCTAGGATGTCTACATTATTGCAGTACAAGCCCTTCTTCATTTCTGCTTTCTAACTGTCCCATGCCTTATTGATTTGGAATACTTTTTTTTTACTGACCACTGAACCAGGTAATGTGTTTACCAATTTTTGTTGTAACATGCTTTCATCTCTGTTATTGGAAAAACCTGATATAAATATAAAATAATGGTGCTGTTTTGGCCATCAATTTCAAAGAGAGGCTCTTCCATACATCAACCAGCCTTTCTGTGAAGATTTGTTATATTATTTTACACCTAAATCTATTCCCCTTCAACCTTATATCATGCTCCCTTTTCTACAAACTCCTTTCCACTGAAAACAAGCTTTCCTCTTGTACATGATTCTATTCAGGATAGGAAAAAGGAATCCATTTGCAAGTGAATGGTTTTAGGTTGCTTTAATGGAATGAATTGAACACTGCCTTTCAAGCCACCAGCTGCATACATTCTCATGACACTCTTTGCCAAAGAAATCAGCTGGTTAAGTAAAATACCAGTTTTGTCACTGTTTTATAAAAAAAAAAAAAGTATTCTTTGCCAGAATTCTTGACAAGGTACAGAAACATGTGAGACTGGACAAGATGGAAATTCAAAAATATTTGCAAGCGGTCATATCTGTTGATATATTAATAAAAGCTAGGAATGTATATTCATTTCAATCTGAATGGAAAAAATGTGACAAATGAGTTGTGTTTTGGTTCAGTTTGGGATAACCAAACTGAATGGGTGCAGCCCCCTGAGAAATTGAAATCCATTTTGACTCTTTTGGTATGGTTCCATTACATTCTATGGGGAAGCAAAGCAGTGAACATTTTGGATTTGAAGCCAGACAGAGAAAAGCCAGTTGGGGATGAGACAAAGAAGAAGGACCAATCATGTTTCAGCACATTTTCAGGAATAAGTACCACCAATCAAGAAATCAAAATAAAAGCCACTCACGTACTAATAATGGTCATGTTTTAATAATGGTCACTCCCTCCTGACCTTAGAATTGAACAATCGGCACCCACCTTTAAAAAGAGACTCAAGACCTGGTTGTTCAACCAAGCATTCTCTTAATCCCAATAACCAAGCTTTGAATCTCCATGACCGCCGACTTCAGTCTCGACAAAATCAGTACCAGCAATTATGTTCACTTTTCCTCAAAATATATTGTATTTAAATTACACTCTCCTTGTTCATTTAGGGGCGGATTTTAAGAGCCCTGCTCGCCTAAATCCGCCCAAATCCGGGCGGATTTAGGCGAGCAGGGCCCTGCGCGCCGGTAAGCCTATTTTACATAGGCCTACCGGCGCACGCAGAGCCCCGGGACTCGCGTAAGTCCCGGGGTTTTCGGAGGGGGCGTGTCGGGGGCGTGTCGGGGGGCGGGCTGAACCGCGCGGCGTTTTCGGGGCGTGTCAGGAGCGTTCTGGGGGCGGGCCCGGGGGCGTGGCTACGGCCCGGGGCGGTGGCCGCGCCCTCCGGACCCGCCCCCAGATTGCGTGTCGGGAGCGCTAGCGGCCCGCTGGCGCGCGGGGATTTACTTCTCCCTCCGGGAGGCGTAAATCCCCCAACAAAGGTAAGGGGGGGTTTAGACAGGGCCGGGCGGGTGGGTTAGGTAGGGGAAGGGAGGGGAAGGTGAGGGGAGGGCAAAAGAAAGTTCCCTCCGAGGCCGTTCCGATTTCGGAGCGGCCTCGGAGGGAATGGGGGTAGGCTGTGCGGCTCGGCGCGCGCCGGCTATACGAAATCGATAGCCTTGCGCGCGCCGATCCCGGATTTCAGCGGATACGCGCGGCTACGCGCATATCTACTGAAATCCAGCGTACTTTTGTTTGCGCCTGGAGCGCCAACAAAAGTACGCCTATTCACGGATTTTGAAAATCTACCCCTTAAGTTATTATTATTATTTATTTTTCCAAGTTCAATTTACCTTGTTCATTGTAAGACATTATTCTATATACTGTAGGGATGTGAATCGTGTCCTCGATCGTCTTAACGATCGATTTCGGCTGGGAGGGGGAGGGAATCGTATTGTTGCCGTTTGGGGGGGTAAAATATCGTGAAAAATCGTGAAAAATCGTGAAAAATCTAAAAATCTAAAAATCGCAAAACCGGCACATTAAAACCCCCTAAAACCCACCCCCGACCCTTTAAATTAAATCCCCCACCCTCCCGAACCCCCCCCAAATGACTTAAATAACCTGCGGGTCCAGCGGCGGTCCGGAACGGCAGCGGTCCGGAACGGGCTCCTGCTCCTCAATCTTGTTGTCTTCAGCCGGCGCCATTTTCCAAAATGGCGGCGAAAAATGGCGGCGGCCATAGACGAACACGATTGGACGGCAGGAGGTCCTTCCGGACCCCCGCTGGACTTTTGGCAAGTCTCGTGGGGGTCAGGAGGCCCCCCACAAGCTGGCCAAAAGTTCCTGGAGGTCCAGTGGGGGTCAGGGAGCGATTTCCCGCCGCGAATCATTTTCGTACGGAAAATGGCGCCGGCAGGAGATCGACTGCAGGAGGTCGTTCAGCGAGGGTTCCGGCGCCTCGCTGAACAACCTCCTGCAGTCGATCTCCTGCCGGCGCCATTTTCCGTACGAAAACGATTCGCGGCGGGAAATCGCTCCCTGACCCCCGCTGGACCTCCAGGAACTTTTGGCCAGCTTGTGGGGGGCCTCCTGACCCCCACGAGACTTGCCAAAAGTTCAGCGGGGGTCCGGAAGGACCTCCTGCCGTCCAATCGTGTTCGTCTATGGCTGCCGCCATTTTTCGCCGCCATTTTGGAAAATGGCGCCGGCTGAAGACAACAAGATTGAGGAGCAGGAGCCCGTTCCGGACCGCTGCCGTTCCGGACCGCCGCTGGACCCGCAGGTTATTTAACTCATTTGGGGGGGGTTCGGGAGGGTGGGGGATTTAATTTAAAGGGTCGGGGGTGGGTTTTAGGGGGTTTTAGTGTGCCGGCTCACGATTCTAACGATTTATAACGATAAATCGTTAGAATCTCTATTGTATTGTGTTCCATAACGGTTTAAGACGATATTAAAATTATCGGACGATAATTTTAATCGTCCTAAAACGATTCACATCCCTAGTAAATATCCTCTTTTTTTATGTGTGATGAACCCTTTGGAATCATCACGATAAGGCCTTAGTCTTGAACCCTTTGAGCTAGGATAGGAAAGGTTGAGGAGGGAGGGGTGCTCCATTTCTGAACAGCTCCTATTGTTCTGAAGCGCTAGGAGAGCAGTTCAGCTTACCAGGGGATGTGTGTTCTTGGACCACGGCTCGACCCCAGAGGAACTCCGAAGAGGTGCCGCGGCAGGCGAGGCATGCCCGAGCATGGGCTGGACAGGAGTGAGGCTGGACTGAAGACAGATGACTGGAGCTACGGACCCTCCTCCGGACCTGCACGCTTCGGAAGACCAGCAACGCAATGGTGGTCTTATGAACAGTCCTCCAACTGTTCCAAGCCCTTTCGGACCTGCCGCAGGGTACAGCAAGAAGCGGCAGGCCGGATGGAGGCCAGGGCAGCGAAGACCGGAACATGGAGATTCAGACGAAGACGAGGGAACGAGGGAAGCACAGATGAGACTCAGAAACGAGATACTTGGAAGCACAGATGAGACTCAGGAACGAGGTACTATAGACATAGACTTGGGTAGACTGACATTGTTACAGTCCCTCAGGGCGCCCTACACAGCCAGTACCACTGGTCTGGTCACGGACCCCCCTGTCCTACATCCACAGGAGGAGGACCAGTGCAGGAAGGAACGAGGTACTGAAGAATCAGGAACAAGGTACTGTAGACGTAGACTCAGGCTAGGTTCAAGGTAATCAGAAGACTCAGGCAGGATTCAAGGTATACAGGAGACTCAGGCAGGATTCAAGTTATTCAGAAGACTCGGGCAAGTACTGGGTAGAGACTGCGATGCAGGCGCGCCCTACACAGTCCACCCGCGGGACTGGTCATGGACCAAGCTGGACTCGAAGAGCCTCTAGATGAGAAATGGAGCAATGAACGGAGCATGTTTCAGAAGCTGTAGAGGCCTGCACCGAGGCACGCCCTACACAGCCGCCAGTGGCTGGTCGCAGACCACGCTGGGACGTACAAGTTCTCACAGAATCTTTGGCACGGATGGAGCAAGTACAAGGGACTCCATAGACCAGGGATAAAGACAGAAGCGGAAGTCTCCCGAAGGCTCATGCTGCAGAGGTTACGAAGGCATTGCACCATGAAGCACCCTACACAGCCCGCCCGTGGGGCTGGTCGCGGACCACAACATGGCACGCCAGGAAGAGTGGCACGAGGAACCAGGGCTTAGAAAATAGCCACTACTATTACTAGCAACAGTAGCATGGAATAGACTTAGTTTTTGGGTACTTGCCAGGTTCTTATGGCCTGGATTGGCCACTGTTGGAAACAGGATGCTGGGCTTGATGGACCCTTGGTCTGACCTAGTATAGCATGTTCTTATGTTCTTATGCTGAGCCTAATAATCCTGAGAGCCTGACACTTTGTTGGACTACTATGTCAGAACCTCTCATCATTTAATGTTCCCTGAGAGGGATTACATAAAATGGGAGTTGGGGGGACGTGATGTCACACGCTGAAATGGCAGCTTAATTCTTAAGCTCCCTCCGACTCATGACCAATCCGCCGCAATCTGCGTCCTATCATCTCTAATAACATCAAAAGTGGTCCAGAGACCTAGACGCTAACCCGAGGCATGGCAACCAGAAAGAAAAATCCTGACCTTCATCGTTTTTCGTTTCAAAAAGAAGATAATAGAGATCTGGAAGGCCTGCCCGATCGCGAGGCCGGGGACCAAGATGGTGCTGGTTCGCTTGCTGCTAGCCCCGAGACCCACAAAGTATGCCCTGAACAACCTGACACACAAATATTGGAACATCCAACCAGGGCTGAATTTAGAGATTGGTTTGCTAGTCTTAGGGCTGATATAAAAGCATATCGACAAGAGCTATTAGCTCATGTTGAAGAAATGCGTGAAGATCTTACCTCCCTGGGGCACCGGGTTGACAAGCTTGATGCACGTCTAGACGGCCAAACCGAACAAGCCACTTTAAACAAAAATTCATGTGAAGCTCTGCGCTTGGATAATACCCAGCTTATCGCAAAAATAGCTGACTTGGAGAACAGAGCATATTGGAGCAATCTCCATTTCAAGGGTTTCCCCGAGGCGCCGGCAACAGAAGACTGCCATGCGCTTATAAAAAGTTCTGCCTATTTATCCTGCAAGAAACGCATAATCTAAATGGCTCAGAGCTCCCTGAAATAAAATTAGATGGGGCACCTCAGCCTAATCGGCCACGTGATATTATAGTGTGTTTTACCGATTATAATACCAAAGAAACAATAGCAACTGCAGCTAGAGAATGGAGTGAGTGGGCATGGGAAGGCCACAACATCGCTATTTTCCCAGACCTCTCACTTGCAACTCTCCAAAACAGACAATCCTTCATAGAAGTCATTACCTTCTTGAGTAGTAAAAATATAAAGTATCGCTGGACACATCCATTTGGTCTCACATACTCTCTAGAAGGTATCACTTACAAATGTCTGACCCCGGATGAGGCTGTACCTAGCTTATCAGCCAGTGGACTCACTATCTCACAGGCCCCGCAGAAAAACTCCGGACTCAACCCGGCATGTCTTCTGTACCCGGCTTGGCAGCGGGTGGGAAAGCATAATAGCCATCTGCGTTGACAATCCGGGGGGCTCCTCTTCCAGTCAAGGTCCTACCTAATTTTATTTCTCCCTCTTTCGGGAGCAACTACGGAGTTGTCAGGATCTGAGACAATAAAGTCACAATTCATGGGGAACATACTGTGTGGTCTCATTGTTATTGTGTTTTATTACATGTTGACGCAGTTTCTCTGTTTATTAATGTTCCATATATTGAACGGTGGGTTGGGAGGGAGTCAGTGGAGTAACAACTCTCTCACTTGTGACAAGTTTTTTCCCCCAATAGGGGATGGGAGTTAGCTTGTATGGAGGATACTTTAGGCAGTTATATCTGGGTAAGGTGGGCTGCTATAGCCCTCATGGGGTTCATGCTAATTTTGTTATCTCAATATCTAATTTGCCATCTTTTCATTATGCTTTCTTTCTTACCAGAGGGAGGTTAAATCGTTTTCTCATCTCAATGTTGTTATTTTAAATTCTTAAATCCTATTATACGATCTAGATATTAACAACGCTGCTAAGGAGTACCATTGTTGGTATTATCAGTTTCCACTTAGGAGATGATGGAGTGAGAATCTTTCTAGTAACATACCTATTCCTATAGTCATGGTAAATTTAAAAATTCTCTCAGTCAATGCCAAGGGCCTTAATTACCCTCAAAAGCATTCCTTTTTCTATAAGGAATTGACAGTCTCCAACCCTGTTATTGTGTTTGTACAAGAAACACATCTCACTCGTAGATATGAATCTCTCATGAAATCATCTAAATTTAATCAGCAATTCTACTCTGCATCTAACAAAAATGCTTAATATGCAGGAGTGGGTATTTTGTTTGCATCTCACCTAGTTTTTGAATGTAAAACATGTATTACGGATTCCCAGGGTCACGTATCTTTTGCTCTGTATTACAATGTATGACTCTGACTATACTTTCCTTAACTTATATGCTCCAAACAGGGAACAGGCTATTTTCTTTAAACATATCCATCACACTTTAATGCTGGTTATCTGATTCTGAGAGGTGATTTTAATGTCACTATCTCCCCCCCTTGGTTACTTCCAAAGAACATTTTCATACGGCCATGGTCCATACTAGAACTCTCAAGGAGCTTTTGACCGAGCATAATCTGGTGGATCCCTGGAGAACGGCATATCCACACTAACGTTCCTACACATTTTACTCTAAGGCCCCCGATTCGTACTCTAGAATCAATTACTTACTGTGGACAAATCTCTTTCCCATATTGCTACACAGAGGTGGGGATAGTCTCCTGGTCTGATCATGCTCCGATTCTTTTAACACTTTTAACACTCCAGTTACCGAGCGGGGACCATAGCTGTAAATTTTGGAGGCTTAATGATTCCATCCTACATGACTTCTCTTTTACATATACTTCCACACAGATCATTTGTGATTTTTTTCAAACTAATGAAAAATCTGAAGATTCACCGGCTATAGTGTGGGACTGTTTCAAATCATACATCAGTGGTCACTATCTCTCATTCATCCTTTCTCAAAAAACAGAAGAAAGCGGCCCGTTCCCTTCTACGAGATAAGATCGCGATTCTTCCCCACAAGCATGGTCAAACAGGTTCCAAGAAAGTGCTCACCCACCTTTCTAAAACCAGGAAAGATTTACATAGGTTAGAGTTGGACCATATCACTCATGTGTTAAATCTTACTAGGTAAACTCATTTTGATGGGGGGAATAGAGCTGGAAGGATCCTCGCACATCAATTAAAAAAGCAAACCTATCATAATCATATTCTCAAAATTAAAAATGAGCAAGGCTGAGTTGAATCCACCAACATAGCTATCACACACCAAGTTCTTAAATTCTATCAAGCTCTATACACAGCTGAATCTCACATTCAAAATATGGATATTAACCAGTATCTCCAATCTACAGCTTTGCCACATCTCACACCAAAGATCGCGATTCTTCCCCACAAGCATGGTCAAACAGGTTCCAAGAAAGTGCTCACCCACCTTTCTAAAACCAGGAAAGATTTACATAGGTTAGAGTTGGACCATATCACTCATGTGTTAAATCTTACTAGGTAAACTCATTTTGATGGAGGAAATAGAGCTGGAAGGATCCTCGCACATCAATTAAAAAAGCAAACCTATCATAATCATATTCTCAAAATTAAAAATGAGCAAGGCTGAGTTGAATCCACCAACATAGCTATCACACACCAATTTCTTAAATTCTATCAAGCTCTATACACAGCTGAATCTCACATTCAAAATATGGATATTAACCAGTATCTCCAATCTACAGCTTTGCCACATCTCACACCAAAGATGCATGACTTACTTAATGCTGAAATTACAACTCCAGAAATCTTGTTAGCTATAAAAAATCTTAAATTAGGAAAGGCCCTGGGCCCAGATGGCCTTACTGCCAAAGTCTATAAAACCTCCAACGCCACTTTAATTTTCTGCAAGAGGGAGGTGCCTTATCTCCAGATTCCAATAAAGCTGGTATTACTATCATAGCCAAACCCGGCAGAGACCCCACACTCTGTGCCTCGTACCGCCCAATATCATTGATAAATCTAGATCTCAAACTCTTAGCTAAAAGTTTGGCTGATAGGTTAAACTGCTTCATAGCACAAATTATTCATCAAGATCAGGCGGGATTCATCCCAGGTCAAATGGCCAGCGACAACATCCGTAAACTTATTAATATCATCTGGGGTACAGCCAAATAAAAGACAGATCACCTACTATTGGCCATAGATGCAGAAAAGGCCTTTGATATGGTCTACTGGCCCTTTCTCTTTCAACCCCTTCAATCTATGGAATTTGATGTTTTCTTTCAAAATTGGATGCGGGCTCTTTATAACTCCCCCTCGGCTTGTTTAAAAATTAATGGCCAATATTCTGCCCCTTTTCCTGTATGTTGAGGCACACGACAGGGGTGCCCCCTCTCCCCTTTACTATTAGCCATTTTTCTTGAACCTTTGGCCATTCATATACAGGATAATTCAAAGGTACAAGGCTTTTCTCTTAATTCTCAACAATATAAAATGTCATTATTTGCGAATGACATTATATTCACAGTGAGCAATTCCACTACATCCTTACAAGAAACTGAAACCGAGCTAACGAACTTTAGTGCTATCTCGGGCTTCAAAATTAATTGGAACAAATCAGAAATTTTAAATATTTCCTGCCCGCCAGATCTGGCACTCTCCCTGCAAACCTCTCACTCTTTTTTAAATGGACCCCTACTAAACTTAAATATTTGGGGATTTACCTCAGCAATAATATATCGGATCTGTTCCAGCTAAATTATATCCCCCTCATTCAACAGATGGATAAAGATTTAGATAAATGGAACTCTCTTCCTTTAACGTGGTTGGGCAGATTGACGACCATCAAGATGAACATACTGCCTAGATTTCTATCTTTTCCAAACTCTGCCTATTTCTGTTAACAAAGCTACACTGTTCCTGTGGCAAAGGAAACTACTCTGATTCCTATGGCATCACCGTCCACCCAGAGCGGTGCAAATGATTCTTTTCCAGCACAAGACTTCTGGAGGATTAGGCCTACCCAACCTTGTGTGGTACTAAGCAGCAGCTCATCTCTGACCAATCGTTGATTGGCATCATACCATAGACCCTAAACCATAGGTGCAACTAGAGCAGGAATGATTGGCTTCCATGCCTCTTTCATCACTAATCTGGCAACCTAGTAAGACTTGGCGACCAGATACTTTTCTGACCCCATGCACATGACACACTTTAAATATCTGGCATCAATGGAAATCTAAATTAGTCGGCAACACTGACTATTTTTTGCAGAGTTTTCTATTTCACAATACTTCCTTCTCTCCCAGTCTACCCAGCTCTGTCTATTGTACTTGGAAAACCAGAGGCCTTATATATGTTTTCCATCTTATTCAACAAGGATCTATTATTCCATTTTCGACTCTCACTGAGAAGCATCAACTGCCCCCTACGGAATTTCTTTTCTATATACAACTAAGGCACTTCATTCTCCAGATCCAGGCACAGGGACAACTGTCACCCACGCGCTCCATGTTTGAAGGATATTGCAGGACTCCCAAAGCGCCTAGATGTTTCATATCCAAACTTTATAAACTACTGTCTTCTAGTGCGTTTACTAAATTTGCACATATGTTAGCCTGGGAATGCGACCTGAAACAATCGATTTCTGAAGAGGAATGGTCAACCATATTTTCCAAAATTACTCATGGAAGCATCTCAGCTCGAATCATTGAAGCTAACTACAAAACCCTGTATAGATGGCACCTAACTCCAGCCAGACTGCATCATTGCTATCCTACCTTAGATCCACATTGCTAGCGCGAGTGTCGACAACTTGGCACTTACCTGCATCTCTGGTGGGACTGTATTTATATTCAACCAGTTTGGAGATATGTCTCGGAGGTGCTATCGGAGATCCTCAACATAACCCATATCCTTTCCAAAGAACAGGCACTTCTATATATTTTTTATGACACCCTACCGCCAGCCACCCAAACTCCTATACAACAGGTATGCACTGCCACTAAGATGGAAATATTGCGACACTTGGACAGAGTATGCACTCTTTATCGTTTAACTGCGCTGAAGTACCATCGCCTTACCAAATTCAGTCTTATCTGGAATCCTTACATCTCCTGGAGATGACTGACCTTCACATCCCATCTCTGAATGACACAGATACCAACTAGACCTCTGACTTTAAGTAAATCTTAACTTGCATGATGTATTAACTAGGGATGTGAATCGTTTTTCAACGATTAAAATTATCGTCCGATAATGTTTATATCGTCTTAAATCGTTATAGAACACGATACAATAGAAATTCTAACGATTTATCGTTAAAAATCGTTAAATCGTGTTAGTGCGCACTAACTCCAGTTAGTGCGCACTAACTCCCCGTTAGTGCGCACTAACTCGATTTAGTGCGCACTAACTGAAAATGATACAAATAAACACTTTCCAGGTCACTGAAGGTCAGTTAGGAATGAATATGTGTTCCTATTGGCTGGCTGCCCTCTTATCTATTGATGTTATCAAGGTTACCACTGAGGTGATGGTTGGGGGGATGGGAAATGGAACTGGAAACTAACGAACACCAACAGAAAATGAAACAAAGTGTTCACACTTCCCAGGTCAGTAAAGGTCACTTAGGAATGAATATGTATGTATGTATTCCTATTGGCTGGCTGTGCTCTTATCTATTGATGTTACCAATATGGTTGGGGGGATGTGAAATGGAAACAGTTGGAAGCTTGACAAAAAAAGTAATGTAATGATCAGCACTCACGTGACTAGAACTTGTTTGTTTATTATTTTTGTTAGCAGGCACCTGAAATGCTAGTGCATGTTGAATTTGCCAATCACTGTGCATTTTAGAAAGGTGGTCCTGGCTGGAACTGTACACAGTTCAAATATATGTAATTGATTGTTGGTAAGTGTATTTTTTAAGTAGCCACACTGGCACCAGTATGTTTACTTTTCCTCCTACTTAACTCACTAGCTCAGCTTTGTAAGAAGGGCTTCTCTGCTTGTGTGTTGTTTTTGTTTGGTGTGAGGAGAGCAGAAACATCAGATCTTTATTCAATCTACTACAGTCATCTCTTACAGTGCCCTATCCCTATTAATACCAGGAGTGTTGTGATCTTCCTGCACACAGTGCCCTAACCCTGATACCAGTCTGAGACAGCTCCCTCCCTGCATTACTAGTGAGAGGCTGGCTTCACAGACAGGGGGGAGCTGCCTGACCCTCACTCCTGACTTCCCCCATGTCCCAGCTAGTGAATGGTGTGTGGGTGAGGGGGGGGGGGGAGGATGGTGAAGTCTGAGACAGCTCCCTCCCTGCATTACTAGTGAGAGGCTGGCTTCACAGACAGGGGGGAGCTGCCTGACCCTCACTCCTGACTTCCCCCATGTCCCAGCTAGTGAATGGTGTGTGGGTGAGGGGGGGGGGGAGGATGGTGAAGTCTGAGACAGCTCCCTCCCTGCATTACTAGTGAGAGGCTGGCTTCACAGACAGGGGGGAGCTGCCTGACCCTCACTCCTGACTTCCCCCATGTCCCAGCTAGTGAATGGTGTGTGGGTGAGGGGGGGGGGGGGAGGATGGTGAAGTCTGAGACAGCTCCCTCCCTGCATTACTAGTGAGAGGCTGGCTTCACAGACAGGGGGGAGCTGCCTGACCCTCACTCCTGACTTCCCCCATGTCCCAGCTAGTGAATGGTGTGTGGGTAAGGGGGGGGGGAGGATGGTGAAGTCTGAGACAGCTCCCTCCCTGCATTACTAGTGAGAGGCTGGCTTCACAGACAGGGGGGAGCTGCCTGACCCTCACTCCTGACTTCCCCCATGTTCCAGCTAGTGAATGGTGTGTGGGTGAGGGGGGGGGGGAGGATGGTGAAGTCTGAGACAGCTCCCTCCCTGCATTACTAGTGAGAGGCTGGCTTCACAGACAGGGGGGAGCTGCCTGTCCCTCACTCCTGACTTCCCCCATGTCCCAGATAGTGAATGGTGTGTGGGTGAGGGGGGGGGTGGATGGTGAAGTCTGAGACAGCTCCCTCCCTGCATTACTAGTGAGAGGCTGGCTTCACAGACAGGGGGGAGCTGCCTGACCCTCACTCCTGACTTCCCCCATGTCCCAGCTAGTGAATGGTGTGTGGGTAAGGGGGGGGGGGGAGGATGGTGAAGTCTGAGACAGCTCCCTCCCTGCATTACTAGTGAGAGGCTGGCTTCACAGACAGGGGGGAGCTGCCTGACCCTCACTCCTGACTTCCCCCATGTCCCAGCTAGTGAATGGTGTGTGGGTGAGGGGGGGGGGGGGAGGATGGTGAAGTCTGAGACAGCTCCCTCCCTGCATTACTAGTGAGAGGCTGGCTTCACAGACAGGGGGGAGCTGCCTGTCCCTCACTCCTGACTTCCCCCATGTCCCAGCTAGTGAATGGTGTGTGGGTGAGGGGGGGGGGGGTGGATGGTGAAGTCTGAGACAGCTCCCTCCCTGCATTACTAGTGAGAGGCTGGCTTCACAGACAGGGGGGAGCTGCCTGACCCTCACTCCTGACTTCCCCCATGTCCCAGCTAGTGAATGGTGTGTGGGTAAGGGGGGGGGGAGGATGGTGAAGTCTGAGACAGCTCCCTCCCTGCATTACTAGTGAGAGGCTGGCTTCACAGACAGGGGGGAGCTGCCTGACCCTCACTCCTCCGGGGTATTGTGATCTTCCTGCACACAGTGCCCTATCCCTGATACCAGGGGTGTTGTGATCTTCCTGCATGCAGTGCCCTATCCCTATTAATACCAGGAGTGTTGTGATCTTCCTGCATGCAGTGCCCTATCCCTGATATCGGGATGTGTGCAAGAAGATCACAACACCCCCGGTATCAGGAATAGGGCACTGTGTGCAGGAAGATCACAACACCCCCAGTATCAGGAATAGGGCACTGTGTGCAGGAAGATCACAACACCCCTGGTATTAGGGATAGGGCACTGTGTGCAGGAAGATCACAACACTCCTGGTATTAATAGGGATAGGGCACTGTGTGCAGGAAGATCACAATACCCCTGGTATCAGGGTTAGGGCACAAGTTCTAGTCACATTGACTGATCACATTACTTGTTTTGTCAAGCTACCAACTGTTTCCATTTCCCATCCCCCATATACTGTCAGTAGGAAACTTGGTAACATGAATAAATAAGAGGGCAGCCAATAGGAATACATATTCATTCCTAAACTGACCTTAACTGACCTGAAAAGTGTCAAATTGTATCATTTTCAGTTAGTGCGCACTAACTCCCAGTTAGTGCGCACTAACTCCCGTTAGTGTGCACTAACTCGAGTTAGTGCGCACTAATCGGAAAAACGATTTTTAACGATTTTTTAACTAAAAAATCGTGCCTAAGACGATTTTCTTGCCCTGCCACACGATTTCTATCGTTAAGACGATATGGAAAACGATTCACATCCCTAACAACATGGCAAAACATAATTCTGTTTAGCATGATGAGGGGGGAGGGGGGCATTATACCCTATAATTGTAAAATGCTGTTTAATTCTCTGTATATTAATGATACTGTTTATTAATGTTTTTGATTAACAGCAATAAAAATTGCTAATAAAAAAAAATGGGAGTTGAATCTTCTATGGTGCAAAAAATAATGCACACATGAAAAATACAAAACAACACTCCAAAACTGTTTCTACACATACACTACCTTTTTCAAAACTGTCTCCAGGCCTCACGTTCAGAAACCCATTTTATGTAACCCCTCTCAAGGATTACATAAAATGGGGCAAGATGGCCACCTTTTAGTGAAACACAGAGGTGGAATGCAAAGACTTTCATGCCAGAAGAGAAGAAAAAGGACTTTCTTTGTCTGCGTGGATCAGAAGCCCACCAAGAAAAAGTGAAGGAGGATCTTTCTTGCCAGTGTGGTTGAAGACATCAGTAGGATGCGGAGCCATGTGAATGTTAGTAACCAATCCCACTGATGAATCAAGTGAGCAAGGAGTGAATTGTCATGAAATGAGAGTGCCATCTGGTCCTTATGGACTTCAGTGTTGGAGAGTATGCAGCAAGCAGTGTTAGTGACCGGAGCTTAAGGTGCCTTTGAGTCAGTAGAAGAAAATGGAGATGCAGCAGATTTCCTAGTCCAGAAAGAGTTGCCTGCACGAGTTTCAGCAAGTATAGCAGAAAAGAGTTTGAAGTCCCAGATTGCTTGAACTGTCTTGGGAAAGTAGAGGAGTTGCAGAGATGGAGCTGGAGTTTTGGAGCAGGTTGGTGCTTGTAGTGGAAAGAGGGCAAGTAGCCTTCCAGCTACAGTCCACGTGCTGTGGAGTATGCCGTCCCCCTCCTGACCTGGAGTTTGCATTTGGCCAGTGCAGTGATCTGCACATCAGAGAACTAGAGCAGTGGTAATCGTCAAAAGTGGAAGAGGTTCATTGGCTGGCTCCCGCAGAGAAGGACCAACCTTATAAAGAGACATGTAGGACTCTCATGGAGCCTTCAGAAAAGGATGTCGCAGTGGTGAAGAATGTGAGGCCTACCCCAGAATTGATGAGTACACCAAGCAATGCAACTGGAGTTGGAGTAAGGGCTGAAGGGGGACTAGCAAATATTGGAGAAGGGACTATGGTGAGGCTTAAACCCGGGCGTTGCCTACCATAGCTATTGGGGAATCAGCCAGAGGTGCCTTCGGGAGTGGTGCCTATGGTGAGGATGTTGGAGAGTTTGGCAATACCTAAGGAGCCACAGGGATGTAGGTTTCAGCACCGCAGTGGGGAAACCCCCTGAGGAGGACACTAAGTATGGATGAGTACAGTGGCGCAAGAGATGACTAGGGCATTGGTGATGTCTTCTGCAAGGAATCTCTCTCTGGCATCTGAGGTGAGATACCCTGAATCGTGCCTGAACAGTGGAGTGGCAGTAAGAGCCTAACCAAGATTAGTAAAACTGAAAGAATTGTAGGAAACAGGTTAGAGCTATCTGGAAGGAGCAGTATCTATATGTACCTATTTAGCTTAAGGAAATAGTGAAAAGAAACCAAGATGATTGGATTAAGGAAGAAGCTGGCCATGTTACATAAACATAGAAATGATGGCAGAAAAGGACCAAATAGTCCATCCAGTCTGCCCATAAAGCTTATGGTAGCATCTGCCACTTCGTGCAGGTTACCCCCATATTTATCAGTTTGCCGACCATAGATTCAGGGCCCTCATTGGTTACTGTCTGAATCCAATTCCCCTTTTCCCCTTGCTGTGGAAGCAGAGAGAAATGATGAAACTATATCAAAAGTATCAGGCTTTATGGTTAAGGATAGTAATAGCCGTATTAGCAAGTTAACCCCACGCTTATTTGTTCCCCAGACCCTAAGTATGTCTGAATCCAAATCTCCTTTTCCCCCTGTCATTGAAGCAGAGAGTAATGATGGAGTTGCATCAACAGTTTCAAGGCTTATTGGTTAAGGGTAGTAACCACCGCCCCAGAAAGTTGCTCCCTTGCATTCTTGTCTTCATTTCCATCCTCTAGCCTTTAGGGATCCACATTGTTTATCCAATGCCCCTTTGAATTCTTTCACTGTTTCATCTTCACCACCTCCTCCAGAAGGGCATTCCAGACATTCACCACCCTATCCATGATGAAATATTTCCTGACTTTGGTTATAAATCTTCCTTCCTGGAGTTTCATTTCCTGACCCCTAGTTCTAGTGATTTCTTTCAAATGGAAAAGGTTTAATGATTGTGTATCATTAAAACCTTTCAGGTACCTGAAGGTCTGTATCATATCTCCCATGCACTTTCTCTCTTTCAGGGTATATATGTTCAGATCCTTCAGCCTTTCCTCATAGGTCTTCTCATACAGACCCTACACCATTGTGGTCGCTCTTCTCTGGACTACCTCCATCCTGTCTTTTTCCCCTTTTGAGATATGGACTCCAGAACTGAACACAGTATTCCAAGTGAAGCCTCACCAAGGACCTGTACAAGGGCATTATCATCTCCTTTTTTTACTGGCTATTCCTCTTGCTATGCAGCCCTGCATTTTTCTGACTTTAGCTATCACCTTATCACATTGCTT
The DNA here is from genome assembly GCF_901001135.1 of Rhinatrema bivittatum. NCBI lineage: Eukaryota > Metazoa > Chordata > Amphibia > Gymnophiona > Rhinatrematidae > Rhinatrema > Rhinatrema bivittatum. The sequence continues at coordinate 139,824,140 of NC_042615.1, read as the reverse complement.
CCCCATCTTCAGATCTCCAGACACTATCACCCCAAGATCCCTCTCTTGGTCCATGCACATCAGTTTTTCATCTCCCATCACATTCAATTCTTTTGGATTACCGCCCTTCAGATGCATGACTCTACACTTCTTGGCACTGAATCCCAGTTGCCACATCTTCGACCCAGCTTTCTTAAATCCCTCTTCATTCTCTCTATTCCTTCAGGCATGTTCACTCTATTGCAGATCTTAGAATCATCTGCAAATAGACAAATTTTACCTTCTATCCCTTCCACAATATCGCTTACAAAGATATTGAACAGAACTGATCCCTAAAGTGAGAAAGAGAGAACTCATGTCTTCCTAATGTGGAAGTGAATTTATAAATGGTTGACAGTTATTGCTACAGTGTTGGTTAACTTGAGTTTGGATCCATAGGAGTCTCCCATTATTGAAAGAATTGGCAGCAATGGAATAGTCATTTCATTCCATCCAAACGGGATGGATTGAAGTTGTCTGCCTTGGGTGATGCAACACTGCAACCCAGACTGGGGTGCAGATATGACAGTCTGGAAAAGGAAGAAATGTGCTGAATACATTTTATAGTAATGTCTCTCATGAGCATACTAGTAGGGGAAGAGAAATGGTGTAATTTGTTTCGTGTTTTGCAGATCCCATACCCTGGGTCCTGGATGGAAGATGGAGAACTTAATAGAGAAGCTGCCTGAAGACGAAACTCTGCCACAGTGCCCTATCGTGGAAGAACGCTGACTGGTTGGGAAGAGTCTCATGGAATATGGTATAGAAAAATGTTTAATTTGTGTGTTATTAATTGGAAAGTCTGACCGACTTCCATATGATGGTTTGAAGATAGATCCCTAGATTCACTGGGATAGATTTTCCATAAAAATACATTTCTGATTGAGTCCCTACAACAGCTCTTTCTTCAAAGATAACAGCAGCAATCAATTGAGAATCCATAGAGGATTCAGCAGCTAAACAGGATTATAAAGGATTCTGATTCTCAGAAGATACACAGTGCTCAGCGGTGACATTGAAGATGCCGCATCCAACATCCCTCCTAGAGCTCCCCCACTTGATTGGCATAAAGAAATGGTTAGTCATGAGTCTAAGGGGATTGACACTATAGCTTCAGTCACACAGGAGCTCTGACATACTCTTACCTTTCCTCTTTTTGCTATATACCAATCAAAAACAAAACAAACTTGACAAATCCAACTGGAAATGGAGAACATACAGTCCAGCAGCAGTCTTCACACAATTACCACAGAGCTCCCCATTGGGGGATTACAAGGGGCATGCCATAAGCTGTGCACCGACAGCAGCACGGCATAGGCTTGCAGATGTTATGCAGCTTTGGTCGTGCTTATGGTAATGTCAGCAAGAGGCCCGTGGTGTACTTTCCTCTCACCTGGAGATCAGCACAGCAGGTGGAACAGCTGTAATTCTCCTCACTGGGTCTCTCTGGGAAGCACCGTACGCTTGCAGGTTTTATGCAGCTCTGGTCACATTGATGGTGATGTCAGCAAGAGGCCTGCAACATTCCTTCCTCTCGCCTGGAGACCAGCACAGTGGGGTGTAACAACTGTAACTCTCCCCACCAGAGCCCTCCAGGAGTAATTTATAGATATGAGCCTCATGTCCCTGCTGACAATTGGTTCAAAGGAGTAAATGGGAGTAAGTTATGGATGTGGAGTGTTTTTTTGAGGAGGAAAAAGGGAAGGATGGAAGAAAGGGGAAATGTTCTGTTGGAGATGGTATCATAATTCATGTGGTATAGTTTAAGTGATATTGTAATCATATCTTGGCTGAGAATCCTGTTGAACTCTGAGTTATTTAGTAATCTTGTTCTGCCTTCTACATTATTGTATATAATTACCGGCTGGTAACCCTAGAAAATAAAAAGCTCATGGTTTTCATTTTTCACACACATTGGATGGCCAGCAATGAGGATCTAGAGATATATAGAAGGACAAGTGTTCACAGAGGGGAGGGATCTCCCTGTCCTGCTCAAGAGGAGCCACCTACCCTGGCTCCACTTGAGCACGTCATACAGATGGTGAAGTGGTCCTCTTGCATAGGACCACTTCACCATCTGTATGACGTAAATTACTGAACTCCAAAATCCTGAGAATCTGACATTTAGTAGTCCAACTGTCTCAGAACCTCTCACCATTTTATGTGCCCCAAGCAGGATTACAAACATATTGTCAATGTTCCATTTCCAGAAGATAACATGGTCATGATATTGATGTTTATTTCACTGAGAATCTTCAAACACATCCATATCTAAGATGACAATAACCAATGTCATTGTGTTCTCCATTGCTGTGTCAAATACCTGTTGGAAAGAAAGAACCATTAAATACAAAGAAATGTTGTGTTAGAGCAATCTCTGCCAGTTTCACAAGAAATGTAGTTGGTACTCTGTAAGGATGGGTACTCTGATCTAGTACTCTTGTGATCACTTGAAATGGTTTCAGTTATGGTGTACTGCTGTACAAGGTTTCAACATTAAGAGTCACCAATAACACCTTTTGAGTTGTCAAAATTTAGTGAATCTAATATGTGAATCATATCTTATGAGTCTTTAACAAAGGATTCTATTAATGGCACAAACAGGGCCAGAAAATGATCCTCAAAGATTGAGAGCGGTTCAAGCAATGCAAACACCAAATTGTTCAGAAAACACCAAGTAAAATAGATGCAGCAGATGACATTTAAAAATTATATAGGTCAGGCAATTATCATGAGTTAATCTGCTTGTGTAAACATTGTCATCCTAAGCAAACAAAGACACCATGTAAATATATCTAGCAAACTGGATTCAGTGGTGATGGACTCCTTAATTATTGCAATTTCAGAGCCTTTTCCTAACAGGCAAGGCAGATGTTTTAACAGTGTGTATGTTCTCCAGTTGGAAAGCATGTCAGGTCAGCCATGTCATTTTGGTGTTCTCTTCTGCTATGACAGAACGTAAAATTGGCAACTTTATGAAAACATGGCTGTAAAAATATCAGACTAGCAGTGCAACTATGATGTTCCTAGTTTCCAAATTATTGATCAAAAGCAAACCCATCCTCCATCAACCAAATCACAGCCTCACAAAATTGTCAGTAAGAAAAGTCATTCCTAAGACATTTGAGTTGGTTGGTTAAGGACGCATTGTTTCAGTCCATCATATTGAAGGTTTCTTATTATCACTGTAGAGTGACAGAGAAAGACATTTCAAAATGAAAAAAAAAAAAAAAAAAAAAAAACATTTCAAAATATTCAAACATAGTTTCAGAAAACTCACACAAAATTTCTTGGACTGATTGCTCACCAGACTTCCAGAGGGGAAATTGGTTGGTGGGAAGTTGCAAGAATGATGCAGAGGTTGCTGGCGCCTTATAGAGTATATGAGGTGGAAGTTTTCAAGAGCAAGAGTCCACTTCATCAGATCCTCTTCTCTGAATGAGACGGTACGGGTTCTCACCCTTGAAAGCATATCCCTCAGTCTATAAGGTGCCACCAACTCGCGTGTCATTTTTTTTTACACCAAAGTTAGCTAGTGAGTGAGTCTGTGTGTACTATGGATGTGTCAGTTTGTATTGTCTGTTTTCTTTGTTTAGTAGAAAATCTCTTCTTGGATTTCCAACTCAGAAATGAGGCATGTGTCACGCTATGTACAAACAATATTATTTCTCTATGCAAACAGACAGGGTTTTATTAAGCTTAAATATTCAGCTATTCTTGTTGAGTAAATATACACATAAGACTGAAAGCAACAGAAGCAGCAAATAGTTCATTGTGTATGTTAACCTCCACGGTATCAATAGATTTATTCTACAGGCAAAACATTTAGAAAAAAAACCTGACCCACAAGTACTATTTTTGTTTGTGGATCTTTGGATTTGTCTAATGTGTCTGGAAAAATAAACGTTGCAGAAGCTGACAGAGGTTATTCATTCAGTTTTTAACCCTTTCGGCAATTACAAAAAAATCCAGCACTATCAAAATGCCACATCAAAGCTAGTGAATATCAGATAACTTTTGCTACAGAAATGTGAAGAATTTTCCATACTGGTAGCTTTTGATAGTGTGGCCAAGGCAACTTGTTTTTCCCATCTTGAGTCAGAACATTGTAGGGTGATTTATCAAAGTATTTTTTCTTATCCTTTTTCATACTGAACGTCCTGGGGTGTTTCCACTTCATAAGTCTGGCACGAAACTGGAGCAAAACTTTGATAAATCAGCCACGTGTGTATATGAGCAGAAATATTCTGCCTGGAAACACATTTTAATTATGTTTTAGTTCACTAAATTAATTTAAAAAATAAGTAAAACAAACAAATAAAATAAACCAAACCACTTCAAAGCATTAAAACAACAGAGAGTATTCTGAAATGGTGTACTCATAGTTATTAAAAACAGCAATCTAAATATCTCAGCAAAATTGGAAAGAAAACCCATTTTCATGAGTGACCAATAATCTGTTTTAAAAATAATACATGATGGTGTGTTATATGATGTAGGGATCTATATATTGAGCTGCATTAAAATTGACAACACAGATTAATGTGCCTATTTTTAACCTGGGAATTAATATGGACTTAATGCCCGATATACTAAACCTCATTATACACAGGGCCTCCCCATAATGCCCTTAACATGCCCTTTATGAGTTCCCATGACCCAAGATCCCCCCACTAACACAACATGGCTGCCAAACCCTCTCCATTCCCCTCAACATCAATACATAGGCCTGCTAACCCCACCCTTCAGTCAAAAACTAATAGAAAGTTAGCCAGTGTTCATTCCCAGGGCTGGCTATCATAGTGCCAGTTCCAGCTTGTAACACTCACCCCCCCACCCCCTCAGTGTGGAAGGGAGGGAATGGAATGAGTAGAAGTGGAGCTCATGGTCCGCATGCTCTTTTGAATCAGACAGCGGGAGCAGCTACCACTAGTTAGTTCACGGGGTTGGGAATCAAGGGAAGGGGAAGGTCTATGGCTGCTATAAATTTGGAGGTCCTGCTACCGCCCTCCCTCCTTTTGGGTATGCCAGATTTTTGTTTGCGGGCCATCCTATCTTGGTGAGATAGTGAGCCACAAGCCTTCGAGAGTGGGCTGCTCCTCATCCGCCTGTGATTAATCCAGGCCAGGCATTGTATCAAAGAATGGATTGTTGGCTCCTGTTGATTCTGGTTCTCATGGTCATGCTGTCCGTGGCCGTAGCAGTGATGCTCTGGCAGCCCCAGCATGGCATCAGCATTAGGTGGAGTGCTCATTCTCAGTGGCTCCAGCTCCACCCAATGTCAAGGTGAATCAGGCTGGTTCTGGCCTTCCTTTAATTCTGACATCAGCCAAGTTCTTTGATGCGGGGGCCTGAGCAACCTGAAGATGCTTTGTCCAGCTCTTCATTGGGTGAGGGAACTGTGCCCATGGTTGAAGTCACCAGGAAAGAGTGGGGTCTGATCTTGATGGAGCCCTTCACCCTGTTGGTTGTGGGGGCAAGGAGGTGGAGATGGTTTTGCCTGGGGATAATGCTGGGCACACAGGCTTTGCTCCCTCTTCAGCCTCGGGCCTCTCTTTGACTGAGTTTCCTTCAGTTCCCCCAAGGTCTGTGTCAACTTTATTCCCTGGGATCCAGGAGACTCCATGGGTCCTTCCTGTCCTTCGTACCCTGCTCCTGCCTGGATGGGTGCCAGATGCCTTCCACAAGCGGGGCTTGGGCCAGAAGTTTCCTCCATGTCCATGGCTTCCATTCCAGAATGGAGAGGGCCTCATGTAGGCTGGAAGTACTTGTCCTTTCTTCCTCCTATCCCATTACCACAGAGGTGGGTGGCAATTCCAATTTCAGGACAATCTGGGGACCTCACAGTGGTTTCATGTTGGAGGTACCAGTGTCAGGCCTTTTTCAGCTGTAGAGGGCAGAGTTTTGTCTTCACAGATTCCTTTTGTTCCACAGGTTGCAGCCTCTTTGTCCAGGAGGACAGTCCAAGGATATCCCAGCAGAAGGAGTGGTGAACTCATCCAGATGGCACTGATCCAATTCCATGTAGCACAGAGTTTCTAGTGGCAAGATTAGCTGCAGTTGTAGCTGGAGGCTTGGGCCATTTAGATGAGCCAAAAAGGGAGAGTCCGTTGGAGAGGGGTAGGTGTTGCAGCTGGTGGGGCTCAGACACCGCCCCCAAGAGGATTGATCTGGACCCACCTGGCAGGGCTATGGGGAATAGAATGCACAAGCAGAGGTGTAGGGACACCTCAAATTCCTCATCATCGGACTCCTCCAGTTCATTACATTCTTCCTCGTGCTCTGTTCTCCCTCGTCCTCGTGTTGCACAGCAGACTCTGAGTGGTGAGAGGGACCCTTCAGTATTAGTTGTTCTTTCTGAATTATGGAAGGGTGCATTCAAGGCTTATTGGAAAAAGATAAAGAAGCATTTATACATCAACATCTTCCAGTTTTTATAGGGGCATAGGGGTGGCAGAGGGAGAGAAAAAAGGATAAGAAGAAGACAGTGGTTGGTATCAAAAGACAGGTGGCACATAATATTCTTAATTTGACTAGATGTGTCCTGCATTTAGCCAGCGTGATGGGTCATTATGACCCCTCCGAATATGGTGTATTGTTGACATATAGTAATACTATTCTTGCAGCTTACAAGGATTATGAAGGTGGGCCTGGCTTAACTATGACGTTAAGCCAGGCCCAACCTTCTATGACAAGATGGAAGAAAATCATTACATGTTTTGGGGAATGCAGGACTTAGGTTTGGGGTTGACTGTGATGATCAATAAGGCAGTAGGGGAAAGGCAGATGGTGGGGTCTGGTCAGCAGGGATTGGATCATGCTTTTAGTAGTCTAGCAGTATCTCAGTCTATAGCCAAAGGCACCTTTGGAGTGCCAGTTGTTTGCTGGCATTTAAATAGATAAGCTTGTAACTGCCTGGACTGCAAATTCAAGCATGTATGTTCCTTTTGCCCTGCAGGCCACCCAGCTAGCAAGTGCCTAAGGAAGTCATGTTCTGCCCCCCAGGACCCCTAAGTGATGGAGTTTTTTTCAGGATCTCCATCCAGGTCATTCCCTTAGCTATGCAACCCTGGCCGACAGGTATCCCAAGAAGGAGGGGCTTTACTTTTATTTTCAGGTTTTCAGAAGGTTTCTGTATTCCTTACTTCATGCTGGGGGAGGGTGGAATGGTGCCTAATTCAAGATCTGTCACCAAGTTTCATGATAGTTGGCAAGATAGCAGAAGAGATTGCACAAAGGTGGGTGGTTGGCCGTTTTGCAGCTCTGCTATTTGAAAGAATGATATTTTTCTCTTTTGGTGGTGGCACCAAAGAAAGAGCCAGAAAACTTTTGATTGATCCACAGCTTGTCATATCCTGAAGGATGCTCTGTAATTGATTTTGTACACAGGACCTGTGTTCTGTTCTTCACTCATCCTTTAACTCTGCTGTGTGGCTTTCGGGCGTTGTGCAACTGGAGCCTTAATGACCAGAGCAGACATAGCGTCTGCCTTTTGACTATTTCCTATCCACCCAGATTGTTTTCTTTTGTTAGGCTTTGTGTTTGATGCTGTCTTTATTTTGCTTGGTGTTTACAGATCGGTGTTTCCATCTCTTATGAGCTTTTTGATGTAAATTTTCAAAAGCTGCATGGGTAAAAATCAGCATATCCATGTGCAAATAGCACATATTCATGTATATACTATTTTAGCAACTTCCTGTTGGAAACAGGATGCTGGGCTTGATGGACCCTTGGTCTGACCCAACATGGCAATTCCTTATGTTCTTAAAGCAAGGAGAGTCTCAATGACTGGGCAAACTGGTAGACTAATTGGTAAAAGTGGTAATTTCATTGTTGCGCACATGTTAGAACATATCCCGACTTATACTCATAACACCTGACTTACGGTGGCTAAATGTATGTAAAATATGCAGGTAAAATCTCCACATGTATATTTTGAAAGTTAGAAGTATAAATATGCGGGTATGGCAGTTGTGTGCCACTTATCCAGATAAGTTCCAACTTATCTGGATAAGTTGTGACTTTGGTAGGGATGTGCAGCAGGGACGGATTCATCCCATTCGGTATTCATATTCGTCGGGACCCAAATCTATTGCATCTTTTCTCGGGGGACCCCGATCCATTCATTAGTTACATATGTATTTGTTTCCCAAAAAAACCCCCATCCCAACCCTTTAAATTTAATTAACTACAACCTCCACCCTCCTGACACCCCAAAACTTGCCAAAAGTCCCTGGTGGTCCAGCAGGGGTCCTGGAGCGATCTCCTGCACTTGGGCTGTAGGCTGCCGGTATTCAAAATGGCGCTGATAGCCTTTGCCCTTACTATGTCACAGGGGCTACCGGTGCCCTTGGACGGCCCCTGTCACAAGTTAGGAGCAATGGACAGCCGGGGACTTTTGGCAAGTCTTGGGGGGAGGGGTCAGGAGGGTGAGGGTTTATTCGTTAGTGATGCATTGTATTTGTGGGGGTTCGCCATACGTTTCGTGACCCCCACGAATACAACGAATATAGCATATACGTTGCGGATTGTCAATACATTGCAAACGAATGCACACCCCTAGACTTTGGTGCTACCTAGGCAGATAAGTCTTAAAAGTGGCACTTATTTGGATAAGTTCTGATTTATCTGATTAATGCCGCTTTTAAGACTTATCAGGCTAAGGTGCAGCACTGTGGCTACTTAGCAGGAAAAGTCGATACTTATCCGGATAAGTGCATATAACACCAATTCTAAAAGAATTACATTGGCTGCCAATCACATGCAGAATTCAATTTAAAGTTCTTTCACTAGTCCACAAAACGCAATTTATTGATAAAATTGAATGGTTCAATGCAGCTCTTCACTTCCATACACCACAGCAGAATTTACGATCAGCAAACATAGGTCTATTAACAGTACCATCTCCCAGACTGGAGCATCTAAATAGCGTAAAAGAGAGAGTTTTAGCTCTAGCAGGGCCCAAATTATGGAATTCACTACCATCTAAATTAAGGCTTGAGGGCAATCTGCAGACATTTAAGAAGAAATTGAAAACTTGGCTATTTCAACAAGCATTCATGTGAGCAAATTTGATACTTAGATCTACCTATGGCCTTATATATATGGCAATATAGTGGTCCTAAAATAATGCTTTTATCTTATTTTATTATTCTATTGCTGATTTGTCATGATTTTCTTTTATGATTTTAATGTAGTTTGATTAACTTTTATTTTATGTATGTTATGTAATTTAATGAATTTTACTATTATTGATGTATTTTATTAATTCATTGTATTATCAACATGTTGTGAACCGGTATGATGTTACCACGAACATCAGTATATAAAAATAAATAAATAAATAGAATAAACAATATGTATTTGCATATTTTTTTAAAACATAAGCATGCATGGTGCAAGGTATATTTGCACATATTTTATAATCTGCACTTACATCATATATGTGCAGGTTATAAAATACAGTAGTACATTTTTGCACATCCATATACATGCCTATATGGGTGGGCATGCAGCTATTTTAAAGTTATCCTCCCTCAATCGTTCAGTTTTTTTGTCCATTGGACCACTGCTCAGGTTTCTGGGAGCAGCAATATTGTCCATTATTTGCATGACTTTTTATTTGCTGGCTTATCATCCTCTGAATAATGAGCTGAAGTTCTTCATAGCTTTTTCCTGCTCTCTAAGCGTTTCAGTATTCTGATTGCTTGGAATAAGACAAAGGGGTCCCGTTATTCGCATCACCTTTTCAGGTATTGAATTGTATTCAGAGGCCATGGTTTCTCGGTTGCCTGAGAGTGAAGTGCTGCAACTGAGACTTTCTCTTATCATGATTCAGGTTCCAGGAAAGTTATGCTGGGCCAGATGCAGTCATTGATAAGTTCCTTGAATTCTTCTTGCTGTGTTATTCCTTTGGGTTAAACTTTCATGTGGCGCTTGTCCAGAGCTATGTCAGGAGTTTGGTGCAAATGTCATCATAGTAGAGTTACCAGGTGTATGAGGTAGGACCTTCAGGTGTGGCACACTTTCTTGTCCAAGTCAACTCAATAGTGTTTCTGTTTGGCAATCAAATCCTGAATCCAGTTGGAATTTAGACTTGTTCACAGATGCTGCAGCAAGAGAGAGAAAGGTCGACTTCAGTGCCTACTGTTAAGGTTCTTGGTGTGCAGCCAATTTGCTGAGTCATGTTATGCTGCAGGTGTCACCAGTAATATTACTTTTGGAACTGTTTCCCACTGTCATTGCACTAGTTATTTTCAGTGACGGACTCTGGAACAAGAAGGTAGTTTTTTGGTTTGACAACTGTAACATAATTGAAATCATTAATGGATAGTTGGCTAGATGTGTTTTACTATTAGATTTATTGAAGGAGCTCACATTATATTGTTTGTGGCTGAACTTGACGGTGTGGGCTAAGCATGTTCCTGGCATTGATAATGCTATTGCCGATGCTTTATTTTGTTCCCAGTGGACCCAGTTTTGGAAGCTGGCACCAGAAGCAGACCTACTTGGAACTATGGTTTCAGGTTACTTTGACTCTTTGGGACATATGGGGTTTGCTGTGCTCATTATTAGAATCATCCACATGAAGATCTTACATTTGTGGTTATTACAAGCTAGTGGAATTTCTTTTGCTTCGGGGTTGAGTCTGGGATCCAGTCTCTGATTCACTGTTGATGTCTTACGTCATGTCGTTCCAATGGGCGGGTCTCTCTAAGTCTGCTGTTTCAACGTACATTTTGGGTTTTTTCATTTTTACTTAAGTGCATGGCTGGGGGCTTGTGTGACACTTATTTTCAACTCAATTGTTTTGTATTTGCCTTGACTAGTGCTTCTGAGTTCAGCCTGTTGTTCTCCATCATTTGGTGTGTTGGGCATTGGCAGTCTCTTCCATTAGACCTTAAGGGGGTCAAGGACTGTTAACAGAGATGGGCATTCAGGAGAAATGAAATGGGAAATGAAACAAAATTTCCTATTTCATTTCATTTCATTCTCAAAGCAAAATGATTGAAAATCTGATGAAATTTTGTTAGTTTCCATGTTTTATTTTGCAAACAAAAAAATTGATCCACTGGCTTAGACCCAGGCCCGAAGTCAGGGTCTCACCTAGGGGCAGATTTTCAAAGGGGTACGCATGTAAGATACGCGCGTACCCCCCGAAAACCTGCCCCAAGATCCCCCTGCAAGCGCTGAGCCTATGTTGAATAGGCTCGGCGGCACGCGCGTAAATTCCGGGGCTTTCCTGGGGGGGAGTGTCGTGGGCGTGTTGGGGTGTGTCACGGTGGTGCATCATCCAGGGGCGGGGACGTGGGCGTGATTCCAGCCCGGGTGCATTTCGGGGGCATGGCTGAGGCCTCCGAAACTGCTCCCGGGCCGGGGAATCGCACGCCGGCGGCCGGCCCAGCGCACGCAAGTTACGCCTGCCATGGGCAGGCGTAACTTTGCCAACAAAGGTAGGGGGGGGTTAGATAGGGCTGGGAGGGTGGGTTAGGTAGGGGAAGGGAGGGGAAGGTGCGGGGGGGGGGGGGGTGCAGGGGGGTGGAAGGAAAGTTTCCTCCGAGGCTGCTCCAATTTCGGAGCGGCTTCGGAGGGAATGGAGGCAAGCTGCGCTGCTCGGCGCGTGCTGGCTGCCAATTTTGCACAGCCTTGCGCGCGCCGACCCCGGATTTTAAAGGATACGCGCAGCTACGCGTGTATCTATTAAAATCCGGCGTACTCTTGTTCGCTCCTGGTACACGAACAAAAGTACACGCGGGCGTACTTTATTAAAATCTACCCCCTAGGGAACAGGCCAAGGCTCAAAAAAGGGCCTCAACCTATGACCAAGTACAATGCCGTGGCCATGGTCTAGGCCTAGGTCCGAGTTGCCTAGGCATAGGCTGCAGCCTGATGCAGGAGCTGTGGCCTAGACCCAATTGCAATACTTGAGTCTCAGTTGAGGCCCAGGCCAATGCTGGAGCCTCAGATAAGACCCCGGAGGCTGGATCCCAATGCCAGGGCCTCAGCCCAGGGTCAAGCCCAGGACCAGTGCCCAGGCCTTGCAGGTCTTTGGTCCAGTCTTCTTCCTTCTTCAATGAAATGATGCTGTTTACTTGGTGGGGATGCACCAGCCTCCCGATGTCAGGGCTCAGGCTGAAGTCTTGGCCTTGCATAGGTCTAGGCCACAGTAGGTGACCACAACCATGGCCTAGGGTCTAGGCTGAAGCTTCGGCCTGGGCCTGGGCCTTGGCATAGGATGCCCCCCAGACTGAGCAAGTGGGAGCTGGGGAGGATTCTGGCCCCAGCATTGTTTTGGGTGGAAGGAATGGGTGGAGGGCATGGGAGGCCTTGGGAGATCCCTTTATTATGTTTATTTCATTTTTTTAACCAAATAAACAAAATAAACATTAGATAAAAAAAATTGAATGAATTGTTTTCTTCTTCCACCCCTAGTTCTTAACTGTTCTTTTTCTTCTTTTAGATGTACCTCATGTTGGACAGTCAGTGTAGATCATTGGACACTCCTTTATGCACTGGGCTCATGAATGTGCAGAGCAGCATCCTTACTGTCCCCATTTTGGATTTGGATAGATAGACATTGAGGTGCAATGGTGTGGCCAGCAAGGCATGCATTGGGACCAGCTGCTAACCTTGCTGTTCTTGTGCATTGACTCCTCATCTCCTTTGGAGACGGGGTGGAGGTTCCACAGACGCCACCAATCCAGGTCTTCGTGACTGCCAACATGGTGGCGAAGTTGATCTCAACGATGGTAACATCCGTGGAGGAGATGGAGTGTTCGGCACACCATGACTCAAGGAGACATCAACATCTGGGAGGAGAGCCGCATGCTCCTTGGCTACTCCCCCCAAGGATCCGTCTACCAGCGAAGAGAAGCCAGCGGGCGTGAGGAACCCCGAAATCTTAAGCTGGGAAGGATCGGATAGGGAGGTAGCCAGAGATGCCTCCTGAACCTTAGCCTTCCTCTTGGTATGGGGCATCATGGGAGCTAGGAAAAGGAGGAAATGTGGTAGCTCCTACACACCGTGCCTCTGCTAAGGCACCATCCTGTCCCCCATGACTCTCACTTTTTTCTGCTTCCTAAAAGGTATTTGTGCCAGATCAAGTAATACTGGCTTCTATCCTGTACAGATCTACTTCTGTATGGTGAGAAAAGTTTTCATAGACACTACTGAAAATTCTGACCCTGTGCTGCAAGAAAAATAAACTTTACTGCAAAATTCTCGCCAGTCAGGCAACTGCCTGCTGAATAAATAATATTACATCTGCCTCAAGCAACAATAAATCTATTCAGCTGCTGCTGAATATCTCCATTGAACTTAATGTGAGCTACTTTTGCAGCTCCCGATTCTCTGCAGTCTAGAGTTGTCAGTTGCATGCAGATTTTCAGGACAAGTTGATCCAGTCCTGGTTTTACCCCATTGCATGCAGGGGCTTGTAGTTCTGATTTTCCTATTATATTCCTTTAGAAAAGCAAGACTACAAGTCCCTGCATGCAATGGGATAAAACTAGCACCAAATTATCCTGTCCTGAAAATCTGGAGGCAGTGGGCAAATCTATTTCTGTCACTTTACTTTTCTTTAAACTTGTTTTCGTCTCCCTCTTTTCTTTCTCTTCTTATTTTCCCTCACTTTGATCCCCTCAACCCTTTTCTTTTGCTCTATTCTTTCCTGACATGCTGCTATCTTCTAGACTGCCTCTGAAACTGCCATCCTTGGCCTTCCCTACTGGGCCTCTCCTTCAATTCCCTCCATGCTTTTGTCTTCTTCATCATTTCTTCCCACATGTAACCACTCAATTTCAGTCTAAATTTGCCTCTTATGCATTCTTTTCTACTTTGTGTCTCACAAATTCCTTCCCATATACCCTTTAGGCTTTTACCCATTATCAGCCCTCACATAACCTTTTCTTCTTGTTTGGAACCCCGCAAACCCCATATGGATTTATAGCACACACTCTCTCTCACCAGATCCTTCACCAGATCCTCATCCTTCACCGTTGCCAATTTCCCCTTTCAACAGTTTCAAGCCAATGCAATGAAGTGCTCCCAGCGTAGCGCACAGGTTAACACATGGTTGGACATACGTTTTGGATGCTCTAGACTAGCATCCAATGCAATAAGGTGATTAGTGCATCCAAAACACACCCCCAAACAACTGCGTAGCCAACAGCGCTCATCACATGTACATTCCATGTAGATGAGGCTATTAGCTATTACCTCCTGATGCAGTAAATCGCCAGGCAACCAACGCACACTTTTTAACATGGTAAATTTAACTCCAGCCCTGGAGCTGGTATTAAATCATTCTGACAGTAAAGGGCTCATGAGAAATGAAAAAATACTGTTCTGTGTGTTTCCTCCTTCTAAGTATCGCTGCGATACTTAGATCTGCTGTTTGCGGTGTTCAAGATTACAGGAATAATGTAACAACCTGATCTAAAAAAAAAAATTCTGTCCTCACAATAATCATATCCAGGTGTGAATATTATGGGTGTATATTGGGCAAAATCAACCAAGGAGGGATAAAACGGACGTCGTATTGAGAGCCCATTGCAATTGTGAGCACATAGCCACGTCTCCTGAGTGCCAAAGGAATTTGAGCACTAGAGACACATAATTCATCTCAAGCATGTCCTTTTTAATGCAGCAGCTCATTTACACATAGCATTGGATGCCTAGGAGACATTGCTGTGTACGTGTTAGGAAAATGAGTGCTCAATACAAGTGTCCGTTTTACCATGCGTCTTATTGCATCGACCCCTTTATGCTCCATTCCATTGTTTTCTCACATAATTGCCTTAAACCTTTACACCCTGGCTCTTTGTTCCCCCTTTGCTACTCTATGGCTCTTTCATTGTCACCTCCTTCTACCTTTGCTTGTCCCTGCACAGTCAGCCCCACACCACCACCCTAATCATTGCCATATTCTCTAAACCCCTACCTTCCACAACCCAAAAGCAAAACAATCCTAATTCACTCAGCATAGACACTATCAATGTAATACACAAATAATGCACACATCTCAATACCAATAGTAAGAATGATTTGACAATCATACCTAGAATTTAAAAGCATAATAATGAACTTTATGCTTATACATAAATATATATTCTTATTTTAAAGGGGGGCGGGGACAGGGCTCTTCCATCAGCTGCTGCCATAATCAGCCAGACATGAGAAATTCCACTTGTCCAAAGCTGGAACATCAAATTAAGAAACACATGGGGAACTCTTGGTTTTTCTGAACATTTCATGCACAGTTAATACTAACCTCCATATTTGATCTTCATTACTTAGATTAGTCAACTAATTAAGGGCATTCTATAAAAAGCATGTTGGAAAACATATGCCCTAATCTCATTTCCATCATAATTGGATCCTTTACTGCTGTTTAACTCCATTCATCTACAATTCACCCTCATCTTGAAGATGAGATGTAGACTTCAGAGAGCTGCACAGAGTCAAGTCTATAGACTAAGACTGAATTTTGAGGAGTTCATAAAGAAATAAAGAGAGAACGAGCTAGAATGTACCTTGATGGGATTCATTTGAACATATATCTCCCATTTAGCTTTGTGAGCAGCTGAAGTTATATTTCCAGGTCCCCATTCAGAATCCCTAAAACTTGACGTAGAGGAGAAAATCATGACAGCACTAGGGCAGGCCTGATGGTAATACTGTGCCCTGCCATGTGGGAGACCTGGGTTGGAACCTGAGCCTGGTTTCTGCTTCTTAGGCCTGCCTGGATGTGAAGGCAACAGTTACAGCCCTTTGGGAGTAAGTCTTAACCATTATTCAATGGCAATACCTACTGGCCATACCCAAGGTGCATATATACTGGATCCCAGGGAAAAATGTGGTCTGTGGTCTCTGGTCAAGATTTTCTGAGCAATGTCTGGGCTAGAGTGAACATAAGAATTGCCATACTGGGTCAGACCAAAGTCCATCAAGCCCAGAATCCTGTGGCCAATCCAGGTCACAAGTACTTGGCAGGAACCCCAGTAGTAGACAGATTCCTTGTTGTTTACACCCAGGGATAAGCAGTTGCAATTTTATCAAAATATATTTGGCGGGTGACTTATGCATGTAAGTCCTCCAAATATCCAGGAAAAGTTACACACATAACTTTCCCTGGATAAATGTGCCATTCATTGGCTCTTTGAATATGGACCTCTGTCTTCTCATAGAGTTAAGGAGTTGTTGAATTCCCTTTCCTTATGCCCAAGAGATAAGAAGACAAATATATGGGCAGACAGGAAAATGGCATTAGCCAGCCCTGAGACCAGACCGATTTTGATGTTACTTTGGCACTGGTCCCAGGACCAGGTGCTATGTTTAATGAATTGCAGCAGGGCTGGAGTGAGTGGGGATCATTCCAGCCTCTTTTCCCTAGATCATACTCGTTCCAGTCCCTCTATTCCTAAGACCTCCACAGAAGGAGTAAGTGGAGACTCGAGAGGTTCCTGACCCCAGTTGATTACTGAAGGGGGGGTTGGAGGTTCTTGAGGAGACTCTGACTGGGCTTGATAGGGGGGTGGGGGGATCAGAGGGGCTTGGGAGGTTCTGGCTAGGCTAGGCTTAGCCCAGACAGGTTGGTCCCAGCCCCAGCTTGGTTGTGGTGCCTTATTTTGAAAAAATCTTTGGGAACTAGTGTGCATTATTTGCGAACAGCATATATTGTTTGCCAAAATGAAAAACACCTGGAACATTCATTTTGGGTATAATGAACCAAAATAAAAATGATCCATTTCAGTTCAGATTACCCATTCATTTTAAATGAATGCACATACCTAATATATACACACAAGCATGGGAGTCAGTAAAGAATTTAAATTAAGCTATTGACTTCCCCAGATATATATATATATGTCCAGCTGCAGGTGTGTCCACTATTCAGAGCTGCCACGAGAGAGGATGGTGGTTGTGGCCAGGGCCGCCATCAGGGCAGTATTCTTGGGCCTGCAGTATGGGGCCCCAGGATCTACTGCCACATATGGGGGCCCGCAGCCGCCAGGCGGCAGGTGCGCTTGGGGGCCCAGACATTTTGGCTGTATGGGGCCTCAAAATTCCTGATGGCGGCCCTGGTTGTGGCCTGTGTGATCTAACTATCGTTTCACTAAAAGTATGGTTTTCACCAGCTGTGGAGTGGAGGCATATGGAGTAACATTTTGAGCAGTGTGAAAATGTGTGGTTAATGAGGAGTCTTCTATTTCTAATTTTACATTCACAGCGGAAATGCGCACTATGATGCGTGACTGCCTCATTCTGGTGAACAGTTTTCAGGAAAAAATATGGTGTGTTCTGTCTGCTGTGTAGTTGAACCTTGACCACAATAAAGGTATATTGTGGTTAGAGTAGAGATTGAAAAACACAAAAGAATTGAAATTAAAACATTGGAAGTAAGGTGTGAATGTGTAGTTAACAAAAATGTATGTATTCTTTGTTTGGCAGTGTTAACATGCTGCAACTATTGACTACCCCTGCCTTTTGGACATAAAGCTGCTGGAATTTTTGTTTTATGTTGAGAACATCAAAATATAATGTATAGAGAATAAATTATGCATCTGAAGAAGACAGATGTGACACGATGGGAGCTGAGAAAAGAACATTGGGCTTATATTTTTGAATGGAGAGTTATTGCCATAGCGCTACCTGATATTGATAAATGTTAAGGTTTAATGTGCAATGTTCCTCTGATGAAGCCTGGCGACAGGTGAAACTTGGGCCTTTGTTGGGTTGGTGAGTGAGACATAAAATGGATGGGTGAACATGCTGTATATTAACACATGTGTGGGGCTAACAAGTGAATTTGATGATTAGAAATTTTGGGTGGCAGTATTGAGGATTTTCATCGCAATTTTAGCATGCTATAGCTTGAGTGTGAGTTTTTATTGTAGTGTGCATGGTATGTATGAAATGTGGCTGATGATACAGAATGGATGATAATTTATGGGGGTGGGTTTTAAAGAGCATGGTGTATACAATAAAGTATTGTATAATTTACATGTGAGCACAAGAATAAAATGTGTAAAGTTTTGCATTAAGATACTATTCTAATATATAAAGTGTTGTGTGTTTATATGTTTTTGTATATTGTTTGTATTTTGTATATGCCCTAATATTAGAAAAGTGTCAGTATGGATTTTTTTTTTACTATCTATCTATCTATCTATTGATATATATACATATAGATATATATAAACATACATACATATATCTATCTTTAGTTCATCTAGTCCATTTTACATTGAATATAGTGTTGTTACTTTTTATTACAGAGATAATTCTTCTGTTTGCAACCATTGATTATTCGCTGGATTTTATTTAGTGTAGATCTGCAGCCTGTTTATCGAGATCATACCCTCTGTTGTGACATCAGCTGTGGTCATTGCATTTTAGTCAATAGCTTTTCTTTCTCCCCCCTGTTTTCTAGAATAGAGGTCTCTTATTTGATCTTACAGTTCACACTGATCCTAGAACTAGACCTTTATAGATTTCTGTCAAAAAGCCATTGAACTGGCTGCCTTTGGGGGTTTCTTTGCCTTTCACTAAGAGTTTATTTACAGAAACAGAACCTTTTAGTTTAATCAGTGTGGATTTGGAAAATCTCCATGGAAGTACTGTGCATAAATAGAATTACAATGTGCAGTTGAGGCAGTTTCTACCTCACACATGCAAACCAATCATAAAGAACTCTTTTCAGACCTTTGTAAAACTCACAGTCCTATCTCTTAACTGCTGAGACATAAAAGATACTGTTACTGTTGAAAAGCACAGAAGTCCCCAGTCTTCTAGCTAGTCAAGCTGTCCAGCCTGCTCCAATAGGAAAAAAAAAAGAACTATTTGTTTTTCTGGTTAATCATGAATACAAGCCACATAATAGATCTATCTTCTCCAAATATACTACTGGATTATTTAATGCTACAAATGGAGCTAGTATTGCTTTCTGAGACTATTGTGGTAAAACACCAATCAAACTCTATTAACATGCACTCTGAATTGCCAGTTTTAGTTGGTGTTGTTTTGAATGCTGAGCCAAAAGAGTCTCCAAGGACAATTACAGAGGAGTGTGCCTCAAGTAGTTTGCCTCATCAAGTGACTGGGAGATGAGTTACCCTTTGATAACCTCATAATGCAACCAATTCATTTATTATTTTAAGCATCACTACTGTCTATACACTGTCCCAGAAAAATAAGAAAACTGGTCTCTTCAGGTTTTGCAACCTTTGGTTGCACATGTATATGAATTTTCATAAGATATTGCTAAATAATATAAGCTTTTGAGATAAGCTCCCTAAAAATCTCCCTAAAATCTGAATAAGCAGCAGCTTTGGATTAGTCTTATGTTGACCCTCAAAAATATATATGTGTATATGTGTGTGTGTGTGTGTGTGTGTATCTCTCTCTCTCTCTCTCACTCTCATTCTCTAAATCACATCCACAAATAAAATTTCTTCCTAGTGAACAAAATCCTAAAAATACTATCAAAAAGTACTGGCAGTAGCAACAACAACTGGCCAGGTTTTGATAAAAACTTGTGCAGCACATTAAATTGTCTGCCCTGAAGCAGCCTTGGTGAAACACAGTCCACGTCGCCGTTTGAGATAAGTACTGCAATTCATTTCAGCGACCTTCATGAATAGAATGTTTGAGATCTTTTATGCACAGAATTACGTTTTTCCTTAAAGTAGTGTGGAGGCTGTGTAAATCCACTTGAATGCACAGAAATAAGGGTCAATCACCAAAAAACCAATGAAAATTGTTATGCCCTTTGGTCGCAGATGGCTGCGACTGTGCTTACTTACATCCTGCACCGTTCTCCAGCCCTCCCCGGGTCTGCTCGCGGCACAGGCCAATCTCTACCACAGTGTTCGCCATGGCCTCTTGTGGCGGCCGAGATGCCGCAGCCAGCTACGTTGTGTCCGGGCCTTCCTAGGCGCGTGCGCGTGCATCATCAGGCCTTTCTTTGAAGCCTCTTCGGCGGGAACCTCGGGGGCGTCCCTGCTTGATGATGTCATTGGATTAAGGTACTTAAGTTCCACCTTCACCCTCAGCTAGCCAACTTGGCAACAAATTCCGTACGTCGCTACTAGCTCCTGTTCCGTGTTCCTGTAGCTATGCTGATGGACTCCTTTGTACTTTGGACTCTATCTGGTACCTGCTCCTCGGGGGCCAGTGGCGCTCTCACGGGGACCTTGTCTCCTGGCCTTCCCCACTCCTCGGGCTGGCCCTGCGCCTCCAGAAGTCCTACTCTGCAAGGTTCCCCGCTCCTTAGGGCTGCCCCCTGGAACACCCTTATCACTCGGGAGTTTACTCTAGTGCTTCCCCGCTTCTCGGGGTTGTGCCTACATGCTGTCTTGGACTGTCAGCGCTTCCCCGCTCCTCAGGGCTGCATCCTCCTACTTCTCAAGAGACTCTTGGCACCGTCCCACTCCACAGGACAGTGTCCTTGTGCTTACTGTATCTCTCCGCGCCTCCCCACTCCTTGGGGCCGCGCCTACGTGCTACAAGTCTACCTGCACTTCCCCGCTCCTCAGGGCTGTGCTTCTTTATCACTCAGAGACTGCCTGTGCTCCCCGCTCCTCGGGGACTACCTACATCATCATCGGAGACCAAACCCGGGCTTCCCTGCTCCACGGGTTAGCCTGCGTCGCTACAGTCGCACCTCTCTCGCTCCGCAGCTCCGCCCCTCGGGGGGGGGGGTCTCTCCGCTAGCACACCTGCACGCCAGTCTCAAGCCTCCCACTCTACGGTCTGCCTGGTGCCTTCCCCTTCGGGGATCTCAGTCCTGACTCCTCGGGACTCTCCACAGTCTTACCCAGAGCTCCCTGCCATGCCTGACCTCACCTCCTGTCGGTGTGGGCCTGTGGGGCTTCTCCTCACAGGTTGTAACAACTCATACCACGGGCCAAGGGTCCACCAACCCACAAACCATAACAGAAAAGATATCCTCTAATTTTTAGAAAATGTTTTTTTCTTTACTTCCTTAACAATTAAAGTGGAAGTCATGAAAACGTGTGCCTCGTTTTGACACCACACTTTTATCACAATCAACCAGCAACTGTACATGTTATCATAGTTCACACATACCTCCAGATTTTGGCTCTAAGCATCACTTTTACTAAGAGTGACCACATCAAAGAAATCTTCAATAGTAATGGCAAATATTTGGGGTCTAAACAACCCTCAACTTTAGTCCGTCATTTACAAAGAATCAAGATTCTTTGTTTCTTTTTGTCATAAATTTTATCTGTAAACTTTCTTTCAAAAGAAGTTTGATGCTTAATTCTCATCTCATATTTTCAGCCTTTACAGAACTAGTGTGCTCCTGGTCATTAGGAAAGCTTGAAAAACATCTTACCAAATCTAGGATGTTTTTCTTTTTAGCTTCTTTTCAAAACAGCATTGATATCAATCAGTTGTACACGACCAGGAAATGAAGCTACATGCTGATTAGGGCACCCAGACGATAACGGATTTTAAGCATATGATGTTAACCGCTGCCCGCTACTATGGGAGGGATAGAGACATTGTCAGGGTTCACAATGTTAGTTCAAGTTCAACACTCAGGCAGCCCATAGTTTGCTTTATATCATAGCTTTTACACTTCTGGGAAAAGGCTTCTCACAGATATTTTGGATTTGCATAACTGTAAAAGTCACATTGCAAGACTCACTAATATCCCCAGGCCCTGGAAGTCCTCTTCATATCCTTGTCTTCATATTCTTTTGCAAGAAACAGTTTGAAGATAATTAAAGCTGAAGGTAATTCATATTCATGTTTAACCATTTAGTTGAATAAAGAACCTTTAAAACTGTACCAGGATGCAGAAATCTATTGTTAATGTATTTCTATTTTGTGCTAAAGCAGAGCACCTTTTATCTGAACACCCATTGTCCAGAAAGTCTCCTTAAATGTGGAAAATCGTGTTGCCTGGGCTATGTTCTCTTGGGAAAATCTCTTTTATCACAAATTTGGGACCTGCTTTTGGATCTTATCTATAACTGCCCCAGTTGCATCTGCCATTCTCTTTCTCCTCCTGCCCCTCATCCCTCTGTGGCCCAGTTTGTCCAGACCCTCATGAAACTTCTATATTTCATGATAGATATCAATAGACAAATAGTAATACAGTAGAGTTGCTTTTATCCAGGATGATCATTTCTGAGTTAATTCTGAATACAGGTTTAACAGATAAGAAGAGTTCCCCCCAGACTTATCTGTAGCCCAAACAGAGCCATCTAACCAGACCTTCCTCTCCTCTCCCCCAACATGGCTCACCAGAGTCCCATGGCCCAATCCAACCTCTCACCCAATCATACCACCTCCCTAGCAGCTTAACCTGCTCCTTCAGTGCCTCCCCCTTCCACATGGTTCATTATTCAGAAGGAAATTTCAATATCTATGCTACATCATGGATTTCCATTTTTCTATAATTACAATTGGCTTAGCAGTGAAATAGTTATTCAAATACAACTTGAATAACATTAATAGAAACTGTAAACAAGATTAATGACTGAGGCTTCCAAAGTAGATTTCTAAATTGTATTAAAGGATGACTTTATACTGCATGTAATGAATATTTTCATAAGTACTGTTCATAGCCATTATCGTATTTATTATCAGACTTTAGTGTACATTTTATTTATTTATTTACATTTATAACCTGCATGATTATCTAAATGCTCCAAGTTGGCAAAAACATAGATAAGCAACAGAAATGCATCGTAATTAACATACAAATCAATACAATTAAAATAACAATACTTTACCATAAATATGTCAAAGTATTAAAATGCAATAAATAAAAGGCCTAATTGTATAGATAACATTTCACACCACAGATCACAAAACAAAGGACTTCTAATGGTGCCTTCTACTCTGAACACACACTTAATGCAAATAAGAGACTGAATGTTTTCCATAGCAGGCCTCAAGTTGTGGAACTCTCTCCCAGAGTCTTTACGTCAGATAACAGAAAGAAAGAGTTTCAGGCATGAACTGAAAACATGGCTCTTTAGAAATGCATACGATTTAATATAAAATACCAATATGCTGATAACATCAACTTCAGTACCAGAGATAATGTTAGTGGAGCAAGCAATAAGTAATGAACGATGTAAAGTGTATTGTAAGTAGAATTAAAATTTATGTATACTGTTGTGTTGACTTAGAAATATATGAATCTACCTTATAAATGGGCTCTGACCGATGGCCCGCAAATGCACAGTAGAGAGCAGCTCTACCTCGCATGTGCGGGCCAGCACGTCGGTCAGAGCCGTGCGTGCCCAAAACAAAAAACATGGCGGTGGGGCTGCAGGAGCGGCGGCGGCCGCGAAGCAGGAGCGGGAGGAGGAGCAGAGGCGCCGCGCACGAGTGACACCGCCGCCCCCCCCCCCCCCGAGATCTGCCAGCAGGAGCGGCAGTGAGAAGCAGCGCGCGCGCGCGCGCAGAAAGCAGCGGCGCCGCGCGCGAGTTGACACACCCCCCCGAGATCTTACGGGCAGGAAGCGGGCAGGAGAAGCAGCGCTGCGCGCGCGTGGGATGGACCCCCCCCCCGAATCTGCCGGCAGGAGCGGGAGGAGAAGGTGGTGAGAGGGAAGGTGAGAGAAGAGAGGGAGGGAGGTGGAGAGAGAGAGGGGAGGTGAGAGAGAGGGAGGAGGTGAGAGAGGAGGTGAGGAGAGGGGAAGGGAAGGGAGGGTGGGCGATTGAGGGAGGGAGGTGAGGGGGGGGTTTTTTTTTCTTTCAAGGAGGGAGAGGTTTTCTTTCTTTTCGGAAGGTCTCTTCTTGAGAGAGAGTGAAGGAGGAGGGAGAATGAGGGGGAGGGAGTGGGAAGGAAACGGACCGAGCCCGTTGTTACGGGCTTAACGGCTAGTATGGATTATATATTTGCTATTGTGATGTCCTAGAATATGTATGAATATGAACTAGAATATGTATTTGCTGTGGTGTTGACCAAAAATGTGAATGTTGACACACAGTATATGACTGTTGACCAAAAATATAAATGCTGATATTCTAAACTATTGTGATCGTCTTTTGGAATAACAGTATATAAATCACCCAAATAAATATTTTATTTATTTATTTATTTATTTAGCATTTTTCTATACCGACCTTCATGGTTAAATAATAAATACCATATCAGATCGGTTTACATCGAACGGGGATAGAGAACTTGTAACAAACGGTACAGCAATTTATAATCAGAAAGAGAGCAAAGTTACATTAAACAATATAAAGTATAGATCAAAAAATAAATTTGCAGTTGTAAATGCTAACAATAACTGTCATAAGATACAATGTCCCAGCCTGCACCCTTCCACAGCTTTCTTAATACAGTAATGTAAAACTGGTAAAAGTTAATTAAATAACTTTGAAAATAAGCAAGCCTTTATGGTATTCCAGAAGTCAGGCAATACTGTAGTAACCTAATTTCAAGAGGTGATGAATTTGAAAGGTAAGGTCCAATGCATCTTAATGCCCTGTCACACATTGCCTTCAAATGAGCATCTTTTAATGAAGTAGCAGTTAAAAGGAGTGCCTGGGAATATTCTAATATCCATGTAGGAAGATAACAAGAAATATTATGCTGCATGTAGCTCACACTGTACCCATGAGTCACTTTGAAACGTAAACATAAAACCTTGAATCACATGCAATGGATCCCAGGGAGCAAATATAATTATTTGTATGGGGATCATACTTTCATTAAAAGCAGGGACAGAAACAGCTGCATTCTGAATTAACTAAAGAATGTGTATATTTATGTGGAAGTCCTAGAAGGAGGCTATTAAAGTAGTTTAGACTTCTAAGAGCCAATACCTTGGCTTTAGCTGATCTCGATCAAAAAGTGGCCTGGACTGATGTACGAGTTACAATTGTGCAAAGCAAGAATAATAGAAACATGAAAATTTATCAATAGCTTGCTATCAAATAACACTCTTAGATGCCTTACATTTGTGCTGATTGGCCTGTCAAGCTGATCTATAGTTAATTTTTTCAGTTTATTACTACTACTACTATATCATTTCTAATGTGCTACTAGACATACACAGTGCTGTTCAGATAATTATCCCTACTAATCTATAAAACTTCTGTTATGTTTACATTTAGTTATGTAAACTAGCCTTTAATTGCAATCAAATAATTGCTTACCTTCTGAATGGTCAAATGATAATTCATTCTTAGAGGTAAAGTTCTAAGTCATCAGCATAGCAGAAATACCTTACCTTATATTTCTGAATAAGGGAGATGGAGATATTAAATAAACAGGGATCTATAACAGACCCTTGAGGTAACCCACAAGTCATTGGAAATGCTGAGGAGTGTCACTCCCCCATGACTACTGTCTGGGAACAATTGTCCAAAAATTATCTGAACCATGTTGGAATCTTGCTTCCTATTCCTATGTTGGATATCCGCTCTAGTAAGATAGCATGGTTGATTGCACCAAAAGCTGATGATAGGGCCAATAGACTATCATTCTGCTTAGCCCATTTCAGTTTTAAATTGCCATATAGGGTTAATAAGGTAGTTTCGGTCCCATAGTCCAATCTAAATCCACACTGGAAGGGTTCATAATGACCACCTTCTTCCAGGAAATCAATAAAGTGAATGATTACAGCTTTTTCAAACAATTTTCCTAAAATATGTATATTCGGAATTGGACTATAGCTGCTCATATTGTTGGGAACAATATTGTTCTTTTCAACTGCAAAAGTGGAAGGCAAAATGTATGGATTCTGATAAAGAATCAAAATTGGAGACACACCCTCTATCGGAACTTTTAAAAATTTGCAGACTGTCCTCCATATTTTTAATTTGTGCATGATTATAGGGCTTGTTCTCTTAATTTCTTGTAGCCTAGAGGCTCCAAACTTACTTGTTAGTAAGCTCCTAAACTAATATCTTTTGCTTGTATAACCCACTGTTAGAAAACCCTTTTGGTTTACTCCAGTCATCCCCAGGTGGAAGACAAATTTAGTCTAGTCTGAGGGAACTGGGCATGCTTCTGCATGAAATGTGAGTCAGACTATAAGAAGCAGCTGGAGAGGAAGGAAATTGCTGTTGATGTTATCAATGAAATGGCTGTTATGGTTACCAACCTAACTCTGTAGAGCTTCCAACTGCTCTCAAAGAGGATCATGCACAACCTTATGTGAACTTACAGGGGGAGGGATCTCTGCTGAAGAGTACATTTATATGAGTACTAAGAAGGAAGATTGAACATGAATTAAAACTGTGAACTGACTCTTTTGCTAAATCTAGATTACTGTGCAGATTTATTATAAAGTTGAGATCATGGCTGGGATAGTAAAACTTTATACCATCTGAATCACACAGTGGAATAACATATTTCTTAGTGTCAAGGAGTTAACACCAATGATTTCTGTCAGTGTAATAACATCTAGCCATATTGCCAAATAACTTCAGTCCTTTGGACTATTGGATCACTGGATACAGAGTGCCAGCTTTCTACTCCACATATCTAATCCCCTCAGGGAAGTCACCTGCCATTCGCTTCTCACTGATCGACTGGAGATCTTTATTCTTCTTCAACTCGGATCAGGTTCTTCTCTCTCCCATAGGAAGCCAGGCCCAAGTTTACTCCTTCAGAGTAGAGATATGCTCCACCACACATATAAAGACCACAAGAGCAGTTACAGCAGAGAATCAAAATCACCACTACAATGAACTATCTGTGTGGCCCTTCATTGTCAAAAAGGGAGGTTTTACCCATTCCCAAACTCCACACTACTACTACAGAGAGATGTGAGACAAGACTCCCCTTTCAGTTTCCAAGACTGCACTACAGGGGCTGCTCCTAGAGAAGTGTGCTATAGCAAATGATCTTATTGAAGACACTACTATGCCACTCCCAATATGTCCTCCGCTAGGAGGAACACAGACCCAGTGAAGACACCAAATGCTCCTTCCAACAAGTATGATATTTAGGAAAAATGAATTATTATTGTTATTCAAATTTAATTAGTCAATATACCATAAATGCCCAAGGAACACAAGGAATAATTCATAATAAAAGCATAGAAATTAACAATAGAATACATTGTTCAATCAAAAATTAATAGTACAAATGTCTCAGTTAAAATTAATATTAGATAAATCTAAATAGTATAATAATTTAATAAAATCACATGAATTAAAATTTCCACCATTAACCTTCAAATAGTCCAGCTATTGAGTAAATCTAAACAACTTTGCACTGAATATTATCAGGAAAAAGCAAGAGCAAAAAGAGAACTCTTTACACAATTCTTAAAAGATTCAGTAATCATAAATTTCCCTGATTGATCATTTCAGCAGTTTCATCTGCACATGCTGTTTGTCAAACATATCATCATCATACATTTCCACATGAAAAGTATAAAAGACAAACCACCACAGAGCAGAAGTTGTCCATGCTGTCGATAGGGTAGTAGTTTTGGACATAGGCTTTGTGGGATTTGGCTGTTCATAGGTAAAAATATGGCATTTATTGACATCTGTCTCTTGTTTTTTTTTGTCTTTTTACTTTCTGATTCCTATCCCTTTCTTCCAGTTTTTGTCTATAGTGTATGTGGGAGTGATAGCAAATAGTGGTAACTTTCTAAAAGCTAAAAATAAAACGCACCCAGTCAGAGCCAGCAGCAACCTTCATTTTCCTCGCCAGCTGCAATGGGGAAAAGAAAGCAAATTCCAGAGTTTCCAGGTCTGTGACAAGAGATTCCGGGTGAGTGACCTGGCAGAAAGTCACCACTGATAGCAAATGTGGCTGGTACTAGCTATAAGTCTTAGTTTATGTACAGGTATTGTTCTTGGTTTTGTGATTCAGTTCTTGTGCTGACAGTTAAGAGGTGAGCGTGGAAAGCAGAAGAGCATAAGTGAGTGGAAGAGAGTGCGAGAGAGTGACTGGGTGTGAAAAGAATGAGTGTGAGGGAAATAAAGCAAAGAGGGCAGTGAGCCCAACCTCCCTGTCCTGCAAGTGACAGAGAAAGAGGTAGGGGAAGTCAGAACAAACGTCTGAAACTGAGGAAAAGGAGGAGGAGGCGGCAGAGGAGGAAAAGAAGTACTGAATATTGCAACTAGAGCAGAAGCCACTCCATGTGACAGAAGCCCAAAAGATAACAGAGCTCCAGTTAGTTCACCAGCACCATTGTGGTTTTACCAATGATTAAGACCTTTTATTCCGTGATTCTTCACTTTAATGCCCTTCTTCTTCCTGCCAGGGATTAGAACATCAGAAAGGGAGGTCACTGAAGGGCAGAAACATCTCAGGATGACCATCAAATGAAGCTTTCAAGTTCTCAACTGCAATGGCCAACTGCTCAGAAGGGAAGTGAGATGGCTCCATAGAAGCATTTGGTAGAGACATAACCAGCATTCAGCCAAATAACAGGGTCATTCTTTAAACTTGCGATGTGCTGTTATCGCGTGCGTTAGGGCCTTATCGCATGCAATGCCGGCTGCATCGCGGCGGTACAATTTAAATCAGGGAAAGGGGAGGAGTGTGGGCGGAGTTTGAGCGGAGTTATGGCCCAGCAGCGCTGCAAGCGATAATGTTTTCCACATTATCGCCAGTAGTACCGCGGGAAATAACACCAACTTTTTCCGTGGTGCTAAGGGGTGAAAGTGTGCGGTCCGGCCGCAACAGCGGCAGGCGGAAACGCACCGCCACGACACAGTCGGCTGCATACTTCCATCCACGCCCCATTTTTTCCCCCATGGGCCATCATAGTGGAATGATGAATCCCGGGATAAGTGACATCGTCATAGCCCTAGCACAATCATCAAAAATCCTGTGAAGGGGCAGATGACCACCTGGAATCAAGACATGTCTGTAACAATATGGTCTCTGCCTGTATTGTGTTGTGCTACAGTGGAACAGAAAATTATTTTGTCTTTTTTTTTTGTAAATGCATTGTAATGATTATGAAATAAATGTTGATCATGGGCCTTATGCAAGAGCTATATTATAATTGTATAAGAGAGGTACACGGTGTGGCCGCTGAGACCTGACACAAATCATCAATGGCTCTGGCAACACCTCTGGGTCTATTCCTAATAGGGGGAAATCTTAACTTTAGGATACTTAGGCCATCAGATAGAATCTCCCTCCAAAAATCGCTCTTCACACAAGGAGTGGTGTCCCAACAAAACAACAAAGTTTTACTTAAAAAACATTTTCTTCATTTGGAATGATTTGACATATTACATAATATCCCTTTGGAAATGAATCCATGATAACAAAAATGTTGCAGGCACGAGTAGATAGGTTAGAATCCCCTTAAAGTGTTCATTCCTTTAGGTTCCTAGTGAATGTGTTATGCCTGTTGGTTGCAGACGGCTGTGACCGCGAGTACTCACTGCTTGTTCCACACTTCTACCCTCCCTGGGTCCATTCGCTGCACGGACCTACCTGCATCGCCGCGTGGACGCCATTACTTCCTGCTCCGATGTCGGACCCTCCTAGGCGCGTGCATGTGTCACAATTCCTGCCTTTGAAGCCACTTCGGCGGGAACCTCGGGGGTGTCCCTGTTTGATGATGTCATCGGACTCCTGTATTTAAGCTCCTGCTTCGCTCCCAGCAAGCCGACTTGGCAACAAGAACTGTACGAGTCCTACGCCTGCCTCTTGTTCCTGAGACTGTCACTCCTGCCTGCTTCGTGGACCCTGTCTGGCACCCACTCCTCGGGGGTCAGTGTGCACTCTACGGGGACTTGATCCCTGGCCTACCCCGCTCCTCAGGCTGGCCCCGCACCTCTTAGGTCTCATCTGGCTTCCTGCTCTTTCTCTCGGCTCTCCTTGGGAACTACTGCAGTGACTTGTGAGTCCTCAGCCTGCCTCCCCCGCTCCTCAGGGTTGCGCCGTAGTATTCAAGACTGTTCGCGCTCCCCGTTCCTCGGGCGGCGCTCACCTATTCTCAGATCACCCTGAGCTTCCCCACTCCTCAGGGCTTGATCCAGGATTTCTACCACTGTCCCGCTTCTCGGGTCTACTTCTCTACTACTCAGCCAGCTACCCTCCAATCTCCAGGTACCTGTCTACATGAGCTGCTGGATTTGGGCTCAGGCTCACTGCCCTGTGGGTTTGCTACACTCTCCTGTCTATGCCCACTACGCTGCAGCTCTACCCTTTGGGGCTGTCCTATCGGAGTATCTCCTGCTCGGCTGCTCGGGCACCTACCGCCCTGTGCTCTGCCTGGCGCCCTCTCTCACCAGACTTTCCAAGTACTGTCTACAGTCTGCTGCCCTACGGGGGGTCACCTCCTGCTCTCTGGGGTTCTCTCCTACGACTGTGCACAGAGTTTCCCTACACTCCAACACCTCTCCTCCTGATGGTGCAGACCTGTGGGGCTCCTCCCCACAGGCTGTGTCAACTCGCACCTCGGGCCAAGGATCCACACACACACCAGTCATAACAGAATGGCTGTCTGGGTTCCCCTGGTGTCTTGTGCTGATGCATTGAATGTAGTTATCAAACTATGAAAACACTGTAGGGGTTCACAAATGAATATTCGGAGTAACCAAAGTGATACTTTGCCATACGTGATGACCTTCCATGGCAGCAATTCATCATGCTTTTTACCTTGTTAATCCATTTTATAACTCAAAAAAGTGATTTTACATGAATGCCTAGATGCTGCTTTTTTGACTCTCATTATTTCCTATGTATCTGTGTATGCGAGGAAATTTAAATGAGACAATACGATAATTGAAGTAAGGGAAAATGTTTTTGATTTCTTGGCCGTAATTTGTACTGACATCCCACCAGAATCAGAACAAGCCAGGTGGGCACTCTGGACAGGCCAGAGCAGTACCCCAAGGGGGGAGATGCACCCAGCCTCCCACTCCCCCTCCAGTCTCGGCAACAGAGGGACTGACTCAAGTCTGGCACCCCTCTCCCTCAGCGGCAAATGCTGCTCAGCCCACCTGCCTCTGGATCAGCAGCAGTAGTAGCTGCAGATGCTGAGGGGCAG
Organism: Rhinatrema bivittatum; assembly: GCF_901001135.1. NCBI lineage: Eukaryota > Metazoa > Chordata > Amphibia > Gymnophiona > Rhinatrematidae > Rhinatrema > Rhinatrema bivittatum. The sequence continues at coordinate 139,793,145 of NC_042615.1, read as the reverse complement.
ACTCTGCTGGCTTGGATCCTCCTCCCGCCACTCTCTGCCTGAACTGCAGCCCACAACTGGCAGAGAGACCCCGAGTCCCATCGGTTCTGCAGCGAAGGCAGCCGAGAGCGTGGAACGCACAGGTGGATACATGAAGCTCGGGCAGCGGCAGCCATTCCTGCAGTCATGGGTAAAGAGCCGAAATTGCAAGCCCCAATGCCTTCCCACAGGCAGGCACCTGAGGCAGCTGCCAGCTGGCCCATCCCATAACCAGCCCTGCATCATGTCTTGAGCATGCTACTTGTGCTTCCTTTGTCTCATTCTGGATATTGCTGTTATCACAAGAGCTATTTTGACTGTTCAGAATGGAATAATGAGATTCATACATCTCATAATACATGGCAGATAGCGGGGGAAGGTTCAAAACCCCATGCAAAGAGGCATTTTCTGTTTTTTTTCTGAATCCACAGGGCCTCTTGGCAGTCTTTTCAAACTGCAGGATACATTTAAGAGGGTACTTTTCTAACTCTGTATGGTAGTGTACAGTCTGCATGTACTTTTAACAAGCAGTCTTTAATTGAGTTTTCAAAGTGATCTTAAGCACATAAGATTGCTTTGAAACTTTGTGTATAATTGCCCGAGTATGCACACAAACCCATCTGCACCAAAGTTGCACCTGCTCAATTGAGGGTGTAACTTGTGCAGGTGAACTTATACGTACACCTTTTAAAAGTTGCAACCCTATCCCTACTCCGCTTTTTACAAGACCTCTTCTCAGAGCACATAAAAGTGTGAGTGAAACCATCTTCTGTGCATACACTGGGCCCTGATGAATTTTTAAATGCATCTGCCCAAGTCACCCAATACATTTTTGCCTGAAATTTTTCTGAGTGGGAGTAAATTGACCCATACTAGAAGAATAAACTAAATGCAAATAACATACTTACACTGTAAGTCTTACAGCATTCTTGACAAGTGTTTAAGCAATTGTTGATAACATTATCACTTACTGTAAACTGGCAAGGTTAGATAGCAGGAAAACAAACAGAAAAGCCTTGGTTACATGTAAGTCAAGGAAGCCACAAAATGTTCTAACATGCAGAGAGGGAGATTTTACTATTAGGGAAAATATGTAATGTGTACTTCACTTAAAAAAAAAGCACCAGTGAAATTAAAATATAAAGAATAATACTATTAAAGCATAAAAACGATTAAATTCAGAAAACCTATCAACTCTGATGATTTGTGCCTAAGAGTATGCACGCTTGAAAATGCTCTTAATGCTTTTACTAGGTAGAAACTGAAATAAGACTGTGAAATTTCTTCCCTGCCTTCTTGGCATCCTGTTTTCTGACTGTTACATGTACTGTAGGGGGTGAGTATGATCAAACATTACAATCTCAAGAGATATCAGAGATACGGGGCAGCTGACAGTTCGATACAGTACAACAGAAAACAGTCATGTTCTTATCTGCTTTTGCTATAATTCAATTTAAAAAAAAGTCATAAGAACATAAAGAACTGGGTACCTTGTGAATGCTGACTGTCAGGTCGATTCACGCGCACAGGCCACTCTCCTGTGCACACGATTCAGTATTTAAATGAGGGCCCGCAGTAAAAAGAGGCGCTAGGGACACTAATGCGTCCCTAGCGCCTCTTTTTTGACAGGAGCGGCGGCTGTCAGCGAGTTTGACAGCCGACGCTCAATTTTGCCGGTATCGGTTCTCAAACCCACTGACAGCCACGGGTTCGTAAACCGGACGCCGGCAAAATTGAGTGTCCGGTTTTCAACCTGTGAGCCGCGGGCTGATTTTACATTTTTTTTTTTATTTTTAATTATTTTTTACTTTGCGACCTCCGACTTAATATCGCCAGGATATTAAGTTGGAGGGTGTACAAAAAAGCAGTTTTTACTGCTTTTCTGTGCACTTTCCCAGTGCCGGCAGAAATTAACGCCTACCTTTGGGTAGGCGCTAATTTCTGAAAGTAAAATGTGCGGCTTGGCACAATTTTATATACTAATCTTTAAAAGTTACTCCTCGCAGATCATCAGAGAGGAAGATTGAAACAGCCATGTGCATCATTACTTTTGTTACATGAAAAATCTACTGCCGTACTATCTTTCAAAAATCTTGAACCACTAAGCACCCTATTTTCAGTGATTATGTTAAATTTGATTACATTATGATCACTGTTACCAAGTGGCCCCCATCACTGTTATTTCTTTTACCAGATCCTGCATCATATTGAGGATTATAGCTCTTTATCCTTGCTAGGTGGTTAGTAATATATACCCCTACCACTATAATTTTCCTCATCACACACTGAATTTCTGTCCCTAAAAATTCCACATTAAATTTTCTCTCCTGCAGGATTTTTATGCTGTTTATGCCATCCTTAATATATAGCGCCGATTCTCCACCAATTTGGCTTGACCTATCATTTCAGTCTAATTTTTAGGGATGTGCATTTGTTTCATCCGTTTCATCCGTTTCCTATATAAGCATGTAATATGAAACGTGTGAAACATATGAGACGAATGCACATCTAATTGACATGTAATGGGAAACGTATGAAACGAATGAAACAAATGCACATCCCTACTAATTTGTACCCAGGTATCACAGTATCCCATTGGTTACTCCCTCTATGGAAAAATATGGCTCTGTTGGTTTCTGTACCAGGGAGCCAAACAGACAATAGGCAGGCAGATGCAAGAAATAGCTCAACTTCCCAGAAAAGCTGCCTCCTAGACAAAGAAAGAAGCACTGGCTGCAGGTCTCACCATTTATATTCAGTCAGTGTCACTGCTGACATCATCAATATAAGAAATAAATCCAATATACACCCACCACTACTGAAACAAATATAACCTATCTTTTTCCTTTTTTATATTCTTTATTTATTAAAGTTTAAATTTACAAGTGCAAAGAAATCTTGACATCAAGCTAAAGTTTGAAAAAAGTATAATAGAAAAAAAAGAATGAGGAGAGTTAAGGAAATAACAATAAAAGGAATGGCCTATTGTTTTCTGTGGTTAGAGTTAAGTAAGGTTTACATAGAGGTTAATTGATTCAAATTATATTTGAAGATGGAACATTTGAGGTCAGTGTCACACCTCAGTTCCCTTTGTAGCAATAATGTAACTCACCTTCCCTTAATCATTTGGAATGGCAGCCCAGAAAGACGGAATAGAAACCCAAAATTTAATTTAATTTAATGCTAGCATCGCAGGTGCACTATTAGTTGTTACAGACATAGTATCAGGACAAAAAAAGTGCTCTGGCTAGCCATTAACTGGGGTTTCCTTGAGTGAAGGTTGTGGATCTGTACATGAAGCCACAGATTGACTGAAGCTAAAGGCGCCTCAGACCATTGTTAGTGAATGACATGGCTCTGCCGCACCCCCCCCCCCCCCCCCCCCCCATCCCCCAAAGATCTGAATTGGTCCTCTGGGGTTCAAAAAGGAGTTGCTGGGAAAGGCCCAATGGCAGCTTAATGACTGAGGACTGCACTGTGGGGCCAGAAGGTGATGCTGCTCTGCTGTTGCAAGGAACACCTGGACTCTGTACTGAAATACTGACGAAGTAACCTGGTTTGACGAGGCCTAGACTAACACCCCAGTGAGCAAAAAAATGCTAGACATGGTTCAGGACTCTGTAATGAAACCTGGGTCATGTAAATAAATCCTTGCATTTAAAGCTTAAAGGAAGACTGTATCTGTACCTAGAAGAAGTCCTAACCTGACACATGCATTTTTGGGAAGAAGTACTCATCTGCTATAAAGAATTCTTAAAGGCCTGAAACATGACTTGCCAGTCAGTGGTACAACTGAGTACATGTTCTTTCACCCTAAAATCCTCCCCCCCCCTAAAAAAAAAAATATATATCCCACCATAAATGGAAAACTGAGTTGTGTCACATACATCTGTGGAATTGTCAGCTTGTAGGCTGAAAATTAGCAATGCATCAACTCATGTTTTAGCATGCAGGTGACTTCTTTTACCATTGTTTCTGTTCTCAGTATTATTGAGTTTCCAGAGAGTTGTACTCCTTCAGTGGCAGTTACAAGTTCTGGATTTATTTTTGAATTCTTAAAAGAAGGAAACAAAACAAAAGAAAAATTCATGAAATTTCATTCTTTTTTTTTGTTTGTTTCAAACCCCTTTGCCCACTAACTATTTATTTATTTACAAGTTCTTATATTCTGCAGCTTCCAAAAAAAAAAAAAAAAAGTTGTCCAGTATGGATTAAAAAAAATCCCATTCATAATCCCATAAAATCATACAAATATGCACACATCAGAAAAAAATGCATTCATAAATTGGCACCATGCCGCCAAATGAAAAAAAAAGTCTCTGGATTTGCTTCCACCCTTTCAACCACATGAACTCTTCCCCCAATACTCCTCCCCAATTTACCCACTATGCCTGAGATCCAGAGGGAACAGGAGCGATCCCCAATCACTCCTGTCCCACCAGTGCCGTATTCCCAAATGACACCTGGCACCATTTTGGAGTATGGAACTGGTGGGGCAGGAGTGACCGGGGATATCAGGAGGGGATCTGGAGAGTGTAGAGGATGAGAACAAGGCAGGGGGGGATTTTTTTTTTTTTTTAATTTGACTGGGTTAAAGCAAAAAAAAAAAAATGTTAAAAACAAAACGAACTTTGTGCCCCACCAACAAAATCAAAATGAAAAAAAACAAAAAATGCTGCACACTCCTATTCAGTGGGAATCGCTTGTATACTTCCTATGGTGTGTAGTAAAATGCTATTGTACGTTGCACTTCTTCACTCCGCTGAGCTTCCCTTGACAAAGTCAGCAGCAGACACACTTTAAAGTTCTATGTGTACATTATTGATTTCTTTTTTGGAAGCCCGGTCTTGCATTCAGTCATAATTAAAATTCTGTTACTCCCCACTGGAAAATGAAATTCCCAGAAAACATTTGCAAAGAGACAGGGTTGAAATGGGAAAATATACTGTGACCTTTGAATTTCATTCCAGTAAAGGCATTTGATTTCATACATTGCCTGCCAGTCAAACTGGCACTGACTATTGAGCGAGTAGGAAAGGCACTCAGAAGGAATGATTATATTTGTTGCACAGAGATCAGATTTTTCGTTTTGAGTTCAGAGCTTTTAATATATTACTTGCCTATGCTTCAGACATCAGCAGAAGGTCTTGTAGGTGGGGGGTGAGGAACACGTTGCCCTCAAGCCACACATCAGGGATTCCTATTCTAGGTAAATCAGAGGCCTCTTTATATATCTGTTTCAGCAGTGGAGAAAAAAAACCCCAAATTTTAAGAAAACAGAACAGGAAGAAACAAACCCTAGTTTCCATATAACTAGAGAAGAGTATCATTGTTTTTATTAATCTGATCCTCTTCGGAAGAGGATCAGGTTTTGATGATAGTCTGGATAGAATCTAACTTTGGAGGATTTCAAACTGCACATCACAAATGTAGTTTGATTAGCATTTCATGTGACTCAGATGAATCCCTCCATTGTCCATAAGGAGAGAGGGTGCATCTCCCTTTCCCTAAGTGAGGGGAGGAAGAAGGGATTTCCTGGGTTTCTGCATACTTCTCTCATCCTGTCAGTAAAAAGAGAAGATTATGCACAGGCATAATAAAATGCTCAATCCCCTCCCCCCATATTCAAAGAAAGTACAGAACCCTACTCTGCTCATGGATGAGTCCATAGCTGGAAACCCTCTTCTTTTTTCACATGAGGGGGATAAATTCCCCTGAGTTGATGGAGCAATCCTATCCCCCTGCAAAAAAGAGGACTGATAGAGATGGGGGGGGAGGGCAGAGTGGGGGAGAAGTATCCTTTATGGGATGATATTAAGAGGACTGTGCACAAAAGCGAACTACGCATTAGTAGGTGCGCTAAGGTCTTTTAGCACTCATGCCAACTTGTGTGCAGTGTACTAATCTCTTAATTTGGGCAAAATAGTTCACAGAATCCTATTGGCGTGCCTGCTCTAAATGTTAGCATTTTCTTACATTCAGCTGGGGAAATGAACATGGAAAGAAGGGTTAATGAGCACTTTCTGCATGATCCACCAATACACTAACTTGCGCTAAATCAGGGGTCCTTGAGTACTACCAACAGGCTTGGTTTTCAGGTCGGGAGGCAGTGCATGTAATTATTGGTGGCACCGCACTTGAGGATCAGAGGTTTCTAAGAAACGACCCTGGCTAGTCCGGGGTCGTTGACGGTAACCTGGGCGCGAGCAGGGACGGCGGCGAAGAAGTGGGGCGGGGAGAAGAAAGAGGGAGGTAAAGGGGGGGGAAACCAGTCAGGCGGGTTACACCAATGGGAGGCGGTGAAAGTCAAAAGCTGTCCTCCCATTGGTGTACCGTCGGGGGCACTCAGAAGTCAGGCCAGGCTGACTGGCAGTTGGGAAACAGGCAGCGGAGCAAGCGGAGGGTTCTTTGCTTGCCGCGTGCCTGGGTCCCAGCTGCGGCGCGTGCGGGCTTTAGGCGGTCCGGGTTTCCGGGGTCGCGTTCTGCGCAAGGCGGCGGCGGCGTGATCGTGATGCGGCGCTCCATTGAGCGGCATGGGTCCGGGCAGCGTGGGCGAGCGGGCGTGCGGCCTCCGGAGGACGTGTCAGGGACCGCCGGGTAGGTGCTGAGGCGGAGCGTGATCGGTCCCCCGCGGTGGGCTTGCCTGACCTGGGCGCTCTGAAAGGGGTTTACCGCGTCGCGAGTCCGCCGCGCATCTCCCTGCCCTCGGTGCCAACCCCGTGGGCGGCTGATTCGGGAGGATGCGTCCGGAGCCGGAGGGCCTGCCCCCTCGTGTACTCACTCCGGCACGCTGGCGGCGATTGCGAGGGCGGGCCTAGACGCGGCCACGTGGCGGGCCTCCGAGCCGGCCGGGCCTCCCGCGAGAACTGGCTCCCCGGCCGTCAGGGACCTCCGGCCTCGGGGGGACGCGGGGCGGGTAGGCCCCAACGAGCGTGGCGTCTCGTACAGCGGGGGGGGGGACGCGGGGCGGGTAGGCCCCAACAACGAGCGTGGCGTCTCGTACAGCGGGGGGGCGTGCCCCAGGCGACGTCCCAACCCTGCGAAGACAGCGCATAAGCGCGGCGGGTCGGTTTTCGCGGCCTGCGAACCTTGCCCCTCCCGCCCTCGTGGGTGTACGGGGTAGGACGGGCGGCTCGGTTTCGCAGCCTGCGAACCTTGCCCTCCCGCCCTCGTGGGCGTTCGGGGTCGGACGGGCGGCATGGGCGCGAGCTGTGCTGGGGATCCGGGGGGGGGGCTCGCCGGGTGATGTCGGGGCGCGGCGCCGATCAGAGCAGCATGGGGTGGCCCCTTCTGTCATGTCGCGGCTCTTGGAGGGGCAATCCCCCCCCCCACCCCCGGATAGCGGCCCCGTGGCTACCGCGGCCTTATTTGTGGTTATCCTGGGGCACATGGCCAGGCGGGGTACACTTTTCTCCAGGGGCCCGAAGAGGCTAGCGTACGCGGCAGGCAGTAATGCAGTGGATGGAAAAGGGGATCCGGGGCTCCCCAGGGCGAGCAAATTTTCCCGGGCGAGGCGGTCACTCCCCGGGGCGTGCAGCGCGCGTGAGGGCAGAGAGGGCGGCCCATGGGAGTCCGCGCGGGGCGGAGCGTGCAGGGGGGCCCGGAGTGCGGGTGTCGGCGGGTGGCGTGGGGGGTTTCGTTGCAGCAAGGGTCGAGGAGGCTCTCTGGGGCCCGTCTGGCCGCGAAGCATGGGGATGCGGGACAGCTCGGTGTCTGGCGCCACGGCGGCTCGGTGGACGAGGGTCGGCGATGGCGGTGCGGCGGCGGCCGTGTGCTCGGAGGCTACGGGACCGCAGGAGGCTGGCGCCCTCGGAGGGGACGTGCATGCGGGTAAGTTGCGGGTCACTCCGGGGGGCTGGGTACTGGAGAACAGGCGGCGGCGGTCCGCGGGGGGATTCTAGTGCGAGCTCCTGACCTCTCGGTCGACCGCTGGTGCGGTGGGGGGGAGCACGAACGGGGTGTTGGGTGAGGGTCCCAAGCACGTGCCGGGCTGCCCAGCTGAGGCGGCTCTTTCTGAACCGTGCGGGGAGGTCCCCACGCGCTTGGTCAAGCGGATTCGAAAGAAGAAATTCGTAACTCTCTTTAAGCGGTTGGCGGGTCGGAGGGGTGACGAGGAGCGGTCCGAAAGAGGACCACAGCGCAGGCGTGGGAGTGGGGCGGGGTCGAGAATCGCCACGACCGTCGTAGCGAGGATGAGGGGTTTTCTTACGGCTGGCGAGCGTTGTATGCCATTTTGCTCCTTCACAGTCTGGCGCGTTGCTGTCCTACGCAGACGGCTTTCTGGGCGCGTGCCGGGACTATGGCGGTTGGGCTTGGCTCAACTCCGCTGCGAAGTTTAGGGATAAACGGGCGGGGGACTAGTTTAGTGCCCAGGGGCACCCAGGATAGATCTCTGTGGTGGACGGCGCTGACCGATAAGGGGGAGTGAGTGGCAAGGTGGGGCTTAACTAGGGGGTGGGACTGGATTGGCGGGGGGTATGGCGCCGGGGTTTCGGCGGTAGGGGGCGGTCCTTTCGGGGGGGGGGCGCGGGCGGGTGAGACGGGCGTCAGGAGCGCCGGCGGGGTATCGGCAGTTTGAGATTCAGCGACCTCACTTATTTGTTTCCGGAGGACGAAGTTCGGCATGCCTGCGATACCTGCGGGGGGCCCCTCAGCCAGTCAGGGTTCACAAGGGGTGGAAGAGGGGGTTGGTTGGGGGCCCCGTAGAGACGTCTTTCGTGCACGACGGACTCCCCTATCTGCGTGGTGGCGCTGGTGGAGGGTCTGCGGGATTTCCGGGATCGGGTAGCCGCCGTTTTGCCGCAGGATGGCGTTTGACAAGGCTTTCATATCCCATATGGAGGCCCGGGGCAGGGGGGTAGGGCTGGGAAATCCAGGTCGGTGTCTCGAATGGCGCACATGGCTGGCCAGGGTAAACTGATCGATGAGCTGGACTGCGGTTGGGTGGCGGGGCCGTTCTCGGACCCGCTGTTCGCCCAGAGGCGCTGATCTCCATTGGAGGTGATCCCCGAATTTCAGCGGCAGGCAAGTGCAGTTGATTCGGGCTTTGTAGCACCCGGGGGGCTCAGCGGCGGGCAAGTGCAGTTTGATTCTGGATTTGTAGCACCCGGGGGGCTCCGTCTACGGGTTTATCCTGCAGGCGCGGGTACGGTGAAGTATGGAGTATGCGTCTTTCGCCGGGGCGGTGGCATTAGTGCACAAAGCGGGGAGGCGGACATGGAGTCCGCGTTTTGGCTACTCCCGATCCACCCATCGAGTTTCCCGATGTTAGGGTTTTACTTCGAGGGCGGTTACTTCATTGACAGGTGTTGGCCAATGGGGTGGCGCGGGGTCCTGTGCCTTTGGCGAGGCATTCGGTACGTGTATTTATTGGGCCACATCGAGCCATACCGCTTGCGAGGCTTCGTTGCATTACCTGGACGAATTTTATTTGCGGGTCGGGGTGACTCGGACGACTGTCCACGGCGGTTGCAGGGTTTCCTGAGGACCACGGAGCGGTTTGGCGCACCCATTGTGCGGGCCTGGCCGGAGGGGCAGGTCACCAAGTTGACCTTCCTGGGTATTGAATTGGACTCGGACGCCATGGAGACGGCCGGCCAGCGGCGGGCCTTGGTGCGCATGATTACAAGGGCGGCGGAGGTTGCCCTGCGCCAGTTGTAGTATCTCCTCTGTCCCTTGAATTTCCCCGGGCGGGTGTTCCCCGGGGGGTCGTCGCCTGTCTGCTAGGACGCCGGGGACTCGGCCGGGGCTTCCCTTCCTGGGGTGTCGCGACCGGTGCAGGAGGAGTTGGGAGTATGGGAGGACTTCTTGCGCTTGTTCAACGGGATCTGGATGATGCCCGAGCCGGGAGTGTCCGATGTGGACAGGGAATTGTATACGGACGCGGCAGGGGCATCGGGTTGCGGCCTATACTTTCGGGGCCCGTGGTGCGCGGAGTCCTGGCCAGCGTCATGGATAAAGGAGGGCGTGGGGCGGAACCTGACCTTCTTGGAATTGTTTCCTGTCCGGGGGCGCTGACCCTCTGGGGGGAGGACCTAGCTTGGTAACAGGTAGTCCGGTGGTGTGACACTTAGGCGTCGTGCAGGTCTGTCCTAGGGTACCTTCATCATCGCGGGTCATGGTCTTGTTGCGCCTGTTGTGGAATGCGACTTGGAGAGCGTGGCTCGTCCTGGGGGCCCTGCACATCTCTCTCGTTTTCTGTGGGACGCCTTCCGGGAGGCGGCGCCTGGCGGGGTGAGCGGGTCCCGGTGCACCTGTGGCACCTGGGGGCGGTGACCAATGGGAGTTGATCCAGCGATCAGCTAGGCTAGGGGGGGGGCCTTTCTTGGGGCACACGGATGGTTCCCCTCTTACCAGGTATCAATTCGTGACGGTCCTGCGAGGAGCGGTGTTGCTCTTGGGGTGGGCTGCGACTCGGTACACGTCGCGTTCGTTGCACGTCGCATTCGTTGCGTGTCGGGGCGGCCACAACGGCGGCGGAGATGTTGGCCGGCCGTGCGGATGCCAGCTTCGGGTAGGGGGAAGTCGGAGGTTTTAGGGTGTCTGTGGGACCTGATGCATCCGGCTGGTCGGGGAGGCGTCACGGAATTGCTGTTGACGGGTCTGTTTGTCTTGCAGATCGGGCTCGGGAGGTGTCACGTACGGAGTGTGCCTGGATGGTGGGTCACTCCTTTCTTCAGCGAGCCTAACGACGGGCTGAGAGGAGGCCTCATGGGCATGCATGTGAATCGTGCAGACGTCCGAGTGCGCTGGTGGGAACTGGGGGGGTGAAATGGGGCGAATTGTGGCCATTGTGCAAGGCAATATTAACAGATGGGGGGTCCCAGGTTGACCTGTGGAGACTTAATCATTGAACGTCAAATTGGGAAATGGTGGGTGCGGGAGGAAGGGTTCTGGCTTAGACATCAGTGGTCCTGGGTAGTACTGGAGGGGTTCCTTTGTTGGGACGGGGTGCACCGTTCCGGAGTAGGGTTAGCTCTGTTTAATAATGCCTTCGACAGCCGATGTGTTAAATGAAGGGGCCGCAGTGGGGGTACAAAGGCCGTAAACGCGGCAAGCAAAGAACCCTCCGCCTTTGGTGGCGGAAAACCCGAGCCATATGTTGTATTTGTGTATTGGAATAATGTAATGGACTGTTCGGAGGAGGAGGAGGAATGCCCGTGTAACTTGGGGCCGTTACACGGGAAGGCCTAAAGAGCAAGGGGGGGGCCGATGCTCAGGCCGCAAGCTTACCCTCGCTAATGCCGTGGCGGGGTAAGTGGGGGGGGGGGGGGGGGGGGGAAATCGCTAGCTTACCACCGGGACGCGGTGGTAAGCGAAGAAGAGGAGGCGGCCAAGGAGGGGGAGGGGGCATTGTTATTTGGATGCATATTAAGATAGTGGCTCGGGTTAGGTTAATAACTGCGGCCTTTGTTAATACCATACAGTTGTCAAGTATTTTATTACAAGGGGGGGGGGGGGAGAGGGTGGACCTGCAGCTGCCGGAACGAATGTCTCGAGTCCCGAGGTTATAAGAAACGACCCTGGCTAGTCCGGGGTCGTTGACGGTAACCTGGGCGCGAGCAGGGACGGCGGCGAAGAAGTGGGGCGGGGAGAAGAAAGAGGGAGGTAAAGGGGGGGGAAACCAGTCAGGCGGGTTACACCAATGGGAGGCGGTGAAAGTCAAAAGCTGTCCTCCCATTGGTGTACCGTCGGGGGCACTCAGAAGTCAGGCCAGGCTGACTGGCAGTTGGGAAACAGGCAGCGGAGCAAGCGGAGGGTTCTTTGCTTCCCGCCCTCCCTCCCTTTGGATGTTGTGTTTTGTGGTGTATATTGGTGCATGTCGCAGTTGGAGGCGGAAAACCCGAGCCATATGTTGTATTTGTGTATTGGAATAATGTAATGGACTGTTCGGAGGAGGAGGAGGAATGCCCGTGTAACTTGAGGCCGTTACACGGGAAGGCCTAAAGAGCAAGGGGGGGGGCCGATGCTCAGGCCGCAAGCTTACCCTCGCTAATGCCGTGGCGGGGTAAGTGGGGAGGGGGGGGGGGGGAATCGCTAGCTTACCACCGGGACGCGGTGGTAAGCGAAGAAGAGGAGGCGGCCAAGGAGGGGGAGGGGGCATTGTTATTTGGATGCATATTAAGATAGTGGCTCGGGTTAGGTTAATAAACTGCGGCCTTTGTTAATACCATACAGTTGTCAAGTATTTTATTACAAGGGGGGGGGGGGGGGGAGAGGGCGGACCTGCAGCTGCCGGAACGAATGTCTCGTGTCCCGAGGTTACTACCTCTGTGCTAAACAATGATATTTAATGCATGCTAACACCAAAACTTTATCTCCACCTGCATGTATTTTAACTGCTGATTGCAACTGATATAAAAGAGCTAATCTAACAGGAAGTAGATTGAGGCAGGGCACAAACAGAGGGGAAGGAGAGCGGAACATTATTCCTCTTGTTAAGAAATATTTAAAAAATTGGTCCCTTACTTTTATCTCAGTCGAGGCAGTAGTGAGAGGAACAATAGGAATATCAATCTGCAGATAGGCAGCTCAGACTTCAGAGTTCTTCTGTGAGACTTCCAGATTATTTGCAAATCTTTCTGCCTCCTGGATGTAGTCCCAGCATTGCAGCCCCAGGTCTCCTGAATAGTGGGGCTGCAGGTGGCAAGGTTCAGACCTTGGCTTACCTCTGTGCTGCATCAGCAGTGCAGGGCCAGAAAGTAATGCATTCACTCATGGTTTCCTGTCCTGCCTTCAGCATTCATACATAAATTTTCAGCTATTTATCTCATTTGCATATGCATTCGTTTACCATGCAGTAACACTAACATATGTGCAAATGAGAATTTGACATGGGTGTTAGGTAAACCCCTCTTGTCCTTTACTCCATAGGTCCCATGGACCACTATTGGTAGTTTTAGTCTGGATGCTCAGATTTAGACCTCTATAAACAATCCAGGTGTTGGCTGAGAATTACTAAATATCAACAACAAAAAAGATCCAGCTCAATGAAAAGGAGTGTTTGTTGGAGCTCTGGGAATACCTCATATAGGGCCACTGAGGGCTACAAGCTAGTGCATACAGCTCTAGAAGGCGCTAGGGCTTTTTAATCATTGGAATCCCAGAGTTGATGATTCTTAGAAAAGCTATCATATGTGTATTACTAGTTCTGTAGAGTTCAATTCTGAAGCTGCCAGTGTGTTATAGCATAGAACTTCTTATGCATACTGCATGGTGTCCGACATTGCAATGTTTCGGGTAGTCCTTCTTCAGGGAAACCGAATGGTTGGATGCCAGCGGGTGCAACTGGTAAGCAACTTGTTGTTGTAAAGCGGTCAATGCGATGAGACCTTTAAATATGGCATGCGGTGCGATCCTACTGCATATACCGGGTCCATCATTGACGTTGGCATTGACACATTGACCGCTTTACAACAACAAATTGCTTACCAGTTGCACCCGCCGGCATCCAACCATTCGGTTTCCCTGAAGAAGGACTACCCGAAACATTGCAATGTCGGACACCATGCAGTATGCATAAGAAGTTCTATGCTATAACACACTGGCAGCTTCAGAATTGAACTCTACAAAACTGGTAATACACATATGATAGCTTTTCTAAGAATCATCAACTCTGGGATTCCAATGATTAAAAAGCCCTAGCGCCTTCTAGAGCTGTATGCACTAGCTTGTAGCCCTCCCCTCAGTGGCCCTATATAAGGTATTCCCAGAGCTTCAACAAACACTCCCTTTCATTGAGCTGGATCTTTTTTGTTGTTCAAATTTAGACCTCGCCATTGCAGCAGCCTCTGACCCCCTCCTCTGCAGTAACCTCTGGCATTAACCTTTTTAAATGTAATTCTCTTTACTGCATAAAGCTCTGTGTGACCCATGATCTGTAGCTGTAATTTTGATCACGTCATTTGGACTGACTAATTTTCACCTGCAAATGAATTCATTTCAAGTTTGGGATTTTACTAGTAAGCTCTTTACAGTGATAAACCCACTGGAAATGCTCTCCTATTTGAGCATAGAAATTATGCTTCAGCAAGAATACTTGGCCCTCATGCCACCTCTCAAGCAATTGTATCTCAGCAGCGCATGAAGCATGACCTTTCAGTCTGAGGACAGCAACAACAACAAAAAGTTACAATATACCCCTAGTTTAACTTTCTCTGTTTTAAAATTTCTGAACGTGAAAAGGAAATGTTCTTGTGAATTCATAACCCACACGTTTTGAATCATGTGCTCACCGTAAGAGGTCAACAAAGGAAATGTTTAACCACTGTGGTCATTTGACAGCTTCTAATCAAGCATGCCATAAGCTTCGAGCAGGTTTCAGTCTGGATGATTTTCTTACGTTTGATACCAGAAGTGATAATATTTATGAGAAGCAAACTGTTCTGTAAAACCTTAAAACAACAGTCGCTTGACTGACAACTTGTTTACCAATGCAGCCCTTCTAATAGCCTGAGAAAAAGTCAGCAAAGCTGCAATACCCTAAACAGAAACAAAATGCAATTATTTGTAAAGAAATGCTGTTTTATACTGCAGTTCCAGCTGGCGGACTCATGTTTCACTTTATTAATAACTAGCTTACTGTATGCACTGATATCTTAATAAGACCAAGCAGGACATTGTCTTTACTAATTTTTAAATGGGCACCACGTTGGGTCCAAAAGGCTTGCTGGAGGGCCAACAAATTTCCTTCCAGCAACACTAATGACCAGTGTGTGCCGATGACATCATGTCCTCACCAGTCTCTCTCTGTCCCTTTCAATCCCCTCTACTTTGTGCGCACATGCTGTCTATTTCTTTCTCAACCCTGTCTCTGATCTCTGTCAAACCCCCTCACCTATTAGGGATGTGAATTGTTTTTTGACGATTTAAAAAATCGTCCGATATATTTTAAATCGTCAAAAATCGTTAGAGGCGCGATACAATAGGAATTCCCCCGATTTATCGTCAAAAATCGTAAATCGGGAGAATCGGGGGAAGGGGGAGGGGAAGGGGGAGGGCGGGAAAACCAGCACACTGTCACATGACAGGGCAAAGGTAGCGCCGGCGCCATTTCTATTAACGCAGCCGTGACCCGAGAGTGGAAGATCACATCGGGACCCCCCCCCACTGGACCCCAGGTAATTTAAAACATTTTGGGGGGTTCGGGAGGGTGCGGGATTTATTTTAAAGGTCAGGGTGGGTTTTAGGGTTGTTTTGGTGTGCCGGTTTTCCCACCCTCCCCCGATTTACGATTTAAAAAACAAAACAAAAACAAAACCGCAACGATCAGATTCCCTCCCCCCCCCAGCCAAAATCGATTGTTAAGACGATCGATCACATGAGTCACATCTCTATCACATATCACCAGCAGTCTTCCTCTCTCAGTCCCTGAGCAGCCTCCCTCTCTGTCAGCCCTCTCCTCCTCCTCCATTTACAGCAGACGCAGCCTCTCCCTCAACCTCGCCACAGCAGCAGCCTCTGAACCTCTACACGGCAGTAACCTCTGGCCTCTCCACACTCCCTTCCCACTGCAATAGCCTCTGATCCCCCCACCCCCCCCCCCCCCCCCAACACTCTCTCTCTCCCCACTGCAGCAGCAGCAGCTTCTGATCAGTCCACCCCTCCCTCCCTACTATAGCAGCAGCAGCCTCTGAACCCCCACCCGCTTCACAGCAGCAGCAGCAGCAGCCTCTCTCTCAACCTTCACCCCCCCCCCCCACCCTTCTGTGGTACTCTGCAGGGAGAGTGCAGGAGGCTGGCTGCCGCACAGGAATTTTCTTTTGTCTTGGCGCGCTGGCAATAACATCACCGCTGACTCCTCCCTCATTGCTGCCGCCTCTCTCCCATTGGCTGTCACTGCCTCCCCTGCTGCTCTTCAGCCAGCGTGAGCCCATTGAGACATCTCATTTGTGTCATTGGCCTGCACTGGAAATCTCCTCTTTGCCCCACAATGATGGGGGGAAAAATGCAAACTAGGAAGCCACAACATCAGTGGGGGTTGCACTAGAGGTCTGCAGGAGCCATCACTGGCCTGCAAGCTTTACCTTGAATAACACTGCAGTAGGGCTTGGCGAGAAAACTGAGAATCATTTTAGTTACAAATTACAGAGGAAAGTCTATTTTTAAATTAAGAGTTACTGTATATTTACTTTTTGTGTGCACAGTTACCTGTGTATTTCAGCATGCTACTGTCTATGTGAGAGGCACAGATATATATATACTGGCATTCTTGGAAATTAAAGGAACTTAAAGCAGTATTGACAGCTGACTCTTCTCCAAGTTGAAGAACCCCTAACCTCTTTAGCCTTTTCTCATTGGGGAATCGTTCCATTCCCTTTATCATTTTGGTTGTCCTTCTCTGTACTTTTTCTAGTTCCGCTATATCATTTTTGAGATGCGGCATCCAGAATAGTGCCCAATATTGTAGGTGTGATACAGAGGCTTTATGATAGTCTCCTTTTTATTCTCCATTCCTTTCCTAATAATTCCTAACATTCTATTAGCTTTACTTGACCTCTTCCTTGCACTGAGCCGAGGATTTCAATGTATTGTCTACAGTGACACCTAGATCCTTTCCTGGATGGTGACTCCTAATATGGAATTTAACATTGTGCTACTAAAGATCAGATTATTTTTTCCTATGTACATCACGTTGCACTTGTCCATATTAAATGTCATCTGCCATTTGGATATCTAATCTCCCAGTCTTACAAAGTCCTCCTGCAATTTCTCACAATACACTTGTGATTTGATAACTTGGAATAATTTTGTGTCCTCTGCAAAATTGATCATTTCACTCATTGTTCCCTTTTCCAGATCATTTATAAATATTTTAAAAAGCACTGGTCCCAGAACATATCCTTGGGTCACTCCATGATATACCTTTTTCCATTGAGAAAACTGACCATTTAGTCCTCCTCCGTTTCTTCTTTTAACCAGTTCACAATCTACAGAGGGACATTGCCTTCTGTCTTATGACTTTTTAATTTTTTCAGGAGTCTCTCATGAGGGACTTTGTTAAACACTTTGGGGCAGATTTTTAAAAAATACGTGAGGGCGTACTTTTGTTCGCGCACCAGGCGCGAACAAAAGTACGCTGGATTTTATAAGATACGCGCGTAGCCGCGCGTATCTTATAAAATCCGGGGTCAGCGCGCGCAAGGGGGTGCACATTTGTGCAACCTGCGCACGCCGAGCCCAGCACGAGCTGCATGTTCCCTTCGAGGCCGCTCCAATTTCGGAGCGGCCTCGGAGGGAACTTTTCTTCGCCCTCCCTTCCCCTACCTAACCCCCCCCCCCCGGCACTATGTAAACACCCCCCTTAACTTTGCGCGCGTCGCCGGCAGCCCCGCTCCGTCCTCCGGTCCCGGGGGCTGGTCCGGAGGCCTCGACCACACCCCCGGGCCGGCGCCACGCCCCCGGGCCCGCCCCCGAAATGCCGGGGCACGTCCCCGAAACGCCGCGTCGTTTCGGGAACGCACCCGGACACACACCCTCCCTCCCCTTTTCGAAAGCCCCGGGACTTACGCACGTCCCAGGGTTTTACGCGCGCCAGCGGCCTATGCAAAATAGGCGCACCGGCGCGCGAGGGCCCTGCGCACATAAATCCGGAAGGATTTACGCGCGCAGGCCTTTTAAAATCCGCCCCTTTCTGAAAATCCACTGGCTTACCATTAATGTTTAATATTTAAAAAAATTTATATGTAGCACCCTCCAAAGGTGCTGCATAATAGGCATAAAAATCAAACTAAAAGCCAACAAGTTACCATCAATATCAGTTCATTCAGTAGTCACCAGTGAAGTGTATGGTCTATGTCAAATAGGCATGGGGAGGCCCATATTCAGAAGCATTTAGACTGATAATTCAGAAGTTATCTGGCTAAATGAATATTTGGGCACGCATCTGGCTATCTTATTATCTGGCTACAATTTAGCCAGATAATTTGTGGGTGTTTAGGGGAGGAGTTATGTTAGCCAGCTAAGGGCCAGATTTATTAAGGCTTTTCTCCCATTTTGTGTCTATGGGAAAAACCCTTAGTGCCTCAGGTCCTAGGTTCTCCAGCTAACTGGATAACTTATCTGGCTATGTCTGCTCAGGCAAAGAGCTGTTCTTAGTCGGATAAAGTTACCTATATTCAATAGGGATGTGAATCGTTTTTGAACGATTAAAATTATCGTCAGATAATTTTAAAATCGTCCAAAATTGTTAGAGTGCAGATGCAATACAAATGCCCCCGATTTATCATCAGGGGCATTTGTATTGTATCGTTAAATAGGGCGCGAGAAAACCGGCACACCAAAAAAAACCCTAAAACCCACCCCGAACCTTTAAAAGAAATCCCCCACCCTCCCGAACCCCCCCAAAATGTTTTAAATTACTTGGGGTCCAGTGGGGGGGGTCCCGACGCTCTCTCTCTCTCTCTCTGGCCACGGCTACGTTGAGAAATGGCGCCGGTGGCCCTTTGCCCTTATCATGTGACAGGGCAAAGGTAGCACCGGCGCCATTTTGTTTCCTGGCTCCCGACGTCACGCCTGCTGGAGACCGCCCCCGGATCCCCGCTGGACCCCCAGGGACTTTTGGCCAGCTTGGGGGGGGGGCCTCCTGACCCCCACAAGACTTGCCAAAAGTCCAGCGGGGTCCGGGAGTGACCTCCTGCACGCGGGCCGTATTGCCAATCTTCAAAATGGCGCCGGCGCTACCTTTGCCCTCACTATGTCATACGGGCGATGGTCGCAGAATATCCTGCGTAATATGCAAACGCTTGTTGCGTACCTGGGGCGCACAGCGCGCCCAGCCCTCCAGCAAACGTCGGATCAAAAACCTCCCAACCGGGAACCCCCAACCATGCGCTCTCGCAAAGAAGGAGAACCCAGCTAGATGCCTATAAACTGCTGACCTAGAAACACCCAACCCCTTAGACGTTTCCACAAACCTCACCAGCAACTCGTCGGATACCGGACCCTATTGCCAGCCCTGACTAGCCAAGAAGGACACCACCTTATGTGTGGACTTCACATAGCAGTTCCAGGTTGAAGGAGCTAACGATGACCGGAACAGCATCCATGCTTCCGAGTGCCGAAGCTCCAAAGGAAAGGCGGCACCGACGCTCCCAGTAGATCCGCTTCTGGCACGAGCTCCCAGAACAAGGCCCACTTGCAACGAGAAAGAGAATCGGCGATAGAGTTAGCTACGCCTGGGACATGTCTGGCCCAAACCGTGATGTTCAATCCCATGCAACGTAGCACCAGCTCGCGCAGTAGGTCCGAAACCAAGATACACTTAGCAGCCCGCCTGTTGATCACCTCTACCACCCCCAGATTATCATACCAGAAGACCACTTTTTTGTCCCGCAATCTCGCACCCCAAAGCACAATGGACACCACTATCGGAAACAGTTCCAGGAATAAAATATTCCTGGTAACACCCGACTCCTGCCAGTCCCTCGGCCAAACTTCTGCACACCAAGATCCCCGGAAATAGGCGCCAAAACCCGCCGACCCGGCCGCATCAGTATAGAGCTCGACGTCGTGGTTAGATACCGCCACACCTTGCCACAATGAACAGCCATTAAAATCAACCAAGAAACGGTCCCATATCAATAAGTCTTCCCTCAACCGACGCGTAATTCGGATTCTATGGCCGCTTTTTCGCAATCCAGACATACTATGGCTCAACCGTCAGATGAACGCCCGGGCCATGGGGGTCACCCGACATGCAAGACTCCCTACTAACGACTGCATCTGACGCAGTTGCAACTTCTTGGCCCGCAGAGCCCGGGACACCAGATCCCGTAGTGCTGTCACCTTGGAAGTCGGCAGACGCGAGGTCATCGAGACCGAGTCCAACTCGATGCCCAAAAAGGCCAAACAAGTACAAGGGCCTTCAGTCTTACCCACAGCTAAAGGAATCCCGAATTCCGCCGCAGTTTCCTGGAAACACTGCAACAACTGGGAACACATCGTCGAAGACGCCGCCCCCACAAACAGGAAATCATCCAGGTAATGAACAAGAGTAGCTATCCCAGCCCGCTCCGCCACCACCCAATGGACAAAGGAGCTGAAGGCTTCAAAATAGGCACACGCAATGGAACAACCCATAGGCAGGCACCTATCAAAATAGAATTTGTCCTGAAAACGAAAGCCCAACAATGGAAAGCATTCGGGATGGATCTGGAGAAGCCGGAAAGCAGACTCAATGTCCACCTTAGCCATCAATGCCCCCACGCCACAACGACGAACCATAGCCACTGCTGCCTCGAAGGAAACGTACCGCACCGTACAGAGATCCTGCGGGATGTGATCATTTATGGACATACCCTCTGGGAAGGAAAGGTTGTGAATCAGCCGGAACTTACCCGGCTCTTTCTTCGGTACTACAGCCAAAGGGGAGAAAACCATACCATCCATCGGGGGGGTCGGGAAAGGACCCCCAATCCGCCCCAAAGCAATCTCGCTTTGCAACTTGGCCAAGACCACGTGAGCCAGTTTACGAACTGATGGACAATTGCTACCTCCACCCACCCCCACCGGACCCACGAAGGGGATAAGAAATTCTTGTTCAAAACCCACCCGCAACAAATTAGCATCCGCCACTTTTGGGTACCTATCCAACCAAGACTGCATGGCATCCAGGCGGACTGGGGTAGGAGCCACCCTCGAAACATCACTTAGGAGGGTTCTTGGGAATGACTCCCCCCCGACCCCACCAGCCAATCGCTAGGGACACTTGGACGCAGGATGCCCCTGACCGCACCCGGAGCATGCATGCCGGAACTTGCAATCGGGAAAACTGCATCCCGAATGATTGTACTTCCAGCACACATCGGGGAAGGCAACCCCCGCATGACTGCCGCCCATGGAGGCGGCCCCAGACCGAAAGGGCCGCACCCTAGAAACACCAGCAGACTTACCTGCGTCTGCAGAGGAAGAATATCCTATCTTGGAACCCATCTGGGTTAACCACAACCCGACATCCCTGGTCCCCCAAGCCATGTGCTTGTTTTCCTCCATTAAGTCGCGAAATCGCTCATCATAATTGAGCCATGACCATCCCTCGTACACTCTGCTGGCGTCCAAAATGGCATCCGCATAAGCCAGCAACTGCCCATACTGGGAAGGATCGTGATGACCCAGCACGCTGGCCAGCCGAAGGAAAGAGCGGGTCCAATTCAACACATTACGCGCCACCCAGCAATCTCCCCCCTGCGGCCTATCACCCCCCCGCCGACTTTTCTTAGCCTTCCTCCTACCCTGGCGGCCCTCGAGCAGAAGGAAAATATCAATGTATTTTCTCTGCCTAATTTTCCACCTAAGGGATCTCGGAACATCCTCCCACAGCTCAGATAAACTGACGAGAGCAGGGGACCCCCTTTCCAGGGCCTGTCCGGATGCTCCCCCGACCTGTGTACCAGTGCCCTGCCCCGCCACCTCGGAGGATGCCGACGAGGAGGACGAGGAAGAAGAAGAAGAAGTGGAAGAGCTGGAGCGGGATCGTTTCTTCTTACGCCGAGACCGCTCACGTTTCTTAGCAGCCCCAGCACTAACCTCCGCAGGCGCCCCGACTGCAACCGAAGAAGCAGCGGCCACATCACTCATGCTGACACTCGTCGCTATGACACCCACATCAGACACATGTAACTCACCAATCTGACTGCTGGTACCACTGGAATCGACTGAAACTGGAGCCTCGGAACCCGATGCATGCCGCCCACTGGTAGGACCACTCATGCCGACTGACGCTCTCACAGGTCCAGGCACGCTGGCAGCCGCAGAGAAGGGATCATTGCGCCATTCCTCCTGTCGCGAAGGACCTGGCCCGTCGTCCACTCCGCCAGCCGGAAGAACCTGTGAATACAAATCAGAAGCAGCAACCACAGGCCCAGCCGACCCGGTACCGCCCTGACACGCCCGAGGCCCTTCAAAGAAGTAAGGACAACCCCGTGGACCATCACCCGAAGAGATCTGGACCTGCATACCCCTCCAAGGGCCTGAATTAACACCCCAAGGTGGGACTGCGGGAGCAGGAAACCACCCAGCTGGACAGCCGTACCAAGACGGTGAAGGGCCCCCAAACCATGTAGGGTAAAAGGGGGCACAACTATCCCCCTGGCCCCAACCCTGTGGTGTGCCCCTGCCGGCAGACCACCAGTCAGTGACCAATCTCGGAGCCAGACTAAGGCCCTGAGCCCCAGAATGACCTGCCCCCGGGGAACAAGAGGGGGCCCCCCCAGTAGGATCAGCAGGAGTGGATCGGACATCGGTCCCACTGACACCTATTCCTGGAACAGGACCCGCAACCGAAGCCCCAGGAGCCCCTACCCTGGAAAAACTGGAGGGCGTCCAACCAGAACGCCCAACCGGGGGGGCCTGACCACCAACACCAGCCCCTTCCGCCAACGAAGAGCCCACGACCAGGCCCTGCCCGGTCGTGGGCTCGAGGGATCAGGCACGAGGATCAGGCACAAGAGAAGGCAGAACAGCCTCATTACCTACAGCTCTGCCCGCTGCAGCACCAGACATCTCCGTGTGCACAGGCACTGGAGCTGCTGGCTGCTGAAAAGGATTGCAAGGGGAAGGAGAAGGGGCGGGAGCATGCAGAACAGCCCTGTTAGAGCCCCATTTACTGCCCGGCAAGGCAGTCGAACCTCTCCGCACCCGGGAACGAGGGGCCCGCCCCTTAGTTGCGCTCACACTTGCACTCACCGCCAAGCCAACTGCCTCCGCTCCCAGATCGCCGCCACGGACATCAGGCTCTGCACCCTCCAAAACGTCTGACGCCATCGCCGCTTCCTCAGACACCATCACGCTCGCAGTACGCTACCGATGTGCTGCCACTGGAACTGCCACCACCGTACCTACTTGCCAACAGAAACCGCAGAAAGAGAACCAAACACCCCCCCCCCTTTTACCAACGGGACCACGATGCAGAGCCAGATGCCCAGCCGTGAAGAGAGGCAGAACAGGAGGATTCACATAATCCTTCTATCACCTCCTCCCCCCTCCCCTTCACTAAGCCATCGGGAGCCAATCAACTCCCTCCACGATGTGGTTCAAAGAACCACCCAATCCTAGTGCAGCAAATTGCACGAGGGCTCGGGTGACCATCTGGTCAAAAAACAGCTCCCCCCCCCCCCCCCCCAGCACAGCAGCGACCAGGCTTGCATCAGCGAGCCTGGCGCCATATTATCCTGGCCAGGCAGGCATGCAGCCTGCCCGACCTCGCATTGTGCATTGAATGAAAAAGAACTTTCTCCTTTGCTTCCTAGATACAGTGGTTGCTGATCCTGCAGCTTTGAAACTCACAAATTTTGGCTCCTCTTCATCCTTGGATTGTTTCTGCACTTTCAGGGTCACCTACTGGTTCTTCAGCTCAAGCAAAGGTGGGATTGGGGGTGAGGATTCTACAGGCATTGATAACTGGGTAATAGAATCACCATTGTGGATTTCTAGCACCTCTCTAGAGATCCTTGAACAAAAGATTTGCAGAGGCTTGAGATTTCCTCCCTTTGAAGAAAAAAACAAAAGCAAAGGGGAATCTTTCTCACTACCATAAAATAGTAGAAAATCACTATGAAATAGGCCATCTCTGTCATTGTGAAAAGACAGATGGCCTTCCCACTGGAGAACTGAGAAGTTAGAGAAATGATTTCAGAGAGCAGGCCAGCACCCTTGTGCCTTTCTTCATTTCTCCAGGATATCAAACTTCATTTACTGACTCGTGGAGACACTTATATAGACACTGAGAGGAAAGAGCCTAACCTGGGGGGGGGGGGGGGGTGCAGGGGATGGACTATGTCAATAACTCAATGGTCAATGGTTAGTTAAACACACCGTATCACACCTACTGCTGGAAATTTCCATGTTAGCGTATGGTAAAGGCCTAACAGTCTTACATGTAGTGAATGGAAATTACATATTATAGTAGAGATGTGAATCGTGTCCTCGATCGTCTTAACGATCGATTTCGGCTGGGAGGGGGAGGGAATCGTATTGTTGCCGTTTGGGTGTGTAAACTATCGTGAAAAATCGTTAAAATCGTGAGCAGGCACACTAAACCCCCCTAAAACCCACCCCGACCCTTTAAATTAAATCCTCCACCCTCCCGAACCCCCCCCAAATGCTTTAAATTACCTGGGGATCCGGCGGTGGTCCAGAACGGCGGCGGTCCGGAACGGCCCCCTCAAAAGAATCGTGTTGTCTTCAGCCGGCGCCATTTTTCAAAATGGCCGCCGCAAAATGGCGGCGGCCATAGACAAAAACGATTCGACGCAGGAGGTCGTTCCGGACCCCCGCTGGACTTTTGGCAAGTCTTGTGGGGGTCAGGAGGCACCCCCAAGCTGGCCAAAATTTTCCTGGGAGTCCAGCGGGGTTCCGGGAGCGATTTCTTGCCGCAAATCGTTTTCGTACGGAAAATGGCGCCGGCAGGAGATCGACTGCAGGAGGTCGTTCAGCGGGGGTTCCGTACGAAAACGATTCGCGGCAAGAAATCGCTCCCGGAACCCCGCTGGACTCCCAGGAAAATTTTGGCCAGCTTGGGGGGGCCTCCTGACCCCCACAAGACTTGCCAAAAGTCCAGCGGGGGTCCGGAACGACCTCCTGCGTCGAATCGTTTTTGTCTATGGCCGCCGCCATATTGTGACGGCCATTTTGAAAAATGGCGCCGGCTGAAGACAACACGATTCTATTGAGGGGGCCGTTCCGGACCGCCGCCGTTCTGGACCACCGCCGGATCCCCAGGTAATTTAAAGCATTGGGGGGGGGGTTCGGGAGGGTGGGGGATTTAATTTAAAGGGTCGGGGGTGGGTTTTAGGGGGTTTTAGTGTGCCGGTTTTCCTGCCCTCCCCCTTCCCCCGATTTATGATTTTTTAACGATAAATCGGGGGAATTGGTATTGTATCGTGGCCCTAACGATTTTTTGACGATTTAAAATATATCGGACGATATTTTAAATCGTCAAAAAACGATTCACATCCCTATATTATAGCAATGTTTTGGATATATACAGAGAAGGAGAGGAGTTATATGTGTCCCCAAGGTTGCAGACTGAGCTGACTGGGAGAATGACAGTGTTTTCCATTGATATAGAAAAAAATGGAAGAAGGATCAAGGGATTGGGAGCAAGGATTACAACATTTGCATTGGCCTACTAAGAGCAATAATCAAAGCCATTTCCCAGGGAAGACAGTGTTTGCGCCTGAAGAAACAGGCTTTTTGAAAATTTCCCACCCTCTATGCAGGTGAAAGGGCATGTGTTGTTGAACAACATACATACTTTTACCCATATGCTCTGAAGGCATTCCCACAGATGGGATTAGGTTGGAAGAAGCAACAACGCACATAGTTTTGGATTTTCAAATCTTCATGCATTATTTTGCATGGAAATATTACCTGCAGCAAAAGCAGGTCCAAACAGGGGTGGTTCTATATTGAGGCAGGGTGAGGCAGCCGCATCAGGCAGCAGAATTTTTAGGTGGCAAAAAATGTCACTCTCAGAATGCCCTTGTGGCATCCATGTCACACTGCCTGCCAATGCTCCCTCTAAGCTGCGTGGAGGCACAGGCAGCTTAGAGGGACCTGCATACCCCTCCAAGGGCCTGAATTAACACCCCAAGGTGGGACTGCGGGAGCAGGAAACCACCCAGCTGGACAGCCGTACCAAGACGGTGAAGGGCCCCCAAACCATGTAGGGTAAAAGGGGGCGCAACTATCCCCCTGGCGCACACACATTTTCTGGAGGCTGCGCACAACTTTTCTACCCCTGTGCAGTAAAACCGGCCGGGCCATGGTGGAGCTCATCCCACCACAGCCCAAAGCACAGACAAGACCCCCAAAGTTTCAGGTGCCAGGCAGTATTAAAAACTCACAAGAGTAGCACTTTCTCTATGCTGATCTCACGATGCACGACATCAGCATGAAGGAAGTGCTAGCCTTACAAATTTTTAATATTGCGGGGCCTTCACAGAGGAGGCAGCAGAACAGGCTTCAGTGCCAGTAGTAGTGATTGGCTCCTCACCAACAGCTACTAGTGTATAGCGCACTGACAGTGGCAGCAGAGTGAGAGAGACTTTTGGCAAAAGAAAGAGGGGGCCTTCCTTAAGTATCTGTATGTGTAGGAATGGGAGCTTGCCTAGGTGTGTGTGAATAAATGGGTGCCTGCCTGGGGGTCTGTTTGTGTGAGAATGTGTGCCTGCCTGGGGTCTCTGTGAAAATGGGTTTCTGCTGGTGGGTCTGTCAATCTGTGTGTGTGTGTGTGTATGTGTGTGTGTGTGTGTGTGTGTGTGTGTGAAATAATTGGGTGTCTGCCTGGGGATCTGTGTGTATGTGTGTGAGAGATGAATGTGCTCCTGCCTGGGGGGGGTGGTGTCTCTCAATGTATTTGTTTGTGAGTGTGAGAATGAATGGGTGCCTACCTGGGGTCTTTGGGAGCTTGCTTGGGTGTATGTGTGAGAGAATGAATGGGAGCTTGCCTGGATGTATGTGTGTATGTGTGAGGGAGCCAGTGAGAGTGAGTATGTGTGTGTGTAGGTGAGAGAGACAGCATGGGTGTTTGTGTGAGAGAGAGAGCCTGTGTGTGAGAGAGGGAGACAGCATGTGAGAGAACCGGTGTGTATGTATGAGAGAGAACATGTGAAAGTGAAAGCCATGTATAAGCCACAGCATGTAAGAGTGGGAGCCTGTATGTGTGAGAGCATTTGAGAGAAAGACACAGCACAGAATGTATGTTTGAAGGAGGAAGATAAGAAGGCAGATAGAGAGAGAAGAAACAGAGAAAAAAAAAAAAGAGGTCCTGTAAAAGGAATTGGGAAAAGATCAGAAAGGGATAGTGGAAAAAAAAAAAGCCTAGGACCAACCAATTAGAGAAATAAGACCAGACAACAAAGGTAAAAAAAAATATTTTCAATTTTTATTGATTGGCATATGTTATCTTTGGGAATGTGCATTACATATTTGTATTTTGTTCTTTCTTCAGTATTCCACTGTTCAGAGTCTGGTTTCTCGGGCTTTCCATTTTACTTTTGTCTGCCTGTTTCTGTTTCTAATTTGTAGTCCCTTATTCTGTATTGGATAAGATTCTATCTGTGTTTTGCATGTGCGACTGAGGTGCAGTATGGCTACTGGCATGCAGTTTTTCGGTGGGGCTTTGGAGCAATAGGTGGTAGGGGTGTGCATTCGTTTGCAACGTATTGGTAATCCGCAACATATATACCATATTTGTTGTATTCGTGGGGGGTCGCGAAATGTATGGCGAACCCCCACAAATACAACGTATCACTAATGAATAACCCCCCACACTCCTGACCCCCCCAAGACTTGCCAAAAGTCCCTGGTGGTCCAGCAGGGGTCCTGGAACAATGGACAGCCGGTGCCATCTTGTGCTCCTACCATGTGACAGGGGCTGACCAATGGCACCGGTAGCCCCTGTGACATAGTAAGGGCAAAGGCTATCGGCGCCATTTTGAATACCGGCAGCCGACAGCCCGATAACAGGAGATCGATCCAGGACCCCTGCTGGACCACCAGGGACTTTTGGCACGTCTTGGGAGGGTCAGGAGGGTGGGGGTTGTAGTTAATTAAATTAAAAGGTTGGGATGGGTTTTTTTGGGGGGAAACAAATACATATGTAACTAATGAATGGATCGGGGTCCCCCGAGAACAGATGCAATGGATTTAGGTCCCAACGAATACGAATACTGAATGGGACGAATCCATCCCTGCTGCACATCCCTAGTAGGTGGTGTATTAGTGTTCTAGGGCATGATATAATATTTGCATTGCTGCCATGTTATAGATAAGGCTGAGTCTTGAGATAGTGCTGCTATGGTATGCTATGGCAAGGGTCTGGGTATCTTTTTTTTTTGGAGGGGTTTGGCAGTGAAGGGTTTGCAGTTACTGAGATGAGTGTGTGTGTGGAAGAAGGTGGGTGGGGTAAGACTGTAAATGAAAGTGACCGGTCATGGGGGGAATTCATAGTAACTGCTGAGAGAGAAAGACTGCCTTAGGGGAAGGGGATGACAGTGACTGGAGAGAGACAGAAACTGCTCTTGGGGTGACAGTGACATGAGAGAAAGACTGGTCTTGGGGTGGGTGACAGTGACAAGTGAGATACTGGTCTGGGGGAGGGTTAATAGTGATAAGAGAGACTGGTCTGGGGGAGGGGTGACATTGATGAAAGAGACTGGTCTGGGGGGAGGGGTTACAGTTGCAAAACATAGACTGGTCTGGGGAAAAAGGTGGCAATGACCAGTGAGAGAAAATGGAGAGTGAGCAGTGATAGCCTATGGGTAGAACATGCTGGTGGTCACCCTGGGCAGAATTACCTATCCTGTTGTGACTCAAAGAGAGGCCTGGTGGGGCTGCAGCAGACCCCATCCCAATGTGACCTGAAGAGACAGGGATGTCCTGAGAGTGTGAGCTTGTGTGTGTGTGTGTGTGTATGTGTGTGTGTGTGTGTGTGTGAATGAGTGTGTGTTTGTATGCATGCGAAAGAGTGAGTCTGTGTGCATGTGTATGCTGGAGAATGAGACCCTGTATATGTGTGTATGTGTGTATGAGAGCATGAGAGCCTTTGGTGTGTGCATGGGTGTGTGTGCACAAGACAGCCTGTATGCATGTGTGTGAGAGAGCCTGTGTATATGTGGACGTGTGAGAGAAAGCCCTTATGCAGGTGTACATGGTGGTGTGCCTGAGAGCCTGCATGCATGTGTGATTGTGTTTGGTGGGGTGTGCAAGAGATCCTATGTGAATGTTATTAGCATGATGTGCGTGAGAGCCTGTGTATGTGAGCAGACGTGTGTATGTTTGTGTGGTTCCCCTCCTCCAATCCACAACAAATTTAGGCCTGGATTTTTTAAGTTCGCAGACCTTAGAAAATCCGGCGGTAACGGGAGCGGGGTGGCGAAGCGGGGGCCGGGCCTGCGAAAGCTGGCAGCGATCGCACCTCCGCGGTGCGATTGCTGCCGGCTTTCACACCCAAGAGTGCCATCATAAAAGGTGGTGCTATTGGGTGCGAAACTGGTGGCAAAAAGGGCCCTTACCTTTTCGCCGTCAGCGATGTCTTCGTGGCGTCCGCCCCGGTGCCACCCCGACTCCTCCCCTTCCGGTGCGGATGCCGCCCAGAACCCACTCCCATCTAGGTATCGCACGCGAAAAGTCCCTTTTTGCGTGTGTGATCTCTTTTGAAAATGACCCCCTTAGGGTGACTGGAAATCAAAAGATATCAGGTATGGAGAGTGGGGAATTTTTTTTATTCTTATTAGATTTAATTGATGAATGTTATTTGATGTGTCTGTTTTTAAATATTTTATTGATTTTTGAGAATATTTAAACATTTTTTTGATTTCCTGTTCATCAGCCATTTTCAAATATTTATTCTATTAGTATAGTTTTACTATAATGATTAATGTTATATTTCTTGATTTTATTATTGTTTTATGAGGAATGCTGATGTTTCTGTTTTTCCATTGTTGCACTGCATAAAGGTCTGGCTTCATGCAGTTTCCAGTTCAGTTTTTGTCTGCACATTTCAGTTTATATTTTATTGTATATTTGGTGCTGATCTGTCTGCATTCTACATGTGTCATCGAAGCAACGTATTCTGTTGGCATGTAGTTTCTGTGTAGGGATCTAGCAGCCTGGCTTATTCCTAACAGGAGGTGTATTGGTGTTTTAGAACCTGGTGTAATATTTGTAGTGTTGTCTTTTCAAAGGTAGGGGTATTACTGCTTGAGTGCTGGCATTTAGTGCTGTTTTAGTATGGGAGGTTTATTTATTTATTTGAAATATTTCTAGGATGCTTATAGCAAACATATTGTTCTAAGCAGATTACAGTATAAACATAAAATCCATCAACATAATAGGTTTACTATACTATCATTGTTATTTATTTTACTCATGGATTTTGAGGGCCAAGCCCACATCAAATATACTTTACAATAAGCCTAATACCAAATGTCTTTTTCACAAGGTTTTCTGGTTGGCACCAATGCAGTGTATGTACAAATAATATACATGTTGCTGTGATATTTTTACCTCTGAAGACCTTGAATATTTTTTTTCATGTACAACCTGTTATTATAAATGCACAGTTTTTAATTGTGTGTGGTGAGGGCTAGTGTGTAAAGTTTGCTTAGTGTGCTTGGTATCCTTGCACTGACCCAATGAGAGCGTGCCACACCCCCCCCCCCCACCCCACTATTCACCCATTTCCCACTTCTCCAGAGGGAAAATGCTACGGAAATGTGGGAGGCAGGTTGTAGTGTTCCTGGGAGTGTAGCAGGGTTACCAGCTTCCAAGAAATATCATCAGTGATACACTGTCTACCATTTCTTTGGGAATTCTGACCATTGCTTCCATCTTCTGTCGCAAAGGGCCAGACTCCCAGGGGACCCTCTCCCCCCCTTCCCCCCCCCCCCCCCATGACCTTCTCGATGATTTCACCTATGCTGTGCCTTTGGGGGTGGGGGGTGGGGAAGATGCCATCTCATCCCTCGCCTCAGGCAGTAGATTGCCTTGAGCTGCCCCTGGGTGCAAATCTCTGCAGGTAGCTTTCCCCACAGCAAACAAACTCTGGAGGGTATAAACTACCTTTGGTATTTGAACCAATGCAGGCAGTTTGATTATTGCCTCCAGTAAACTTAAGGTACCAATCAGACATTCAGTAGAGATATAGGTCTTCCTAAATACAGTACATAGTGTTGTGGAAGAAGATCAAAGCACCATGAGAACAAGTGTAGAGAGAAGGGAAGAAGTCCAAGGAAGAACTAGACGCACACGGACAGAAAAGGATACCCTAAAAATGCAATAGTAGTAAGAGGAAAACCAAGATAGTGTGAAGTCCCAGTACCCAAATGAGGATATATTATCAATGAGGACATGATGACAATTAGTGGTATTGACAGCAGCAGATAAGTGCAGAAGAATGGGCTCCTGGCCTTAGCCATGAAGAAGTTGCTAGAGAAGGGCTGCCTCCATGAAATGTAGCGAGCAGAAGCCAGATTGGAGTGGTTTAGTCCCTTCTTTGAAGGTGAAGTGGATAAATTAATATCAGGTAGCTATAGGCTAGTTCCCCCTGCCGGCAGTGGAAGAAAGCTGATACTAGAAAAAGGAGGAGGTAAGTGTTCCTCCTCCTGCAGGGAGTGCAGGGGGATATTTGGACGGGGATCAGGGGATTCAGGGTGGGAGGGAGAAGGTTCAGGGTAGGGACTTTTTTCCAACTTGGTATGTGGAGGTGTGGGAAGTGATCACGGCAATGGGGAGTTTTTCTAACATCTGTACTTGAGAGGAGAGAGGGTATTTGGACTAATGAAGATACTTTATTTCTATAGTGGTAATTCAGGGGGATAGTGGGAGGGTGTTTAGGCCAACAGAGAGATTTTATTTCTATGTTGCAACTTTTGGAGGGATGGTGGGAAAGTGATCAGGTCAGCAGGATAATTTTTTAAACATCAAGACTGCAGTGAGTGAAGAGTTCCTAGAGAGGGCTTAGCTGGCAAGCACTGATCTTTGGCATTAGCTGGTTAAATTTCGGCAGCCATGATTTTCAAGTGAAATCAGCTTAACTTAGCTGGCCAAATTTTGGCCAGCTTTCAGGGTCATTCTTCAAATCGTGACTGGCCGTTATCGCGATAACGCCCTAACTCACGCAATAACAACCGTGTCGCGACTATAAAATTTAAAGGAGGGAAAGGAGAGGGGTTTGGGTGGGATTTTAAAAAGTGTAGGACTCGGTAGTGCTGGGGACGATAAAGTTTTACACATTATCACCGGCAGTATCCATTGGTGCTAAGGGGGCAAAAGTGTGCGGCATGCCGTCAACCGTGGCGGGCGAAAACGCACAGCTACGATGCGGCCTCCTGCTCAATATCACCCCCTGCCCCTTTTTTCCCCGCGGCTCATCATTCCGCTATATTTATATTTATATTTATAGCGGCATGATGAATCCAGGGGCATGTTAGGTGGTCAGGCATTTTTTGAATATTGATGTCTGTAGTATTTTTGCCCAACAGTGCTAAACTCCAGAATCTGGCAAAACCTCCACAGCACAGCTCTTGTTAAAAGAGGTTTTTATTGCAGCAACTTTTTCTTTAACATTTTTTCTATTCTAGAAACTGCAGGAAATTAAATCCATGGGTGCAAAATATTCTATTTCAAAACTGTGCAATCAAACTGACATGCAGGCCTTTTGCCTTCACCTTCACGCGGCCCATTGTATCTGGAAAGTGATGTGCAGGAGTAGTGAACATGGCTGTTCAGAGTGCAGTAGAATGGTAATTTCATATTGCACTAAAAATTCAGGGCGTTTTACAACCAATTGCAAAGACACAGAGGCCCTGCCCCCGAGAACTTACAGTGTAAGTGGCCACTTTAAGATAAAGTAACTTGTCCTAAGTCTCCATCAGTGTTACCAGAATCAGGATCTGAGCCCACCCATTGATTGCTTCCCGGACCCCTATCTAACCACCAGGCTTACTCTGTTTTAGATTTCTGTAGCCCCTTTCATCCATCTGTGATCCCCAAAGTGCTCTGGAGTTAAATAATTTAGTCATATCCAGAGAGTCACTTTTGGCCAGGAGGGTCTGGCACCACATTTCATGCACTTAGATTACATGAAATCTTTCAAAAAGGTGAAAGGTAGATTCACAGCACAACGTTATGCACCTGTGGAAATTCAGAGACACCTCTACGTTAGGTATCTTTCCTTGTAATCCTCATTTATTTCATTATTATATTTATAGTTTTATTGTGCCTTATGAACATAAATATAGGCTTCATGTATTTACTGAATATTTTAAATTCAGCATGCCTTTGTGTGTTATTATATTTATTTTTGATGGATTCAGACAATGAATAATTTATATTGATATTTTCCATTTATTCCATGGCATTAGAGCTATTAACAGTATTACTATGGGGAATTAGATATTTTATTTAGTGCTCTGTGAATAGGCCACTGAGTGTCCCTGAAGCTGATTATGGATATAAACACATCTATGTGTTTGCGCTAATTGTTTTCTAAGTGCCATGCACATCATTACTTTAGCAAATGCAGTGAGAGGCAAAGCAAATGACAGAAACTTCCTGAAAGAGCCATGCAGGACATAAATGATAGTTTCTTTATATTGTCATACAGAATGGTTTACTGTTCGGAATTCTACTATATGGGCAAGCATACTCATATAACATAGTAACACAATAAAATAATCCACGATAGCGAATAAGGACCAACTGGCACATTCGTCTTCATTCCTCATTCTCTACCACTTTGGGGAGAGGATCATATAAATTTGCACATTTAAACCAACACCAGCTCTCCCCCTCCAACCAGTGTCCTTTCCTCAGCCTTGCAACCCTGCTTCTACCACTGCCCTTGCTATCTGTTCTGTGCATATTTAAATTCCTCCACCACCTCCACTGGTAGGCTGTTACAGGCCTTCTTATGAAAAATGTGCATTAATCAGAAGCGGAATGGGGACATTTCAACAAAATTAATCATTTTGTTCTTACAATGAAATGAAAGGAAATCAAACAAAATTTGGTTTGTTTACTTTTGCTTTATTTTATTTTAAAGAATAATTACTGCTGCCAAAAGAACTCCCCAAATCCCCAGCCTTCCCCTGATCTTCCTCCAGACTCTTACAATCTGTTACCCTCTCACTGAAAATGGATTCATGGTGCAGGAGTGATTTCCTACTCACCCTGCGGCCGCTGGCACACCGAGGCCAGGGTCATTGTATATTATTGCCATTCGGTCCGGTTTCACCTATGAGCCAATGAACCCACAAAGGCAAAACGGTGCAGTTTTTGTTATTTCAAGAACCAGAGTTGCAGTAAAAGAAATGCACATAAAGGGTTAACTGTAAACAGATATAAAAGTAGATACACACTCGCAGTCAAAACAGTTTCCGGCGCTATTCTGCCCCAGAGGAATAAACTTTAACCTTAAATCTACTAGTGCCAAGGCCCTGTATATCTTTACATTATCAGTGAGCTCACTATAACCCTCAAGGGTCTATTAATACTAATAACTCAGCCCAGTAATATATATGCATATACCTATCCTATGGTATCTGCCCTAGACCCGCAGAAGGCAATCGCTTTGCTACATATTTAATCCCTTAACCTTGGGCTTTACTAGCAGCAATGTGATATGCCCTTAGACCCGCTAAGAACAACAGACAGTAATGAAGCTTGCAAAGAGTCCAACCGGGATGTGCAAAGGGATGCCTCTTCTACCCCTGGGATTCGGTGATGGGACTGGGGATTCACAGCTTAAAAGTGGAAACAGTAATGAACTTGGGTTTAATTGTAATCCACAGGCTCACTTCTGGCGAAGATGAATACATGTTCTTTTAATGGGGGTTGACACTGGAGCAGGGACAGACAACTTAGGTCTTTTAGTGCCACAAACAGATCTGGTTTTCAGGATATTATCCATAATGAATAAAATACAAAAAGATATATGTGCATCCAGTGGAAGCTGTGCATGTCAATCTCTCTCGTGCGTATTCATTGTGAATATCCTGCATACCTGGTCTGTTTGTCTATCCCTGCACTGGAGTATATTTATTTAGTTATTTGTTTTTATATACCGGTGTTCAATTTACATATCACATCGGTTTACAAATAAATTGAAAGGTGCGGGAAGGAAGTCCTTTCATTTGACGGGTACAGTAAATGTTAGAGAATGATTAGCAGCAATATTGGTAACAGTGCCGAAATAGATAGGATAAATAATAATAATAGTGTAACAAAGGGAGTAGATAGAATGAGTAGTGGTCTAATAGTAGTAATTGGCATTGGCGTAACATGGTAAAAATAATAATATTAGCAAAGACAATAATAGGCATAAATAGCAAAGACAACAATGAATAGCAATGACAATAGTAGGAATAAATAGCATAAATAGAATAAAATAAAATGGTAGTAATTGGCATTTGAGTAACAGGGGTGTATTTATTGATGTGGTGGTGGGGAGGGGGGTTGCTCTGAGTGGAGGGTTAGGGTCTGGATTTAGGGTTGGTTCGTGTGTGATATTGAAAGGCTTTGCGGAACAACCATGTTTTAAGATTTTTCTTGAAAGATGGAGTGGATGGGTCTGTTCTTAGTTCTATGGGGAGTTTGTTCCATAGGATGGGGCCAGCATCCTATAGAAAGTTCGTTCCCTTGTTGATATCCATTGGGTGGCTTTAGGGGGCGGTGTTTGTAGGAGGCCAGAGTTTGAGGAGTATAGTCTGTTGGCTCACTGATTTATGCAAGAAGCAGGTACAGACTTTTTCCCCCTGAGGGTGTATGAGAATGGTTACTCATATTCACCAAACTACTCTGAGAAGTGGTCTCTTCCCTCAGGCCCATGGGACCTTTACCTTTTTTGCACTTTTTTGCAGTGAACAGCACCCCAGTCACAGATCACAGGTGCCTGGCAGCAGCTCTCAGCTACACCATCAATTACATGGGCTCAGCAGAGAAATGGCACTGTAACTTTTAGTGAGTTACAGCTAGTTTCTTCCCAAGCCATCCAGATACCCAGTCTGAGTCTAACATGGACACTCACTGTATCCCTGCAGGAGACAACACTAGACAGAATCACAGGCAGCACTTCTGCTGTCCTACTCTCTCTCTCTCCCATGCCACTCGGAAAATCTGGGCAGATTTGAAATCTGTGACCTCTCAGCTTTCTTATTGGTCAAATCCTCCCCTGTTCTCCGTTGATCAGGGGCACAGCACAGTCTCCTGAGGAAATGAGAAGCTGAGGCAAGCATGCTGAGAAGGGTTGCAGATGACCCAGAAATAGCAAGCCAATAGGATCCAAAAATGCAAAATCTCTCCCTTTAACTGAAACAAGGGAAAAATACTGGTAAAGAGGTGTAGCTACCGTTACAAATATAATACAATTAAATTAGCACATATTATTTAAAATTAAAATAAGTCATCAAAATGTAATTAATACACAATGAGATCATTACGATATCCATAAATAAAAAAAAAATGTAAGACTTGAAGGTAAGAATATTTATAAAGTAGCCAGAACTCTGTAGAGTTAATTAAAAGCTTTAGTAAAAAGGATTGTAATAATTGAGAAAAGGAAATGCAATCTTTCATAAAATAGATTTTAGTAGGTAAAGAATTCTACAATATAGTAGTAAAGTAAAAAAATGCCCAGATGCAGCTTCTGGTGAGTTTTGTCTCCTTCAGTGTTGGAATAGTAAGGAAAGCCTCACTTGAAGATCTTAGTAGATGAGCAGGTATATATTTTCTTAAGCAGTCAGGTAGATATTTTGGGCTGTAGCCATTAACAGCTCTAAAAGTCACAATTAAAACTTTGAACTGAATGTGAAAGGCAATGAAGCTAAAAGAAGTTATGCTCATTGTAAACTCGATTCCTGAAAGAACCCTGTCTGCAGCATTTTGTACAAACTATAATCTATGAAAGCTCTTCTGTGGGAGATATACATACAGAATATTGCAATATTCAACACCTATAATTATAGTACACACACTAAATATGTAAAATCATCATCAGTAAAATAATATTAAATATTATGTAGACAACAAAGATAAAATAAAGCATTCTCTGCAGTATTCATAATGTGGTTCTTCATATTCCATCAAGAATCAATCACTACCCACAAACTTCAGACTGAGTCTTTAAATTGGAATGAGGTTCCATCTGTGGTCAGGGGTGGACAGGGAATCTGAGGTTGCCCTTTACCCACATATAACATTTCTGCTTTGGCGAGGGTCAAATGAAGTCTATTTCTGAACAGATGCTTCTTAATTTAATTGAGGCAAAAATTAAGTTGGGATACTGTTGTCAACTGATCTAAGTCTAAAGGGATTTAGACTTGCAAATCAGCATAAAAGTGGAAATGTAGACCTTGACCTCCTAATTAAGTCTGACAGACATAAATGTTGAAAAGAAGGAGAGAAATAATAGACCCTTTTGGTACTTCATAGTTCAAGGATCTTGAAATTCAAAAAAGGACATGCAGAGGAGAACAGTGAAAGAGTTGAAGACAGAAAAAAAACAAATAGTGATGCAGGAGACCAAAAGGTTAAACAAAATATTTTAATCAGCACCATAGTGTTTACTGATGCTTGATTATTTTTAATGCATGTTCTTTCTACCATTATCTTTATGCACCGTGCTGAAAGTCATTAGAGGTGGGTTGACCCAATGGCCCAGCAGCTACATTGTATATTACCATGTGTGAAACTTGATTTTGGTTCTGGGACCCCAGAACTTACTTCTCATGTCAACTGGGGCTAGGGATGCTATGAAGCCAGTATTCACCATGGGGCCGATGCAATAGATGCATATTAAAATGTGCGCTTGCATTGAGTGCCTGTTTAACCTAAAGCGCGCACAGCCACATCTCCTGGGTGCGCGATACAATATTTAAATGTGCTATGGAAGACAAAAGGACGCATTAGGGAAGAATTGTGCATCCCTAGCGCTCAAATGCATCTGGCGCCCACAATTACAATGGGTGTTCAATACAATCGTTCATTTTATCCCACTTCAGGTTGATTTTGTCCAGTATACACGCACAATATACACGCACAATAGCAAGGGGCAAAATCGGCCTGGAGCGTGATTATTGTACATGTATATTGTGTAGGGATGTGAATCGTGTGCCCGATCGTCTTAACGATCGGGTTCGGCTGGAGGGAGAAAAAAATCTGATCAGTGGAGATGTGAATCAGAATCGGTTCCGATTCACATTGTTAATTTTTTTTTAGTGAGGCCCGACCCTTTAAAATTGACCCCTTACCTTCCCCCACCCTCCCGAACCCCCCCCAAAACTTTCTATGAGTACCTGGTGGTCCAGTGGGGGCGCGGGGACCAATCTCCCGCTCTCGGGCCATCGGCGCCATTTTGGCTGCCACTCAAAAATGGCGCCAATGGCCCGATAAAAAAAAACCCCACCTTACCCTTTAAAAATGAACCCTTAACTTCCCCCACCCTCCCGATCCCCCCAAAACATTTTAAAATTACCTGGTGGTCCAGTGGTGGTCCCGGGAGCGATCTCCTGTTCTCGGGCCGTCGGCTGCTACTCATAAAGATGGCGCTGATGGCCCTTTGCCCTTACCATGTGACAGGGTATCTGTGCCATTGGCCGGCCCCTGTCACATGGTAGGAGCACTGGATGGCCGGCGCCATCTTTAAAGATGGCGGTGGCCATCTTTATGATGGCAGCCATCTTAGAACCCCTAGCAATTCAGGTTCGCCAGAATGGACACATCGGGGGGGGGGGGGGGTTGGTGACCATTGGAGGAACGGATTATAATATGTCTATGTTCACTGATGACATCCTTTTCACCCTAACAAATCTGGCCAAGTCCCTTCAAACAGCTCTAGATACGCTGATGGCATTCGGGACAGTTTCAGGATTTAAGCTTAACGTAGAGAAATCAGAAATTTTAAATGTGAACGTCCCGGAGAGGGATCTTTTGCTGCTAAAATCATCCTTCCCCTTCAAATGGGCTACTAAGAAACTCAAATATTTGGGAGTCTATATCAGTAATAATATTGCTGATCTATTCAAATTGAACTATCCTCCGCTCCTTCAAAAAATATTCAAGGGTTTGGATAGATGGGACGAACTATACCTTTCATGGTTTGGGAGGATTTCCTCCATAAAAATGAATGTCCTGCCCCGTCTAGGGTATCTGTTCCAGTCGCTTCCTATATACATACCCTCAGCTATGCTCAAGAAGTCGCAACGTAAAAGATTTACTTGTACATCTGGAAAAGAAGGCCCCCTAGAATTTCTCAAGGAGTCATGTATAGGCCAAAACTACGGGGAGGCTTGGGGGTCCCAAATTTGAACTGGTACCTGGTAGCTGCCCAAATGAGAGCAATATTCGACTGGCATAGAAAAGGGGAGCAAAAGCAGTGGGTAGACATAGAACAGGTATGGCTTGGCAACATACCGTTACGATCCTTAATTTGGCAACCCAAGGTCACTTGGCTACCACTGCTCAATTTGTCGACAGTGACAGGTACCACTTTGAGGATGTGGGACAAGTGGAAGGAGAAGCTGGTGGGAAATCGGAGATATTTTTATAGTTCAGGCATAACCACTAATATAAGATTTCCTGCGGGGAGTCAATCCACATCTTTTAAACAGTGGGCAGACAAAGGATTACAATACATTGGGCAAATGTGGGATGGTGGGAAGATTTTTGCATTCACAACCATACAAGAAAAATATCAGTTACCGGAGAGGGAGGTTTTCCATTACCATTTGAACGCAGATCCTAAGGACAAACCTGCCTTTATGAGGGCATGGGAGTCAGATTTGGGCACTGTCTTGTCAGAAGACACATGGGACTCTATTTTTCTCTGCACCAAAAAGAGTTCTCCTTTTACGCCCCTCGGAGAGAATAGCTACAAGGTACTGCTTAGATGGTACTTGACTCCCATGAAACTTCATAAATTTAAAACTTCCACTGACCCCACCTGCTGGAAAGGCTGTGGCCAGATAGGAACCTTCTACCATATGTGGTGGTTATGCCCTCGATTGCAAATCTACTGGTAGTCCGTCAACACCATCCTGCAGCAGGTCGTAGGACTTGACGTCTCTTTAACACCAGAGCAGGCCCTGTTGAACCTCCCACTGGAAGCCTCCCCAAACCAGGGAAGAATTGCAACCCTCATAATTCTAGCAGCACGTTGCGAATTATCAAGGGTCTGGAGATTGAGCACTCTACCCACATTACATGACCTTCAGACCAGGCTAACAAGGCTCTACTCCTTCCACTTTAAGGCTGCTTCTAAGCAGAAGAAACAGGCGCTATGGCGACCCTTACAGGCATGGTTAGAACTAAATACAGAGACTCAGAGTCCACACACAACACCTACATAGATTGCCAGACTCTTATCACCTCTATTAGACTTTATTATACAGAATTGCATAAGACATTTCTCCACATATCCTTCTTATTCCCCAGCGTAGAATGAAAGGGGAGGGGGGGGGGGGGGGCACACAACGGGAGAAGTACTGTATTAATGATTGTACTGTTTATGCCTTTACACCATTGTAGATATTTCTGAATGTTAGTATATAGATGCTATGTATTAGAGGTCTCATCAATAATGTTTTTGTTGTTTTGTGCCATGTCTAAATGTTATTTTTTAGGCATTTACAACTATATGAATGGTGTAAAGAGTTTTGTGATCCATTTCAGTTAAACTTCAATAAACTACAAATTACAAAAAAAAAAAAGTGTTTATTGTAAAATATTGACAGGGTGGGAGGTCTGGGTGAACTGGGGAGAACCAAGAGTGTCTCAATCACCTGGAAAAGGACTGGGTGAACTGGTGGACTAATTGATAAACTGGTTAATTTCATTTATGTGTGCAATTGACTTACTAGTGTGAGTAAAACAGGACTTATGTGTGTAAGTCCTACATTACTTTCATGCACAAAATTATGCACGTTCACTACATTAAAATAATGCATGTATGTATAAACACATTAACATATGTGTGCATGTTGCAAGGTAAAGATATGCATATTTTACTGTTTTATAACACAGGTTATTTATTTATTTATTTATTTATTTATTTATTTAACGTTTTTATATACCGGGATTCATGTAGAATATTACATATCATCTCGGTTTACATTACAACGGAACATGCATGTAAGAATGCGATTACATTGAACAGTGCTTAGAACTTGGATCAAATAAAGGGAGGTAAATAAACAGTTATATTAAGGAGGAATAAATAAAACATTGTTTTTTGTTTTGTCTGAAGATCTAGGTACATACTGGAGTTATTGTAAGGTCTGGGTACGCTAAGTAAACTTGGAATGATCGGTTACAAAGTTCGGATGCTAAACTAAATGGATAGCTTGATTAGAATAGTCTGAATATTTAACCTGTTTGCTAGTAAGGTGCAAGGAGATACGTCATTGGTGTACATGAAACGCTTGTTCAAATAGCCAAGTTTTTAGTCTCTTTGTAAACATGATCAGGCATTGTTCCGACCGGAGTTCTGGAGGTAGAGAGTTCCATTGTGTAGGTCCTGCTGTGGACATAGCTCGTTTACTTAGAGAGGTTTTGATGTGTGGGGCAATGAGAGTGTCTTTATATGTACACTGAGTCTCGATTCATCAAACATTATCAGCATACTCTCACCCCCTCCCCACCCCCCACCCCCTACCCCCTACACAATCTCCATTTCTCACCGATGTCTCTGCGCTTTCCACAACCTGCCCGATAACAATCACCTAACTATTCCCTCATTATCCTCACCCTTTCCCATTCACACACCACATTCTAACAACCCACCTTTACAATATGCATCAGCACCAGATTACCATTCTCAAATACAACAAATGTAGGCCCAACCTTCCCCATTACCCACGACACAATTCACACCTAAGAACTATCCTCCCCTCCATGATCTCCCCCCCTCTTACCCAAATCATCGGCCTTTATGCTCTCTCTCTCTTGTCCTCCTCAATGCCCAGTCACTAAACAAAAAAACCCCTCTTCTCAGCAACCTACTCACAGACCAAGACCCAGACATCTGTGCTATAACAGAGACATGGCTAAAGGATTCCGACACTGTTCTCCTAAATCAGCTCCCTTCCGAAACATACGACATCTTCTCCATCCCCAGGCCAAAAAAGAAAGGAGGAGGTTTACTTTTAATAATAAAGAAAAACTTCAACATGATCCTTCACCCCATCCCTCCTCCTCCCAAAATTGAAATAGGCCTTTTCAAATCCCCATCTCTGCAAATTTGTCTCGTCTATGCCCCCCCTGGAACCCTACATAGCAACCCTTCAACCCTCATAGAATACATCGCAAAGAACATCTCCATCGACACCCCAGCAATCATACTAGGTGATTTCAACTTGCATGTTGATAGCTCCCCCCGTACCCCTTCATGTGACACCATACTCGATTCACTAAATGCTTTAGGCTACAAGCAATCCATCTATTTCCCTACTCACAAGGCGGGCCATACCCTCGACCTCCTCTTCACCAACGCCCTTATACAAACTGACCCCCCACCCACACACCCATCCCCTGGTCAGATCATCACCTCATCAAAGCCTCGCTCTCTATCCAGACACCCACTCGCCATGATAACACAAATAAAACCATCCAATACAGAAAAAATTGTACCAGAGATGACCTTATCTCAGCGGTCTCCGACAAACTCGACCACTTAGACCTCACTAATGCAGACACAGCGATTGCCTCTTGGCACGACATCACCAACAATATAGCCAATACCACTTGCCCCCTGCAATCAAAACTTATCTGTTCACAAAACAACAAAAGAAAGAAACCTTGGTACTCCCAAGAGTTAAAAAACCTAAAACAACACCTTCGAAAATCCGAAAAGATCTGGCGCAACGACCCCTCACATACACACCTAGCACAATTTAAATCCTCCTTACATCTTTATAGCGAAAAACTTAACACGACGAAACGAGATTTCTTTGCTAACAAAATACATCAATTCCAATACAATCCTAAAGTGCTATACGATTATGTTACCTCACTTACTAAGTCTGCAGCCCCCGACATCCCAGACGAAGTAGCCAAATCCAAATGTAAAGATCTTGCCACATTCTTCCAAACCAAAATAGACAAGTTGCTAACCAAGTTCACCAATTCCTCTTTTACTCCCCTCAACCACCTTGAACTTGACCTCAACCAAACAAAGACTAGCAACAACACTAAATCTCTCGCCTCCCTAGACTGCACCTCAACACTAGAAATTGAAACCCTCATCAAGAAAGCCAAACCCTCCACCCACCCATCTGACACAATACCCACTAAACATCTTCTTACAATACCTAGCCTTATTGCTAAACCCTTAACAAACATCATTAACCTGTCCATTAACTCTGGACAGGTACCTGTCCCCCTTAAACAGGCAATCATCAAACCTATTCTAAAGAAGCCTAAACTCGACCCCTCGGATCTAGCTAATTATCGCCCCATTTCCAATCTTCCTTTCATTTCTAAACTCCTTGAAAAAACTGTCAACAAACAACTCACAGAATACCTCGAGGATAACCACATCCTTGCTTTCGCTCAGTACGGTTTCCGGAAATCCCATAGTACTGAGAATCTTTTACTCTCCCTGTCAGACTATATTCTTAAAGGATTCGAGAAAGGGCAATCCTATATTCTCGCCTTTCTTGACATCTCCTCCGCATTCGACACCATCAGCCATTCTATTCTCCTACAGCGCTTAACTGAAATCGGCATTACAGGTGTTGCCCACAACTGGTTCAACTCCTACCTTAGTAACAGAAATTTCAAAATCCAACTAGGAAATCACGAATCCAAGGCCATCCCCCTCAATCACGGTGTCCCACAAGGTTCATCCCTCTCCTCAACTCTTTTCAATATCTACATCCTGCCTCTCTGTCACCTCCTTTCTAGTCTTAATCTCCCCCATTATGTTTACGCTGATGACGTTCAGTTGCTCATACCAA
This sequence comes from Rhinatrema bivittatum, assembly GCF_901001135.1. NCBI lineage: Eukaryota > Metazoa > Chordata > Amphibia > Gymnophiona > Rhinatrematidae > Rhinatrema > Rhinatrema bivittatum. The sequence continues at coordinate 139,749,673 of NC_042615.1, read as the reverse complement.
TTACCGACTCTCTATCGAAAACCATGGATATCTGGAATGACACCCTCCAATCCATAAACACTCTCCTATCTTCCATCCATTTAGCTCTAAACACCGCCAAAACTGAAATCATGTTCATCTCACCCCAAAACCAACCTAAACCCCCCCCCCCCACTTTCTCATATCCCATTTGCCCAACAAGTCCGTGATCTGGGAATCATCCTTGATGGTCACTTCACGCTGAAGAAATTCATCAGTAATATACTAAAAGACGGCTTCTTTAAACTTCACACCCTAAAAAAACTTAAACCCTTATTACATCCCCCTGACTTCCGTACAGTACTACAAACTACCATTTTTGCCAAAACCGACTACTGTAATTCCCTTCTCCTCGGCCTACCGAACAACGCCATCCACCCCATTCTAATATTGCAAAACACAACAGCCCGGATTTTGACCAACTCACGCAGACATGACCATATCACACCTGTTTTAAAAGATCTACATTGGCTCCCTATAGCATCCCGCATACAATATAAGGCTCTCTCTCTCGTCCACAAGGCCTTATACAATCCCGAAATGAACTGGTTTAATGAATCCTTCCGTCTCCACCAATCCAATAAGCCCACCAGACACCCACATCTCGTCACCATGCTTATCCCCTCTCCCAAACTCTACAAACTAACCTCCACGAGAGTCCGTGCGCTCTCTATCGCCGGGCCGACCCTCTGGAACACAATGCCAGTCGAACTACGGCAAGAAGAATGCCTAAAAACCTTCAAACGGAAGCTTAAGACCTGGCTTTTCACCAAAGCATACACCTAACTTCCCTATCCCTCCCACCGCGCTACCCTCCCCTCCTTTCCCTCCCCACGCCTCCATCCTTCTTCCCCTTCTCTTTTCAATTTTTGCCCAAATTTTATATCATCTGTTATCTGCCCAAATTTTTATCTTATGTTATCCACCTCGCTACCCTCCCCTCCTTTCCCTCCCCTCTCCCCTTCCCTTTCTCCCCCCCTCTCATTTAAAATTCTGCCCAAATTTATATCTTACTTTATCTGTTCAAATTTATTTCCTATTTTATCTCCTATTAATGTACATAATGTATATATTTGCAAATCTTGTTTATAACATTTAATGCTATACTCCCCTTTATATCTCCCTCCCCCTCAATTACTCTCTTGTTAAAATGTTATACTTGTTCGATGTAAAGCGCTATCCCAGGCGTTTGTTTGCGTTACACTGTGAACCGATGTGATATCATTGATGAATGTCGGTATATAAAAATTTTAAATAAATAAATAAATAAATAAATAAAATAAATAAAATATGCTGCTCTCATTGGTCTGGAGGGTAAATGTGGTTGGAAAGGAATATTGAGGTCCAGTGGAATGAGCTTGTGGATGGTTTTGTGTATGATTGTTAGTGCTTTGTATAAGATTCTGAACTTGATTGGGAGCCAATGCAGGTTCCTCAGGATGGGGTAATGTGAGCTCTTTTGTTGGTCTTAGTCAGAATCCTGGCTGAGGCGTTTTGCAGCATTTGTAGGGGTTTAATGGTGTTAGCTGGGAGTCTGAGTAAAGTGAATTGCAGTAATCAATTTTTGAGAAAATTATTTCTTGGAGTACTGTTCGGTAGTCTTGGGAGTGGAGGAGTGGTCTGAGTCGTTTTAGTACTTGATAAATCTCTTTAGGTTTAATTGGTTGTCCATGATGACTCCGAGGTTTCTCACTTGAGAGGAGAAGGATGGTTGACTGGAAGGGTTCACGTTTGGCGTTGCATAGTTACCGTCCTGTGAGATGAGGAGTATTTCCGTTTTATTGGAGTTTAGGATTAAGTTAAGGCTTGAGAGCAGGTTGTTGATAGATAGAAGGCAGTTGTTCCAAAATTCTCGGGTTTTTTGTAGAGATTCAGTAACTGGGATGAATATTTGCACGTCGTCTGCGTAAATGTAATGGTTTAATTTTAGATTGGAGAGGAGCTGGCATAGTGGTAAAAGGTAGATGTTGAAGAGAGTCGGGGATAATGAGGAGCCTTGAGGTACTCCCAGAGAAGAGCAGATGGGGTGTGATTCACTGTTGTTGACTCTGACTTTGTAAAATCTGTTTTGTAGGAAAGACTTGAACCAGTTAAGAGCAGTGCCTTTGATGCCGATGTCTGCTAGCTGATCCAGTAGTATTGAGTGTTTCACCGTGTCGAAAGCGGCTGATAGATCGAGGAGTATGAGTAGGCATGATTGTTTATTAACTAGATTCATGAATATGGTATCTGTTAAGGAGATTAATAGAGTTTCAGTGTTTCGGGCTTTGCGGAAGCCGAATTGCGAGGGTGCTAGGATTTTGTTTTCGTCCAAGTACTCCGACAGTTGCTTGTTTACTATTTTTTCTAGGATTTTTGAGATGAAAGGTAGTTTTGCAATTGGTTGGTAGTTGGCAGGATCATCTGGAGACAAGTTAGGTTTTTTCAGAAGTGGTTTAAGAATGGCGAGTTTCAGGGGGTCTGGAACTGAGCCTTGCATTAGTGAACAGTTGATGATGTCGGCGATTGGTTTGGCAACGGTTTTAGGTATGGCGATGAGTAGGTTGGAGGGTATCATGTCCGTGGGGTGTGAGGCAGGTTTAAGCTTCTTCTCCAGACTTACACAGACTCATCCAGACGCCTCTAGCAATCAAACAAACTTCCCCAGCATCCACCCGGACAATTCCAACACGCCTTCCAGACAGTATCCATCATGCACACGTTCGCTATCCCGATCATTTACAACCAACGGAGAAACCTCGCAAAACAACATGCCACACCCAACATCTTTCAAAAGAGATATATTCCAATCATTACTTCACCCCTAAACCAACTTCTGGGCCTCACACTTTTCTCCCTAACCTTGCTCAATGCACAATCACTCTCGAAAAAAAACTCACCTCCTACATGACTATCTAATAGAAACAAAACCGGACTGCTGCGCAATTACCGAATCTTGGCTGAAACCTGAAGACACCACCATAATCAACCAACTCCCCACACACTACTACGACATTTTCTCTATCCCCAGACCTAAAAAAAGAGGCGGCGGTCTGTTACTAGCTGCAAAAAAAGAACTAGGTCTATCTCTACAGATTACACACATCAACCTCGCTCGAAGTTGCAATCTTCAAGTCTAAATACCTTCAAATCTGCCTTACATATGTCCCACCAGGAAGCCTAGAATCAGACCCATCCCCGTTAATCAAACTCATAGCCAAGCACATAAACATAGACTCCCTTGCTATAATAATGGGAGATTTCAACCTCCACGTGGATAAATTACCTCAGTCCTCTAGTTGTGAAACATTCCTCACCACTCTTAAGTATATGGGCTTCAATCAAATCATTAAAGGTCCAACACATAACACAGGACACACCTTGGATTTAATTTTTGATAAACGAAAGCCTTAACCCTGCCTCATCTACAACATGCTCCCCAGTCCCATGGTCGGACCACAGGTTGATCTCTATAACGCTGAAGAACTTCCAACCCACCCCCCAACCGATACAAAAAGCCACAGTCCAATTTAGGAAAATATGCAACCCTGACACTATCAGCCCACACCTATCCACAGCATTAAAAAAACTTGATCTCTCAGATGCGGATTCAGCCACATCCTCCTGGATCAAGATAACGAAGAATATTGCAGACCTTACTTGCCCTCTAATTACAAAAGACACTCTTTCAAAATCGAACAACAGGAAACCTTGGTACACACCTCAACTTAAAACCCTCAAACAAGAGCTTAGAAGTAAAGAACTACTATGGCGAAAAAATCCATCTACATCAAACCAGGAAGCATACAAATCTCTCATGCACCAATACCAGTTAGCCATCATACAAACAAAGAGAGACTTTTACTCACAAAAAATCCACCACTTCATCTTCGATCCAAAAGCTTTATTCTCCCTCGTCTCGTCTCTCACCAAATCTTCCCCCCCCCCCCCCCCCCGCCATCCCAGATGACCAAGCCGCCAGCAAAGCCTCAGAGCTAGCAACATTCTTCAAGAAAAAAATCACCAATCTGATCTCACCTTTAAATGCCAATAAAGGTCCTCCTCCTCCTCCCCATTACTCTGCACATTTTCAACAGAACACAGTTATAAAACAGTTATAAAACAGTTATAAAACAGTATGGTAAGAGACGGGCTATAAAGTGCTCCGCTGTATGTACATGTCTAGAACTAGGATGTTCGCTGCGAAACTCTGTGAGACAGACTATTGTTTGAAATGTAAAAGTATACGGGGATCTTTGGGGCCACATACGTGCATATATGCTGCTGTTGGTTGAACGTGATCCGCCCTATGCTGAGGAGGTTAGGTAAAATGCTCTATGAAGGAGACTGGCTTGGTGCCTCCTCTGTCCTCTAGTAGTCTCAGAATTCTTAAATTACTTCTCCAATTTCTCTTCTCCAGATCCTCTAGGTTCCATTGCATGATTTCCACAGTTTTTCCTTTACAGGAAAATGGCAATATCTTCTACTTTGACAACTTTCAATTCCAATTTCTCCATCGAAATCTGGAACTGGGACAGCTGAGCAATCAATGCTCCCAGCTCAGATTTAATGTCTCTTGTGGTCTCATGCTTTACTTTCAGCATTTCTTTCATGCTTAAAATTTCTGTACAAGTAGATTCAATTGAGGCATAAGCTCTGGTCGTCAACACCATTTTGTATTTGATCTTTTATTTCTTGAAGCAGTAAGAGACTTACAGTAAATGCAATTTTCCAGAGAGCAGCAAGGGAATCGCTAACCACTAAATCAGGAATAAGAAACCTAACCAAACAATATACAACAGAAGTAGCCTAATTTGATAGGGAATGTAAAATCCTGAGACAAAAGATGAGAAAATTCTCTAGCCTGAAGTTCAGAGAGCCCCTTAGGAAAGATTTCTGTAGCTCCTACTAACACATGCTGTGGGATTACAAACCTCAGATAGAAAAAGTTAGTCGGAAATTGAGGAGGCAATAAAAAAATATTTGGAAAGGACATAGACACAAAACAATACTTGATTTAGCTATCCAAATGGTAAAATCTGAACCGAGCACTTCAAACATATCTATAAATATATCATACCTGAAAATTTCACATAAAATATAAAACACACCCAACAGAATTTAAATTTGCTGGGAAATGTAGTGTTTAGTAAATACCATTAGACACTCACATAACAAACCTCCCCTTCCCCTGAAATAAAAACAAATCAGAAACAAAACTGTTGTCCCTGCATATCCCTTAGGCCTAATATGCTTCTCCATCTATCTTTTTTCCTCCAGTGAAAATGTATTCTCCCTAGTCGAGTCAGTTTCCTTCCCTTGCCTGAATGCTTTATCTTACTGGCTTTTTTTTTTAACTCTATTTGGCACTCTGGTCTCAACCACAAACCACTGCAAACTAGAACAGAATGAAAAGTCTATGACAATGTTTCTCACCAGTCGGGTATACCTGCACCGGTCCCCTGCAGCTTTTCTGCACAGCGGCAGTGATTGCAAGAGGATGAGCCCTGCAGCTGCACATGCTGCACTGTACCCTGCCCCATAGCTAGCAGAGATTTACTAACTTTTCCCCCAGTCCTGTTCTACAGGTGTTATTTTTCCAGTTTGGTGTGGTCCGAAGGCCACCAACTCTGGGAAGGGAGCAGCTGCAGCTGAAGGTTAACAAGCCTGCGTGGCCAAGCAGATGCTGACGCTAACACAGTTTCATGCAGGCACGTTGACCTTCAGCTGCAGCAGCTCCTCTACCAGAGATTGGGCCTTGGAATCAGCCCCTACTGGGAAAAAAAGTTCATGGGGCAGTGGTATTAACTGGAGTAGTGTTGCTGGTTGGCAGGGGAGAGGTAGAGAGAGGGAGGCATTTCTTATCTTTTTTTTTTTTTAATGATGAGCTGGTGGCTGACTGGGGAGGGAGGGATATCTTTTTCAGTAATCAACTGTTGACTTTTTGGGAGAGAGAAGGAGCAAGAGAGAGGGAGACAGAACAGAGAGATAGAGAGAGAGAGAGAAAACACTTTATTTATTTTTGAACAAGAACAGCTATTTAGAAAACAATTTTCTTAAACTAGCTCGTTACCTTCTTAAAGTGACTCAGACTAGCTGACCCATGAGATTAATATATCCCCTCCCCTCCTCATCACTGCTGCAACCAATCCACGTAATTTAAGGAAAGTAGCTAGCTGGTCCATGGCATACAAAAGATTGAGAAACACTAGTCTATATCACAGTTAAATCTATCCATTCATCCATCAGCTGTAAGGTAAAGATAAACAACATTCAGGTAGACAGAAGTGTGGAATAAGACAATAATATAATCTCAGTCCTACCCTCTTTAACATTTCATCAATGATGTTATGCTTCTGGGGGAAGATGGTCAGTCCTGGAACTGAAACTCAGTAACTCAGATCAAATGCCTACCATATGCAGATGATCTGATTGTTTTATCCTTTATCATAGAAGATCTGCAAAAGAACATACAACTATTAAGAGCAGTTGAGTTCAAACCAGTTCTCTGGCACCCCCCCCCCCCCCAACCCGGATTTCAAGATATCCCTAATGAATATGGATATTTGGATAGGCTATATCTGCATACATTAGAGGCAGGACATGTAACAAACATATCTCAAGCATATTCATTAGAGACATCCTGAGTACCACTGCATTAGAGGCCTACTGTATATCATGGGTCCTACAGGTAAATATCAAAACATAAAACATCTCTACACAAATGTAAATTTTACCTAAACAACCAAAAGTAAAGCACATTCTACACTAGCGGTCTTAACCTTTTTTCTGTTGTGGCACACCTGACAGATAATGCTTATGTTACCCCTGTGCTAGTTATTCTAGGATAGAGATTCCACAATCACTGATGATGCACTTACCTTAATGGTAAATCTCATTAATCTCCAGGAGTCCCTGAGTGGGGTGCAAGATAAATGTTATAGGCCCCTTTTTTACTAATGCAATTACATAAATCCCCAGGATACAGTTCTTGTATATGGCAGTTACGAGTACTCAGTTTATTAAACAGCAAGAAGCACACAAGAAACTGTGATGGTTTCCAACATTACTTTTACTGAATTGATGTGAAAGGATGAAAACGATCTTTATAGCTCTATCTTCATTTAGAGATGCTACAATCAACATTTTGGAATACATTTGTGACCTCTTTAGTACTTTAATTTATTAAGAGATGTAAACGCCATTTGTCCAAATTAATAAATTTAGTTTCCTTTCTCCTTCCTCATGATTATAATGTGGTAAACTTTCCTCCCATGTAGATGGTGATTAAAGTGTTTAGTCCCAGTTAAATACAAAGTCTCATCTCTTACATCTCCACGTAATATCCTCAAATGAACTCATCATCTCCTCCAAGTGCCAAATTGATACTGTTGTTACTTTTCATCTTCCACAAACCCAGATGTACCTGGCCCTTGTGGGGTCCATCCAAACTCCTTTCTCCCAGCTCTTCTTCTTCTCCTCTCCTCTCCTCTGGATGTATCTCCTTTTGATACTGGTGATCTCCCAGGATCCATCACAATGAAGAGACCTCTTCCTGTAAAGTTGTCAACAAAAACTGAGCCTCTAATTAAGGAAAATACACAAACAAACCTTGAGTCCAGGGAGATGGAGAAACCCCCACCCAGCTCAGCAAAACAAGTGTTATAAAAAATGATTCTTCAAAATAAAGGAAGGCTCTCTGACTCCACACTCTTCCCAGGCCTCATTGAGAACCCCAGAGGCCTTTCCCCTTCAACATATTCCAAAACAGGGGACAGCCAAGAGCACATTGCTCTGGAGAAGGAAACAAAAAAACATCCATGCATTAAAGTGGTGGCCAGGTATCACCATCAGAGGAGTTCACCATTTCACTTGTCCCACATGGGGGAACTACCTGCCCACACCATTATGTTTCTTGCCCACAAAAGGAATTGGTTTAATCTTAACTTGGTAGAGAACCAAGAGATCTCTATACTTACATGCGTTACACACTGCATATAGGGCCTGCACTGGGGGGCAGTGGGAGATGTTCTCCTCTAATGTTGCAGTTGGGATGGGATCGTCCTCCGATAATACAGCCAGCTCATCCTGTTTCACATTCCCTCTCACGCTCATACAGATTTTAATGGGTTACATATTACCAATTCTTCCCCCCTCCTTTGTCATTCCACCAGTGGTCCTTCATCCCCAACTCCCACCAATACTCAAATCACAGTCATCCTCCACTCATAGGGTCCCCTCTTTCTTATTATCTTTTGCTCTCTTTCCAGGATTCCTTCATCCCCAACCCAACCCTGTCCTTGATTTCCCCAGTGAAAAAATCATTTTTACTTACCCTTTGCAGCAACTCTCCTCCTCCTCTTCCTCCCTAACCAGTATCACACAGCAGAAACAGCAGTCACTGCTAAAGCTTTCAGCCTTCACTGGCTTCCTCCTCAGAATCAACCAGCTCTCCTCCACCTTAGAATAGGAAGGAAATGTAGCCATAATGGCCCCCCTCCCCCCCAGCCATTATCCTCTGCCAGTTTGGAGTGTGGATGGAATTGACCTACCTCTAACTCCTCTGGGGTGAAGGGGGAAGATGGAATAGACCCACATCATTATCTCTCATTTACCACCTCCTAGGTCCCAAATGGATCTGTGCCACTGATTATCTTTTGCCTCTGTCATTTCCAAGTTAGCAAGGGAAAAGAGTGTTTATATCTGACAAAAGGAGAAAAGAGGAGGATTTGGTGGTGTTCTGATAAGGCAGAGGAGGATAAAGCAGCATCCTGCTGGTACAGGCAGAGGAGGATTTGGCAGCATTCCACCTGTGGCCCTGTAGGGAAAGAAAGCATTAGCGATGTTACTTCCGGCTCAGCAGGGGAAGTTACTCAGCATCCCTCCAGGCCCAGAAGAAGAGAAGTCAGTGCTGTCCCATCTGGACAGAGGAGGAAGGATTGGCATCTAGCTGGGCCTGATAGAGAAAGAGTTGGCTGTGTATCACTTGGAGTCAGGCAAAGGAGACAACAACCTTCCGCTGGGCTAGTGACACACCTCCCAGTTCTTCTTGACAGTGTGTTATGATACTCAGGTTAAGAACTGCTGGTATGACAATAAAGGGTCTATGTGCTAAAGGTTTTATCCCTATTTGGGGGCAATTTTAAAAGGGATTTCTGTGTATAAATGGGTGTTTACCCACAGTAAAAAGGGCCTTTAAAATGGCACCAAATAATCTCCCTGGTTTTATGCCTTGATGCAGAAAAGACATTTGACAAGATAGATTAGACTTTTATGGTAGAAGCATTACAGGTTTATGGAATAACGGGTTACTTTTTACACACACTAAAGGCCTTATATAGACAACCCAAGACTTCTGTCTTAGTGAATGGTTCCCTCTCAAAGCCATTCCTCATAGGTTGAGGTGCCAGGCAGGTTTGCCCATTGTCCCCTGCCCTTTTAATCCTCTCATTGGAACCCTTACTTATGACACTTTTGGCAAATGCGGGAATAAAGGGAGTTCCCATTGGGTCTCGGGCGGCTTGTCATTTCAAATTGGCCGCCTTTGCATACTGCTTCATATTACTGATCCGGTTCCCTCTTTTACAAAACTTTAAAGGAATTTGAAAAGTTTGGTTCTTTGGCAGGCCTTACAATGAACTTTCACAAGTCAGAACCCTTGTAGTAGTGACCCAGTTTGGACAGTCATTTCCTATGAAATGGGCTGAAGATTCGATTAAGAATTTAGGTATAACCATTTGTAACGATACTTCCAAATTATATATAGTAAATTATACGAGGCTGATTGAAGATACTAAGCAGTTGTTAATGAATTGTAGAGACTTGCCCCTTTCATTCGTTGGCCACGTCAATTTATTTCAAATGGTCATTTTGTCAAAAATGGCTTTATTTGTTACAAACTTTACCGATTTTTCTTACAGCAAAAGTGTGAAGGCTTAAAGCATTGATTAGGCTGTTTCTGTGGAAGCATAAGAAACCGCACATTGCACTCCATACTTTCATGGAGCGGTGGAAGGAGGTGGGTAATAGGTTTGGAAAATTTAAGGTGATACAATATTCCCTGTTTGCTTCGGCATGTGGGAGTTTGGATGATGAACACAAGGTTTTATACTCCTCGGGAGATAGAGCAAGAATTAGTGTATCCGTTCGATCTCAGATATTTGTTGCATAGTTATACCCCTTAAATCCTGGTTCAATTGCAAAAGAGTGTAATCATATACCCTCTATTGAAAACATGGAGATGGTTATGCATGCTATTAAAGTTAACATATAGAGTTTCTCATTTTCCCCGCTTACGGGTAATTTGAGCTTCCAGCCGGAAGTAAGATCTAAGGTCTTTGCAAGATGGGCTACCCTTGGCCTTCAGACAGTGTGGCACCTTGTTGGAGATGATGTTCTAATGGTTAGCTTTCAGGAATTACAACAACCACCACACTCCTAAAGCCACACCCACCACTAGACGCCTCACCAAAATTCACCCCAACCCTAACATACCCTATACCACAATCACACTCATTACTCTACTCCTCATTAATGCACAGTCAATCACCCAAAAAAAATCCCAATCATCCATGACATACTCACAGACGACCAACCAGACATATTCTGTATAACCGAATCTTGGCTGAAACATTCTGACACAGTCCTACTCAATCAACTGCCCAAAAACACATACAATATTTTCTCCATACCCAGAAACAAAAGAAAGGGAGGTGGCCTACTATTCCTAGCTCACAAAAAACTTAAATTCTCTTCCCACTCCCTAAACTTACCACCCCCTATCGAGACCAACCTATTCAAATCAAAACATCTCCAAATACTCCTCCTATATGCACCTCCCGGTTGCCTACAGCACAACCTTTCCCCCCTGATTGAATCCATCACAACCCACATAAACTTACAAGAACCAGCCATAATACTAGGAGACTTTAACCTCCATATCGACACCCATCCTCCTTCTCCCACAAGCGAACTGCTCCTATCCACCATGTCTGCCATTGGATTCACCCAAATCATCAACTCACCCACTCAAAAATCAGGACACACCCTGGACTTAATATTCATAAACAACAAAATATCTGCAACTGGACCACCCTCTACAACCCCCACCCCATGGTCTGACCACAGCCTCATCCAAGCCAAGCTTCAACTCCAATCGAACCCACTACAAACAAACAACCGAATCATCAAATTCACCAAACCATGCTCCAGTGAAGACATCGCCGAACTGTTACCTGAGGCACTAAAAACAATCAACTTAAATGACGCCAACACAGCCACAAACTCCTGGATATCTATCAACGCAGACATAGCCAATACATTATGCCCCATGATAAAAAAGGAAATAAAACAATCCACAAAGCAAAGAGCACCATGGTACACCCCAGAACTGAAAACCTCAAAGCGAACACTGAGACAAACTGAAAAACAGTGGAGACGAACCCCCACCTCAAACCTGAAAGACAAATACAGAACACTACTACACAACTATACTACTGACCTTAACACAGCAAAGCGCAATTTCCACACATCAAGAATTCACGATTACCAATTTAACCCGAGGACCCTCTTCGCCTATGTCAAAGACCTCACCAACCCCATCCAAAATGACAATACGCCAAACTCCAGCAACATCTCCAGTGAAAAACTAGCACAATTCTTCAAGGATAAAGTTAACAACATAATTGCCAAGATTCCCCAAACCCACAATGACTCAATTGACACCCCACCTCCCATCCACACATGGTCACAATTCACACCCGTTGCTACCACAGAAATTGAACCTATCATCAGAAAAACCAACCCTGCATCCCACCCCTTAGACCCCATCCCCATCAAAACCCTAAAACTCATCAGAGAGATTATTGTCAAACCAATAACCTACATCATCAACTTATCCCTAGAACAAGGAATCTTCCCAGAAAAACTCAAAAACGCCATCATCAAACCAATCATCAAAAAACCCCAACTCGACAAATCCGACCCAGCAAACTACAGACCAGTCTCTAACCTCCCATTCCTAGCAAAAATCATCGAAAAAACAGTCAACAATCAACTCACAGACCACCTTGAAACCTATAATGTTCTTCAGCCTGCACAGCATGGTTTCAGAAAACTCTTCAGCACTGAAACCCTCCTCCTCTCCCTCACCGATACCATCCTCAGAGGCCGCGACAAAGGCAAATCATTCCTCCTGATACTTCTTGATATATCAGCCGCCTTCGACACCATCAATCACAGAACACTCCTCTCCAGACTTAAAGAAATTGGTCTCCAAGACACCACAATCGAATGGTTCAAATCCTACCTCTCAAACAGATCCTACATCATCAAGACGAACTCATCTGAATCCTCACAAGTGCCCCTCACTCATGGAGTCCCACAAGGTTCTTCCCTATCATCAACCCTCTTTAACATTTACCTCATCCCACTATGCAAATACCTTTCAGAGGCAAACCTCACCTACTTCGTCTATGCAGACGACATACAAATATTACTCCCCATAAACAACTCCATTCAACTCACCATGGAAAAATGGAACAAACTCAGCTCAAATTTATCCCACTTACTATCTCAATTATCACTATGTCTCAACCAAGCCAAAACAGAAATCATGCACATCCACGATGACCGTCCCTCCTATCCACTCATATGCACCCCCTCTGACCACCCAGGAAGCTCAATCAACCCGGGAGTACCACAAATCTCACAAACCTCACTCACGCCGTCCACAAGAAACCTAGGCGTAACAATTGACAGCCAACTCAACTTTAAACGACACATCTCCAATACAATCAAAGATGGATTCTTCAAACTTCAGACACTAAAAAAACTCAAACCCCTTCTCCAAGAGCACGATTTCCGAACAGTCCTCCAATCAATTATCTTCTCAAAACTCGACTATTGCAACTCCCTCCTCCTCGGCCTACCAGAAATCCAAATCAAACCCCTCCAAGTTCTACAGAACGCTGCTGCCAGAATCATCTCTAACAACAAAAAATCCTCTCACATCACACCCACTCTCAAAGAACTCCACTGGCTACCCATTACACAAAGAATCCAGTATAAAACCCTCACCCTCATGCACAAAAAAATAAACAACAACAAAATGGACTGGCTAAACAACGGAATACAACCTTACCCCACTCAAAGAACTCTCAGATCCACCAACACTGGCCTCCTAGCCGTCCCCAATCTCAAAGCTGCACACCTCAACGTCACCCGCAAACGAGCCATAACAATAGCGGGCCCCACCTTATGGAACACCCTCCCCACCTGTCTCAGAAACGAACCTTCACTGCAAGTCTTCAAAAAACACCTCAAAACATGGCTATTTTTAAAAGCTTTCCCACCTGACACATAACCCCCCCAAATGCACCAACCACACCATGCCCCCTACACAAGCATCTCGCCCCACCCTTTCCCTCCCTATCACTACCTCCCTCTCACCCATCCCTTTCTCTCCCCTCCCCCCCTCTACCCTCCCTGCTATCCTTACCATAATTTATCCTCATCAACAAGCCATTTATGTACATATGTTATATACTATAGTCTAATGTTCCATATATTCCTGTTAGTTCTGTTACAACTTGTTATATTTATTACCATGTTATAATGTAAAATATTCTTATATCTATTTATTATCATATAATGTAAAATAGGGCTGTTACCACCCTATTCCTTTAGTTATCTGGAAACCGATGTGATATCTCGATCGAATGTCGGTATATAAAAGAAATAAATAATAATAATAATAATAATAATAACATACTTTTCAGATAGAGTGGAACGATTATTATGCATACTTGCAGGCGAGACATCATGCTGGTTATTTAAGTAAGCAGGAATTCTATTGGAAAATAGGGGCTTCTTGATGGAACTGTTTAACCAGAAGGAGCCCTTTCGCTAACTATTTCGGGGTTTTACATCTTCTTAAAAAAGAATGTTGGTAAGCGTGGGAGTAATCACATCAGAGAAGTTGCTGGCAGGATGACTATTGGCCAAATTTTATATGGATAGTTTTAGGCATAATTAACAGTTAACTAGTAACCTGGACTTGAAAGAGACTCAATATCCGTTTCTTATTTGTTACTATATCTTTCAGAAACAGGCCAAGGACATGCACTTGGCTGCGTCAGATCTCTGTATGAAGTGTGGGAATACTTTAGGGACTCTTGGTCATCAATTTTGGGCATGTGGTCAAATTCAAGATTTTTGGTGCAAAGTCCTCACATATTTTCTCTGTTACTGGGTCTGTAGAATGGTCTGTAGAATGGTCTGTTACTGGATCTGTAGAATGTTACTGTGTCTGTAGAATGGTCTGTTACTGGATCTCTAGAATGTTACTGGGTCTGTAGAATGGTCTGTAGAATATATTTTGTTTGACAATTAAAGCAGAGTGCCCTTTTGTACCAGTTTTGTGAGTTTAAGGTGCAGGAAGGTGTTACTTGCAATGAAGGCAGTTTTGCAAAGAAGGCTGATACTGGAACTGCCTACCATCACTCAAGTACGAAATGCTGTATTTCACCTATGTGTCATGGAAAAATATATTGTGATATGTGATCTCTTGAAAACTAAGGTTACTTTCTTGAAAGTGTGCAACATGTACTTACAATCCTTACCACATGTAATTCACAGTAGGATTGTTAATGATATATCCATAATATAAGAAGGATACACTGGATATTAACAATAATTATTGAATATTAGAAGGGCAGAGGGTGGGAAAGGAGGGGAGGAACAAAACATTTTGTCTTTTGTTATATACTCTATTCATAATCTGAGTGTTGTATCCTGGGTAATGGATAAGGTCTCACCATTCCTAGGAGATGTTTGTATTTGTTTTTTCTAAAAACCAATAAAAATATTTGAAACATAAAAATTGCCTTAGGCCCTCAGTGAGAAAAAGTATACACACTGCCAAAGGCACCATTCAACTAATTCTCCTATGTACAAGTGAAGTCTGGGGGGTTTTTCATTAATATTTTTGGGAAGTTTGATCCAGTTTTCAAAGGATGCTCAGTTTGGCTTATAACATTATTAAAATTCAGTTACACCAAGTTCCTGCTCCAAAGAATTTATGATAATGTGCACCTGAGGCAACAAGAGATAAAGTGACTTGCACAAGGTCACAAGGTATGCCAGTGGGTAAAGTGTGATTTAAACTCTGGTTTCCTTGGTTCTCTGTCAGTGAGCTGACTAGGTTACTCCTTCTGTAACCCAAAACTATACAGAATGAAACATATCCCCAATGAAAACAATACAACTCCAGATCTGTAAGCAAACACTCCCTGCCTATAGAAACTCCCCCAAACCTGGGTACAGTGTAGGACTCAAATGTTTCCCCTTAATTATCATACTGAAAAAGAATATTCAAATTTGGGTGTCACCTTAGTAACAGCAAAACAAAATCCTTCTACTACAAGGCACAAAAAACCTTGAAAAACATATGCTCAATACCTGTGTAGCAAACCTTCCATACCATAATTACACTAACTCCCAAGGACTCAAACAACGGAAACCCTGCCTATGAAATCACTAGGAATGTGCATTTGTTTTTGTTTTGTTACCTAATGCTTTTATATAATTTACGCACAGAAAATCATATTTACATGCATAAAATTGATTTTATGTGTGTATGCAAATGTATACATGTGTAGAAACACATTTTATGTATGTAAGTAACAAATCATAACAAATCAAAATTAAATATTAGAAGAGGCGGAAACCCTGGCTCCCTATGCCAAAGGAAATAGTTACTTCCTCCAGCCTGTTCCAGTTGGCTTCAATTACCTGGTGTAGCTTTGATCTTTTGTGCTTTTATTTTCATCTACTTTTGGGTGAAATTCTGTCTTTGAAGACAGAATATTTATTATTTTAAAATTTTTATATAGAGATCTGTAGGTCTCCACTATCCAGTTGTTTCTAGCCTAAGCCCATGGATGATAACTTTAAATACCTATGTATGTGCCCATACATACGTGTATAAGTCCATATGCAGATTTACTCCCATTTCAAGATGATAACTCAATTCTAATGGGACCATAAAAAAAAAGATATATCCCAGGGCTAAATCCTGATGTCACTTTCACCAGTCCTGTTGCCCCTGAGAGAGGGAAGAAGGGGGAAGGATGTCTTTCTGGGCCCAGGCATGTAAGTGGAATTCCCTTCCCTTGTGTGTTACTAAAACTTTTGCAGTGATGGTGATACAGGGACCAGACAGAACACAGATTTAGGAATTCCAAAACTTGCTAACATGAAGAATATTTACAGTTTTACCCATTAGTCCACCAGTTTGCCCAGTCTGTCTCAAAGTCATCCAGACCCTTCTGGCTGTTCAGCCTGCACTCCCCCTAGTTTACCCAGACTCCCTCCTCGTCATTTTAGGTCTATAAAGAGATTTCTGCAAACTTACACCTCATCAAGCGCAGAAGTAAATATACGCGGTTAACAGGCCGCATCACTTTGCAGCGTTCGAATTTCAAATACGGATTTATGAGCATAAATGTTGGACCCGCCCCAGAACACCCCTGACACGCCCCAACTCGACCTCTTTATTTTTTACTCGCACAAGAATATATATATGCAGGTAATTTGCAGCTTTTAAAGTAGACATTGCTTGCGCTCAGCCCATATTCTAAAGTATATGGGCCTTTTAACATGAGCAACCCTTTTAAAATTCACCCAGTTATGCACATCTATTTGTATGGGATTTCTAGGCTGGGGAATATCCTTGTTTGTTCTTTCCTTGATACTCTGCAGTGCTCCTCTCTGCTTTTCATGTGCCTCTTTTTTATTTGTGATTGATAATGGATGACTTTAAAATATGATCTCTAATGTAGACAGAGTGCACTCGCCAGTGAAAAGGAAGAAAATTCATAATCTGTTTAAGAAAGAAAAAGCACACATTGGGGCAGATTTTTAAAAAGTACGCACGGGCGTACTTTTGTTTGCACAACTGGCGCAAACAAAAGTACGCCTGATTTTAAAAGATACATGCGTAGCTGTGCGTATCTTTTAAAATCCGGGGTCGGCGCGTGCAAGGCTGCGCAAAATCGGCAGCCTGCGCGCCGAGCCGCGCAGCCTGCCTTCGTTCCCTCCGAGGTCGCTCCAAAATTGGAGCGGCCTCGGAGGGAACTTTTTTTTGTCCCCCCCCACCTTTCCCTCCCTTCCCTTATCTAACCCACCCCCCAGCCCTAACTAAATCCCCTTTCCCTACCTTATTTCGTTGAGTTACGCCTGGCCTCTGGCAGGCGTAACTTGCGCGCGTCACCGGCTCCCTGCCCCGGCACAGGCCACTGTGCTGGAGCACTCGGCCTCGCCCCTGGACCGCCGTCACGCCTCTGGACACGCGCCCGGACACGCCCCGAATGCCGCACTGCCCCCGACATGCCCCCAAAGCAAAGCCCCGGGACCTATGTGTGTCCCGGGCCTTTGCGCGTGCCAGCAGCCTATGCAAAATAGGCGCGCCGGTGCGCAGGGCTTTTAAAATCTACCCCATAGTTTTTGTACAAGAAACCCATTTATTATCAGAGGACCATAAAAAGTTTAGATGTAACTGAATGGGACAATGTATGTTCTTTCCTTTTCCACTAGACAGTGTGGTGTACTCCTTCTAATTGCTAAAATATTACCATTGGTTCTAGAGAAAACAATCACAGACATGCAAGGGCAGTTGAATTTTGCTAGTTGATCTCTCTATCATAAAAAAAATATATATATTTTTGAAATGCACCTAATGCATATTCCCATGTGTTTTTCTTGCAGTTGGTGACCAATTTCCAGATCATGCAATTTTATTGGGCAGAGACTTTAATTTAGTCTCAGGTCTGTCCATTGATGCCAGACCAGTTAGGAAAAAGAGGGCAGTTAAACAAGGAATGGGTCTGCCATTTTTAATGAAACAATTACAACTTTTGGATATTTGGAGGATTCTACATCCTGGTGAAGTAGATTTAATGTTTTATTCCCCTCTGCATATTCATGTCTAGATTATGTTTTGCTCTCTTCTTTTTTTTCTAGACTAAAAAGCACTGATATTGGAGTATGACTATTTTGGATCATGCTTCGATTTCCCTAATAATACAAGTCGAAAATAATATCTCGTAATCACTAAAATGACACTTTCCCATTTATTTGTTTAAAGATAAAGAATTTGGCATGTTCTTGAAAAGTAAATGGCAGCAATTTTTACTGAAATTAAAAATACAGCTGCTGACTAGCCTGATGTTTTATGGGCTACTGAGAAAGCTGTTCTTTAAGGGGAGATAATCTCATATGTAGCCAAGGGTGGCTAAAGACAATCTGCTGCCTGAGGTAGGGGTTGAGATGGCACACCCCCCCCCCCCCGCCCCCCCATAGGCTCCCTCTCTCTGGCACCCACACTCAAGCACCCTCGCACATGTTCTCTCCCCCCCAAGCACCTCACACATGTTCTCTCACACCCCCAAAGCACCCTCACACATGCTCTCTCACCCCCCCAGACTTGCAATTTCTCATACACACACACACACCTCTACACACACTTACTTTCACCGGGGCCTTCATCTTTGCTGTGAATGGGACATGCTCTGCTTGCGGCATACCGGGGGCCTTCATCTTCTCTACGAGCTGGACATGCTTTGCTCACAGCAAAGATGAAGGAGACCCCGGCTGTATGTGTGTGTGTGGCAGCGGGGGGGGGGGGGGGGGGGGGAATTCTGTGCGGGTCCTTTGTTGTTTTGGTGGCAGGATGAATTGGCCGCTAGTGGAGTTGGGGGGGGGGGGGGGGCAGTTTTTGCCGCTTCCAAAGTTTGCCGCCTGAAGCGGCCGCCTCACCCTGCCTCATTATATAACCACGCCCTGAATGTAGCATATCAGAATAAGACTAGACATGAGGAAGTTCTCTGTCTGACACAGCAACTCCATGTGCTGAAACCACAGCATATACAAGATCCACAGTCTGAGAGGTGTGAGGAATTACAGTCTGTGAGAAAATGACTAAATTATCTTTTACATCAGAAGGCGCTTTACTCCAGTAGACAATTTTGTGCTACAGTGTTTAGGTATGCTAATAAAACTAGTAAGTCATTTCCTAAATTGATTGAAAATTGTCAATCACATCATGTTATTTCACACATGACTACTTCTGCAGGGGAGCGGGTCCGGGAAATGGCTCGCATCTTAGTAATCTTTCTAGAATACTATGCTGAGTATGATGTTCCACCTGAGACCAGAGAGGACTTTTTAAGATATGCCTTTCCCACAATTATCTGAGGCAGATAAGGAAAACTTAAACATGCCATTTTCTCTTTTAGAATTTGATTCGGTTGTGAGATCCCCAGGTATGGATGGCTATGGCTCTGAATTTTATAGAATGCTCCAAAGTGATTTGCTTAATCCTTTGTTGCAATCATATAACTATTCTTTAAAACATGGAACTTTCTTATTTGATTCAAATCAAGCTACTATTGTGCTTTTTCCTAAGAAAGGTAAAGACCTCTCAAAACCGGAAGGTTACAGATTTATATCTCTTATAAATATAGATATAAAAATCTTAGCATTAGTTCTGGTTTGCAGACTTAGCTTAATTGTCCCCGATTTATTTTTTTCAGATCAAGTAGACCTTGTTCACAGACATCAAGGTGTATGTAATATTTGCAAATTAATCCATGCTTTATGGGACTCTTTAAAACATGGAACTTTCTTATTTGATTCAAATCAAGCTACTATTGTGCTTTTTCCTAAGAAAGGTAAAGACCTCTCAAAACCGGAAGGTTACAGATTTATATCTCTTATAAATATAGATATAAAAATCTTAGCATTAGTTCTGGTTTGCAGACTTAGCTTAATTGTCCCCGATTTATTTTTTTCAGATCAAGTAGACCTTGTTCACAGTCATCAAGGTGTATGTAATATTTGCAAATTAATCCATGCTTTATGGGACAACAGCCTTAAGCCTAGTAACAACCTGACTGGATGCAGAAAAGGTTTTTGATAAAGTCCAGTGGACATATATGTTTTAGCTCTTAGAGAAATATGGGTTTGATGAACTTTTTTTAAAGTGGTTGTGACCACTCTATATGGGACCTCAGGCGACGGTATTAATCAATGGCCAATTGTCTATTCCTTTTGCTTTATTAGGCTGAACGCAGCAAGAGTTTCCATTATATCCGCTCTTGTATGTGTTGATGGTGGAACTCCTTCCTATTAAAATACAGATGTACCCTTCGATTAGAGGGCATCGAGTGGGTATCTTAGAACAAAAAATATGTTTATTTGCGGACAATATATTAATATTTGTTTCTAATCTATTATTATCACTCGACGTGATTCTATCCTTGTTCCACAAGTTTGGCTCATTCTCTGGGCTTAGTGTCAAACCAGAAGCATTGCACTTAGATGAGGAGACTAAATTATGATGGCAGGGAGACTTTCCCTTAAAACGGGCTACTTCTGGTATGATGTTCTTGGGACTGAAATTCACTGCTAGTCTCACTGATATTTATGATTTAAATATTACTTCAATGTTGGATAATTTTCAGCAGCATCTCTGGGCCTGGATGGAGCAGCCTCTTTCGTTATTTTGAAGATGTGCCCTTTTTAAAATGAGGTTGCTGTCCAAATTTCTTTATGTCCTTGAGATGCTGTCTGTAACAAACCCATTCTCACCATTTATTTATTTATTTATTTATATTTGATTTCTATGCCTCCTCTTCATAGCTCAAAGTGGCTTACAAAGGTTTACATACACAATATGTCAACACTAAGCAAAAAAAAAAAAAGACAAAACAGAACATAACTAATAAGGCAAAATAAAAGGTTCTTCATAGTAAGAAAAAACGATATCTCAAGTTCAACATACTTTCATGACTACCTACATTACAGTGATTATTCTATGTGTCAAATGCAATGCAAAATGAATGCATCTTCAGTAGCTTTTTAAAAGTAGCGGTGCATTTGGTCATGCGTAGGTCCATGGGATATTTTACATTGTTCTGATTTGAATTGTTCAATTTACTTAAGATCTTACTCTTTACTGTGGGTAGTTAAGAAAGCATGGAAGTGTTCTTCTTGGTCAGTTTCCAGATTGTTACCATTGGTAGGGAACCCAGAGATCCCACCAGGATTAGGTACATCTGTGTTTGCCACATGGAGTAAATGGATGTTGAAGACTGTGTCACATCTTTATTGTTCGGGCATTGATACAGTTTTTTCTTTTGAGCATTTACAGTGGGATTTTCCTTTTTCTTGCCAACATGTCTATGCACACTTTCATGCATTCTACCTTCCGGCCTCTTCTTTCATTCTACCTTCCGGCCTCTTCTTTCTTGTTCTGGCAACTAAAATTGACCTCCTCCACCCAGAGGATGTTCCACAGTGACAGACCTAGGACCTAGGCTTGGCTCTCGGTGGTAGCTGTAGGTCTGCTTTGAGTATAATCAATTGCCTCAAAGACTGAGGGAAAATTACCAATATCAGAAAAGTCTCTCATAGTTTGATGTTGGACTGTTTCTCTAGAAAAAGCAATATATTTATTTTTTCTGAGCACAGTGCATATTGGTTGCTTGTCAAATGTGGAAGACGGGAAGATGCCTGTAACTAAGAAGGTCAAGGTTGTGGTGAGCTTTTAAATCCACATGGCTTCTCCAAATTGGAGTCTCTAAATACCCCTTTAATTGTTAGCAAAGATGTAAAATTGTTTGTTTTACATAACTATAACTAGTGATAATTTATTTCACAGACAACTCCCAAAGCCTGATCCTGATTCTGTTAACCCTTTCAGGAGAGTATTTTCTCTTCTTTTGGTGCCTTATATCCTATTGCACATTTGGCTCAACACCCAGATATGAGTCAAACTCATATTGGGAATAGAAAAAAATCACAAACATATGCAAATATCCTCCAAGTTCAAGAAGACCAAAAATAGCAGGTGCAAAATCCCACAAGCAGGTGTTATGACCTCAGTTTGCATATTGAAATTATAGAGTTCTATATTCAAAATCCATCTAGATGGGTAACTCAAACGTTATCAAACTAAATGGCAAAATGGGCATTTTCAACCACTTATCGGCTAAATTATAGCTAGATAACTACTTATCCGGGGACATTACGGGGAAAGGTTGAATTATCTAGCTAACTTGGCCAAATAACTTGGCCAAATAACTTGCTACTTAACCAGATATCTTTAAAATATATAAGGCTAAGTAGCGCTTCATAAACAAACTAAATAAAAGGGTCAGCAGTTCAATCCCCCTCCCCACAAAACACAATACAAAGGCCCTCTCGGACCGTGCTATCCTCACCCCCCAAATCTTTTTAAAGTCTTGAGAAGTGCCGAGATTGTATGCCAGGTCCCTGTCCTGGTTCTTACTTAAAAAGATGATTGGCCTGCTTCCCTCCCACCCACAAGGATGAATCTTGGAGCCAGACCCCCTCATCCCTCTGACCCTCCCCATCTCCCTGACACCCTATTTATCCTTGCTGGGAACGAGGGACCCTCTGCTCCACTCCTGGCACCCTAGGGCTGCTTTGATAGAGGCAGCGCTTTTAGCGAATGTAAACTTACACTTCTGGCACCTACCCCCGGCTGTATTCAAATATAGCTGGTTAGGTTTTTTTAGTTATCCAGCTACATGTAGCCAGATAACTTGAGGCTTGTATATTTTGTGGGGTATTTATGCCGCTGAATGTACCGGACAAGTTATCCGCTTCGCTTTTACATAGATATATACATTGTAACATAGTAATGATGACAGAAGAGGACCAAATGGTCCATCCAGTCTGCCCAGCAAGCTTCTTATGGTGGTATCTGCCGCACCATGCATGTCACCCCTATATTTCTCTTAAGTGTAGCAACTGCTGCTCCATGCAGTTATTCCAAGCCATATGAGAACCCATAAAAAATTTACTGCTAGCCATATTTTTACTGGGTGATGAGCTTTCTTGAAAATTCAGACAGTGCTGCTTGATGTGCTTTGCTCATGGACTTGGCCATAGAAGCAGTCCTGTGCTTTTTCCTTATTTCTGTGTATTGGTACCCCAAACCATAAAAGTCAAGGCCTGTGTTGGTTGTCATCTGAATCCAATTCCTCATCCCCCCACCACTACCACCGTCAAAGCGGAAAGCATATTGCAGTTGTGTCAAAAGCATCAAGGCTTATTGGTTAAGGGTATTAATCCCATACTGTTGGCTGTCATCTGAATCCAATTCCTCTCCCACCCCACCACCACCATCAAATCAGAGAGCAATGTTGCAGTTGCGTCAAAAGTATCAAGGCTTATTTGTTAAGGGTAGTAATCTCATGCCTTCTGTTAAAGGTAGTAACTGCTGCTCCATGCAGGTTAACTCTATGCTTATCAGTTCCCCAGACCATAAAAGCCTGGTTGGTTGTTGTCTAAACCCTAATCCCCTTTTGCCCCTGCCATTGAAGCTAAGAGCAATGTTTAGTTGGTTAACTTGTCCACTTGTCTCTTTAGCCGGATATCTTGTCCACTATACAGCCTATTAACTATTGACCTCATGATGTACGCACAGTGGGCCGGATTTCAAAAAGGTTACACGTGCTGGGCCCATTTTCAAAAGGCCTGGCTATGCGCATAAAGCCCTGGGATGCGTGTAAATCCCGGGGCTTTACTAAAGGGGCAGGGCGGGGGCAGGGGCAGGCTCCCGGCACAGCGGCCATATTTGCGCTGTGCAGGGGATTGTGCGCCGGCAACTGGCTGGCACGCGCAACTTGCACCTGCGCAGAGACAGGTGCAAAAGGTAAAATAAAGGTCGGGGGGGGGGGGGTTGAGTAGGGCTGGGGGGGGGGGGAAAGGTTAAGGGAAGGGGTGGGAAGGTCAGTCTAGGCGGAATGGGACAGGGGAAGGCAGCACGGCTCAGCGCGCTCAAGGTGCACAATTGTGCAACCCCTTGCACGCGCCAACCCAGAGTTTTATAACATGCGTGTGCCTGAGTGTGCATGTTATAAAATCGGGCGTACATGTGCACGTGCCAGGTAGCACGCGCACATGTACACCAGCGCGCAACCTTTTAAAATCTACCCCAGTATTTTCAAATCTCCCTCCTTCCCCCAAACTCCCCTTTTATACATATACCAGCTTAGACAGTTACTGGAAGTATTCAGCTTATTTGATTTGATTGCATGTAAACACATGCCCTAACCCTTATTTTGCCTGTGTTGTTCCTAACAAGAGGCCTGAATTTCAAAAGCGTTTACCCGCTTAAAATTGGATTTTCCAAGTGAAAATTAACTTTACCTTTGTAAATGGTCTTGAAAATTGCTGCAATATATGCCATTGGATTGTCAATAGGTTTTACCCATATTAAGTGCACTTAATGTTAGTAAATGGCTTTTGAAAATTGCTATGATAGAATGTTACATTTATACGTGAAACTCTTCTGAAAATTCTCCTGTAAGCCTTTAAAATTGTTCCCTCCATGTCTCAGAGATAGCACAGCCCCTAAATACCTCACTTAACACTCATGATCAGCCAGTTTGCCACTGTTCATCCTCCTAAGCAGACTCTTCTCATTTGGTTAAATGCATTTAAAATATTTGCCCAACCTTCCCAAAAAGCTCTTCACCACAGTTTCCATTCTTGCCACAGACTGGGTGAATGAAGCCCGCTGCCTTTACTGATGCCCTTGTTGTTTGCTTCAGAGCTTCTATGTAGAACTTCCTCAGACCTCAGTAGTCACGTTTCCTGTTTCTCAGAAATGCATTGCCTCTTCCCAGGCTTCCTGGTCTTCTGGGGTTCGATGGCTACAGGAAGGGCCGCAACATCCAATCTCATGGAATTTGCCAATCCCTGAGGAACTTCCAGATACGAGCAGGAGATGAGCTCAGTTGGGGAGGTGGAGGCTGACTGGTGATGAATTTGTAACTCCTTCTCATGGCTAATTCCCCTCTTCTTCTATTGATCAAGCAACGGGAGGGAGACAACAGCAGTAGTACCTTGGGATGTATCTTTTTCTTCTGCTGCTGCCTGGGAGCTGACTGATGCTTTGACTGTACAGCTGTATGGCAATCTTGTATGGTTCAAAGCAGGAGCCAGATCCTCAGCAGCAGAGGAGAAGGATGTGGCCTGAGGTGCTGCTGCTGCTCTCTCTCCTGCCAGACTGTTTAGTACAGGACAGGGGAAGGGATTAGGAAAGAGGGTAGGCATGACAGAAAGGGGGTGGGGATGTGAAAGAGAGGCTTGAGGGATAGGGATGCGTGAAAAAGGGACTGGAGGTTAGGTGGATGAAAGAAGGGCTGCAGGGTTTGGGAGTTATGGGAAAAAGGAGTTAGGCAGTGGATGTGTGTCTGTATATATTGGCATTTGTGCTGAGAGGGCAGCAAAGACTGAGAGTGGAAGGGAAACATTGGAGAGAAGGAGGACCATGATGAGGAATAGAGTGAGGGCATGAGCAATGGGATGGGGAGGGTGGGACAGAGAGTGAGGGTGGGGATGTGAGGGGAAGCAGCATTGGAGTCAAGGCATTGACATCTTCCTCTCCTCTCTACGGATGTGTTAGGATCCCCGGCTGCATGAGACCGCGACCGGGTCCACTCACCTGGGCAGGCATGAGGCCTGTTTCTGCTTCCCCAGTTGCTGCTGACGCCGACTGCCACGGCAGCGGCCTGCTCACATGGTGCCCCCACACGCCGCCAACACCGAGCTCCGCACCTGGCTCCTTAGGCGCGGGTGCACCTATGCAGCAAATTTTAAAGGGCCAAAGGTGGGAGATCCCCGTGGCCCACGATGATGATGTTAAGTAGGGTGAGTATATATATACCCTGCCCTGCTACGACCATGTCGCCTCAGCAACAGGTCCTGCTCATTCTTGAGTGCGAGTTGTCTACATTCCTGTTCCCTGCATTGATTCCAGCGTTCCTGCCTTGTCTCCTGTTCCTGATTCCTGGTTCCAGCGTTCCTGTTCCTTGTCACCAGTCCCTGCCTTGCTCCTTGTCCCTACAGATTGATCTTCTGGTTCTGACTCTGCTTCGCCTGACTCCGCATAACCTCCACCTGCCTTGACTCTTGCCTGGTATCTTGACTCTGCTTGATCTCCACCTGCCCTGACTTTCTGCCTGACCTCTTGACTCCGCTTGTTCACTGCCCATCCTGACCTCTAGCCTGTCCCTGGTTCCACTTGTCCACTGCCTGCCTCAACCCCTGGCTCATCTGACACCACTTCAGCTTCATCATCTGGTTCCACGCCTTGAGAGACCCATGCCTAAGTCCTGCCGACCCCAGTACCCAAGGGCTCAACCTGCGGGGAATGAGGGCTGGTATAGTTGAAGGACCAGTTGGGTTTCCTCGCCTGTACCACCTCCCGACGATGAGGACCAATGGGGCCCTCACCTGGTGGTAGCGACAACCTCGTCTTGGCTCAAGGGTCCACCTTCCCAACAGGATGGCTCCAAGATCAAAGAACATCCTTCTCCTCCCCTCCCCCTGCATTGGACCCCCCCCCCCCAGTATGATCCAAAAATATTCCTCCCCTCTTCTTTCCCCATGTTCCCTATCTCCCATCCTGATCTTCTCCTATTCATCCCCAATATTGCCTTCTTTTTACCTCATCCCGATTCTCCCTCTCTTCTCTTCCCACTACCATATGCAATCTTCCCTCATTTTCTTCTCCAAATCCCTGATCCTCCTTCCTATCCCATCTTGATCCTCCATCCCACTTCTCTCCTATCCCCATTTCTCTCCTCCCCTATAATGGCACCTGAGCTTCCCCATTCATAATACACACAAAAGAGCAAAATAAATTATTCAGATACAAAGAAAGGCTGGAAAACTATTTTTATTATGCAAAATAAATGCACATGATCTAATATGCAATATAATTGCATATTGCCCATTGCGATTTTGCTCTTTCTTTTCCTCGCTTGCTACTAGCTACTTGTATCCCTTCCCCTTTCCCTGATCATTGTAATTTTCATTCTATAAGTTCGCTGTAAACCGATATGATGTCCTCACTAATATCAGCATAGAAGACTTTCTAAATAAATAAATAAATAAATAAATAAATAGATAGATAATTAATTAATTCACATTTATGAATTACAGCACATAAGTTCATAATTTCCCACAGAATTCCTGAAACTTTGCTACAGGATTTTCTAACTCTGGTCATAGAATCTACCTGAGCTGTAACAAGAAATTGGGAGCTATGTTTTCCCTTCCCTGACCTTTTTCCTCCCTTGCTTTCACTAAGTCTATTTATGACTTTAAAAGCAAACAATGATATCATAATCCAACCAACAATTTACTCTTAGTGGCACTTTAACTAGGTATCACCTGTAACTTCTTTTCAACAGAGTAAATATTTTTGACTCAACGTGTGACATTTCACTATATCACATGACGGCTTGTTTTCTTTATTCCTTAGAAACAGCTAGCATATAATATTTCTATTCTGACTGGTATCCCATAACATTATGACACTAAGATGTTATTTGATGTTTTGATAATATGGTAAATGGATTATATTTAAACATCGATTTCATTAACGTTTTGCTTCTTCAGAATAAGTTTTCTGAAATTTGACATGCTGTTTTATAGATCTCCTGCCTTCATACACATGGACAACAAGATTTATTTTCATACGGAATTTCCTTTAAAATTAAAATTTAGGAAAAATTACGTTATGGTTTGGTGATGACAAAGTGGTTAACACTATGTGTGCCTTGGATATATAATTTCTACAGATCAGAGAAAATCTCATCTAAAAGACAGCACTTAGTCTGGAATTCCCCTCATATTAACCCATATTAGCTATGCTTAAGAGTCTAAGCCTATGGCAAGAATAAAAAATAATGAACTCTGGACACAGGAGTGTTTCAACTGTGTTACACATTGATGTTATTCATTGCCAACAAAAATACTGCAACCTCTGGGTAACAAATGTGAAACACAGAGTAATAAAAATTATGGGGAAATATAAAAGACATTCTGTAGTATTATTTGAAGTTAACGTAGTTATTGTAGTGAGTTCAGCCTCGGTTCAGATGTTTCTGTATATTTCAGTTTCCTTTTTAAATCAACTGCCTAGTCCTCATGCAATTCAGTTCAGCTTATGGCACCTACATATGGGCAATGAGAGGTGAGATAGTGAATGTTTTACAATACCACTAATTACACTTAAATAGCAGTAAATGTCTTCATAGAGAACAGGTTGTA